>NW_020664447.1:76470651-76497112 GCF_002925995.2 Terrapene triunguis
TTTTTAAATTCTACTCCTCCACTACAGTGCCACGTAATAAAATAATTAGCGCAAAAACTGAGGGTGCAGGAGGGGGTGCAGGGTCTGGGAGGGAGTTAGGGTGCGGGAGGGTGTGTGAGGTGTAGGCTCTGGCCGGGAGTCACTTACCACAGGCGGCTCCCAGCCAGTGGCACAGCAGGGTTCAGGCAGGCTGCCTACATGCCGTGGCCCCACGCCGCTCCCGGAAGCAGCCGGCTACTGGCACATCTCTGTGCGCCCCTTGGGGAGAGGGGGCAGCGGGTCTCCCTGCGCTGCTCATGCCCGCAAGCACCGCCCCTGCAGCTTCCATTGGCTTGTTTCTGGCCAATGAGAGCTGTAAGGACAGTGCTGGGGCTTGCAGAGACATGCCAGCAGCAGCTGGCTGCTTCCGGGAGTGGTGTGGGGCCACGGCAGGCAGGCAGCCTGCCTGAATACCCCACTGTGCAGTGGGACTTTTAGCAGCCCAGAGATCGCGAGGACAGAAATGTTAGTCATGGCGAACTGGACAGAAATGTTAGACGGGCCGTATTTTGCCCACCCTTGCCTTAGATTAAGTATTTCCCATCCAACGTTGCCAGGCGTCACATATCTCACATGGGAGTCATGCATTTGGCAGCTGTGTGGGGGCTTTCCTGCATCTCAGCTGGATTCTCACACATCGGAAGGGCTGTGGAAAAGTGGCAAACATTTGTCTGCGGTTCTGCATTTTGGCCACTAGAGGCTGCATCTGCATCTAATGAGGCTGTCCTTTCTTGTTGCTCTTCTTGTGGGATCAAGAGTAGGAAGGAGTAGCTGGAGAAGAAGGCGATGGGGCCTGTTGTAGTCAGCTGCACCAGCAACTTATCTACCTAGACAGCTCTCTTCAGCCCAGGAGTCCAGGGACCCCCTGACTTCCTCCAGCACACACTCCAGAAGAAAGAACGCTGCTTCCCAATACATAGCAGCACCCCTGGGAGTTCCAAGCACCATTTTCCTCCCTGGGATCCCATAGGACCCTCTGTTCCTCCCCCCATTTGTCACAAAAGGGACCCCTGCACCATCCAGCAGCCACCCATCGACCTCTCCCAACTTCCCACTCAGACTCCCCTATCCCTCCGAATTCCCTGGGCACCCATCCTATTGGCCACCTACCCCAGCAAGAGCTGTCAAGTTTTGTGCAGCTCCATATCCTCACATCACCAATGGTTGGGGAAGGGTGTGTTTTGACCATAATTGTAAGTTTATGATAATAGACACAAGTTATCTTCAAATTAGCTTTGTAATTAACGGACATAAAATGTCTCCTATGCAGCGGAACAAAACTTGGCAGTTATGCCCATCTGCCCTGGGTGCACTTTCTCAATCAGTTCTGATGGAGACTGGGGCCCCTGTCACCCTAGACCCATTCAGGCAGACTTTCTACCACTAAGGACACGGCATTGTGGGTTAGGCCAGCTTCAAACATGGCAGCATCTAGCTCACCGTCTGCATTTCAGTTATTTGAACCACTTAGGGGAAAAAAGTCAGTGGGGGGAGGGGAAATCTCTTCTAATCCTTGTCTGCCTGACTTGTGTAGACTGTGACAAATTATTACTTTCCGTAACCTTGCCAGTTATTGGGAACTGACTCATTAAAATCATACCTTTTGGGCTCACTAAGGGCTGCACTGTGAACCTGACTCCTAGTGCTGAGCAGAGACTTGTGTAAGTAGTCCCCTTGACTTCAGTAGGATTATCTGTATGAGTTACTGCTCATCACTGGGAGTAAGGTGTTCAGTCTGGTCCATAATATTTCTTTGTCTTGTATGTGTAAATGTGTGTCCCTCAAATCAGTGCTATTTTGTTGCATCAACACTTAGACTCCTAGGTCCTGGGCACCAGCAAACTTTTGCAAACAAAGTATAAGCCAGTAAACCTGATCCATGCTTATGCCCTTGCAGTGAGGTTCAGTCAGGGAAAACTAGGCTTATTTGAATCAAACCTTCTTGACTTTTAGTGCAAACTAGTTCTACCACAAAAACTATTGTGAATCCATTTAATAATGAATGCAGAAGTATTTGCACAACTCTGTGCAGTACAGCTTTTTTTTTATACACTTTAGAGTTCTATGTGGCTTACTGTGCAACAGGGCTTTCTGGTAAAAGCTTAAATTCTAAGACCTTGTTTTTTCTGGATGGTCATTAAGTATCTTAAGGCAGTTTTCATAATCATAAAGATTTGTTGTGTGACCTTGAGTCAAAATTTCTCCTTCCACCAGTATTGTGTAGTTCTGCACCAGTTGTTCACCTGGCCAAATAGGTGGTTGAATGTCAGTGGAAGGAGAAATGATTCCTATACATATATATATATATATATAATCAGGCTGATAAAGTGGGCTGATAAAGTGCTTTGAGATCCTGGTCAATAAAAGGCACTACGTTAACAGAAGAGTAGTGGCTGTAGTATAATTGTAGAAATAGTATTGATTTCCAACTGGTATGGTGAAAAATTCTTTTAAAAACATTTTTAAAACTGTGAAGTTAATGGATTCTGCCATCCCCTTCCCTACAGATCCATGTGCAGTGGGCACCTTCTGTGTGTGTGGCTGTGTCCCTGCCCATGTAGGGACAGGAGTCAGGTGCTTCTGTAGTACCATCCCTACATCCCAAGGATTGTTATCCATAGGCTCCAGGATCTGTGCATAATGAAAAAGTTTATTGTCCCCTTTCTCGCTCTGCCGGAAATCCACTTGAAAGTCAATACAGCATGAGTTTGCATTAATTCCTAGTGAGTGAAGTTACTCCACACTTTGGAAGCCCCTTTTTAAAGGGGCTCCAGGGTTACTTCCCAGAAGAAACATGCTAAGGGAGAGCTGAGGGAGAGCTACAGAGGCCCTATGCTTCTGAAGCATCCCAAAAGATCCACAGAGTCTGGGGAATGAGCCTCCTGCTTCATCCACAGGTTGGCAAAATCTGTCCCCGTGACTGAAGAATTTGAAGATTCTGTGAGCTTTCCTTGGTCTTGTCTCACAGGTATTCCCAAGAAAGAGGAACAAATACTCTTATATTTTAAATGCTCTTTCTTTCGTTCTTTCATACATGTATACATACATATTTTAAAGAAATAGGCCTGAGTCACAAAGCTCAGCTTGGGTTCCAAGTTCTGGCAGATAGATTCTGAGGTAATGGTTTGGGCCCATCTCTAGTATATTATTACTAAATACAAGTTAAATACTTTAAATGGCTGGGCTATTTCAGAGTAATACTTTTTCCCCACCCCCTACTAGTTGACAGTACATTAATTAATTTTGCCCTAGTTTTCCATGTGGTAATAAGAAAGAACCTGTACTTTTCCAGCCTTGCTTTTTTGTATGCTCTATAGGCAGCTGTGCTATTTGAATTTGGAGTCGCCATTGGATCTGCTAAGTAGATAGGCTGCCGGTGAGCTACTTGCCCCTTCACTGTTCATTTTGGCAATTTCTTTGAACCTGTGAATCTGGGGAATTTGCAAACTTAAGTTAACAAAAATCCTTCACGAGATGTTAATATAAGTGTGTTCAGAGGGTTGCCATGAGCATATATTTCTTTCCATTCTCAGTCTGCCAACTGAATTTAATGTTGCCAACATATTGGCATGTGTTCTATTTGTATACAATCTATAGCAAAATCAGTCTCCTATGAACATATATACACACGGAGTATTTAATGGCTTTGCAGGCGTTAGATATTGACTTGCTTAAGAATATGCATCTTGGTATGTTTTATCTTTATTTATGTGTGTAAATATATACTGTATATGCATGTAAATATTCCTTTTGTACATATTACACTTACACATTATAACAAGAATGGCTTATAATTTTATAAATGAATACCTGTGGAAAAAGAAATTGTTCCAAGTGACTACTGTTTTCCCCTTTGATACATTTCCAAATTGATGTTTCCATCTCATTGTTTTTGTATTTGTTTTTAACTTTAAAGATTTTAAAATGAGTATTATTTAACAAAGAACAAAACTTTACCATTTTCTCATGTAAAGCTAATGTGACAATAAAACTGTCAACAAGGAGGCAAGATCAGTCTCACAAAAATCTTGAAACCTTTAAGTGGAATTTGCATAAAATAGTTCTGGTATTATTATTCACTGTTCTTTCAGTGACAGATATGTCAAGGCCTTAAAACCTAAAAGAACAATTATGCTATTGTATCTCTCGGAGGATTCAAGGGGTGTGTCTTTGGTGAAAAAGTGCTATTAGAGCTTTGAAAAGCAGTAAAAAGACAGCCCAAGGGGCTCTTTAGCTAGTCATTTTAAAAAGAATGCCTGGGCTTTAAGTGTCTTAAAGTACATTTATTCAACTCTTACTTTGTGCTTTAAAAAAACTGCTAATAATTAATGGCTGTAACATTTTTTTCTAACGTTTGCATTAGCTATAAATAAAAACTCTTGATAAAGCCATTATTGATTAACTTAAACTCTGATTCTCTTGTGAATGCTTCTGTATTTCTGTCAAGACTATTGCTAAGAATTATATATAAGCATTTTGGTTAAGCTAATATTGAGGAAATCATTGAACAATTATAGACCAAAACAGGAACTAATCAGTAAATCCATTACTTGAACAAGCTAGCTTAATATAACATGTCTGAACATTAAAAATGAGGGATTGATAAGTAATGTATCATTACAGCTGTATGTGCCATAAAAGTCAGTGATCCAAATTTAATTTTATATTAAATCTGCTGATGACTTTAGCATCAGATTTGTTGGAGCTTTGGTGAAAATAGAACTTTTGAACTTTTGACTGGAAACAAGTTAGAAACTACAAGGGAAAAGTTCAGAATTACTGAGCAAAGAAAGAAGATGTAAAATAAGTATATAAAATGGATTGGACATGAGAATATGGAACAAAGAGCTACCAAAGACCATTTAAATGGGCAAAATCAAGACCTGAATTATCAAACTTTAATTGTTGCAGACACTAGCCAACCAAAGCATACACTTTAGAGCAAGACCAAAAATGGCATGAAATTAATTTTTCATACCCTTCACTGTAGAACAGTGTAATTATGAACTTGGCAGCCAGCTCTTGGATTGGCCAGAGACCAGGTTAATATATACGATTTGATTATAAAATGATTCATTATAAATATGGCAGGTCTATCTCTATTTCTTATCAGGATTGCCATATATCAGTATAATGTATATAAGGGAAAAGTGCTGGCCACAGACAGATACTTTTCTCTTTAAAACTTATACATTGTTGTTATTACATATGTTTTATCACTGTGATGGTATCCAGTTCCCACAGTAACAGACTCCGTAGAAGTACTTGAAAGAGAGCTGCTGTAGTGGCATTTTATGCTAAAAAAAGGAGAAAACCAGTTTTTAAATAGTTGTTACTGCAGAGTTTACAATTTACATAATAGAGTACAGTGATCATTATTCAAATCTTCAAAAATAACGTTGCAAGTAACATTATCTTCATTTTTCCAAGGTATTCATTACACTAATAGAAAAAAACCCAGGTAACGCTGTCTATTTGGAAAAACAAAACTGTAAGGATTTTAAAGGGGGGAGGGTGCGGGGACTGACACTATTAGAATCAGGGTGGTCAGAAAGTTTGAGGAGGTATATATTAAGTTATACGCTCATCATTTCAATCTTAATATGCTGGTATTTAGGGAAAGCAGGCAGTTGTAGATTTACAGTTTAAGCGCCTGTTCCTCTGCCTCCTCCCATTGAAGAAGTCAACATGAATTCTGCAGGATGTGGTATGTTATAGGGCCGGGGTTCTCAACCTTTTCGTTCTGAGGCCCCCCCAATATGCAATAAAAACTCCACGGCCCTCCTGTGCCACAACAACTGCTTTTCTGCATGCAAAAGCCAGGGCCGTCGTTAGGGGATAGCAAGCAGGGCAGTTGTGTGGGGCCCCATGCCACCCAGGTCCCCACAAAGCTACATTGCTCAGGCTTCAGCTTCAGCCCTGGGTGGCAGGGCTCCAGGCCTCAGCCCCAGGCAATGGGCTTCTGCTTTCTGCCCTGGGCCCCAGTGAGTCTAATTCTGGCCCTGCTTGGCGGACCTCCTGAAACCTGCTCGTGGACTTGCCCTGAACCCCTGGTTGAGAACTACTGTTATAGGGGACTCAAGATTTACTCTGTTTCCAAATTTGCATTTATTTTAGTGGAAATTTTGTCTTCATAAGGACTGCAGGATCAGGCCTTTTGTTTGGTGATTTTGGTCACGTGTATTGTATGTGTGCAAAAGCATATTTGTGCATGGATAAACAAACAGAACTATGTGTCTGTATTAAAACTTAATTTATTGCAACACTCTGATGCTGGCACTTGGGCCAACATACATTTTATCACACTATTAGGTGATTTAGGATTCTGCAAAAATATATTATGCAAGAGCGGATGGATAGCACTTTATAAACATAAGACTGATGTAACCATACCTCTTATCTGTCCTTGAATTTTAGGATTGTCATTGACTTTGCATGAAAAATTCTCCCTAGCCTTCCTCAGTGTACAGTAGTGTTGTCTTTTAAAGATTAGGATTTATAAAGCTGAACATAATGTCAGATTTTAAAATACAGTTGGGCTTTCTTTCCAGCTGCATTCTTTGTTAAAAGCTGCTTAAATTTCTATATATTTAATGATGTCTTTTTAATGACTTTTCCTGATTTAAGTCCTTTCTCCATAATTTCTTCCTTTTTTATTCTTTTGTCCCCAGATAATGTAAGAGCATTTTGACAGGAATGTATTTCATTAAGAATACAGGCCAAATTCTGTTTTCAGTTACACCTGTTCAGCCTTGAAGTCTATGAGTATTAGAGCGGCGAAACAGAGGGTGGCATTTGCCTTGCTGACTGATATTTTCTCCTATTCATAAGGCAAGAGGCACTGACCTCAATCAGGATTGGGGCCCCAACATGATAGGAACTGTGCCAACACAGAGGCAGATACAATCCCTGCCCTGAGCGGCTTACAGTCTAAGGAGACAAGTGACCCATGAAGAGTGGGGAGAAGGAAATTTATACACTTTTAATGAAATATTTTATACAAATGTAGAGATTTTTCCACTCCTGAATCCTGGCCATCATTTGTTAGGAGTTTTCTTGTAGGCATTTCAGCATAAGTGAGTCTTGAGAAGGAATTTAAAGGAAAAGAAGGTAGTGGCCTTATTGACTGGTTCAAAGAGGGAGGGCACTCTCTGTCAAAGGGATAGCATAGAAGAAAGCACTACATGTTTGAGAGAGAAGTAGAAAGGTGGATAGTCAAGGCTGGAATAGCTGACAAAGTGGAGGGAGCAGAGGGGAATGAAATAAGGGCCAAATGTAGATAAATAAGGAGAGAAAGAACTGTGAGGGGGCCTTGAAAACGGCTCAAGAAACCTCAATTTGACACCACAGAGAAGGGAAGTCAATGGAGGAATTCAAGAAGAATGGATGATGAATGGTCAGAATGATAGCCAGACAGAGGAGCTTAGATTCAGCATTTTATATAGATGGCAGTGAGAGAGGTGTTGTGAGTGTCAGGGAGGCCAAAGAGGAAGAGGTAGCAGTAGTGAAGACAGGAGCTGATGAGGACTGGAACGAGACTTTTAATGATGCGGGCGAAAAGAAAGCAGTCAGTATTGGAAATGTAATGGAGGAAAAGTGCCAGGATTTGAACAGAACCTGAATATGAGATATTAGGGGGAGGAGTCAAAGAACACATCCAAGTCGTGGCCCTGAGTGACAGGGAAGATGGTGGTGTTATCAGCAGTGACAGAGATGTCAGTGTGAGACACTTAAGGGAATGCTGAGCAGCACCAATGCAATCTGACTGAAGTTAATGGGTTTGTAGCCATGTAACTAAGAGAAGTTGGCCTGCATTTTTCAAAATTAGTAAGTACTTAACCATGTGATTTCAATAACTGTGGTCTCAACCATGCACTTCTTACTCCCATGTCCTCAGAAACTGAAATATTGGGCATCAGACCTTTTTTAGGTAAGTGTGTGAAAGCAAGGGGAAAATTGTGTCCATTGTATAAATAAATACTTTCATTTTGCTTTTGGCATCCTTATGTTTTTCTGTTTATTCACCCTATTCATGGTTTTCAAATGTAGCCTTTTGGATGATAAATGTAAAAATAAATATACCGACCTATAATCAGCTCCCAGAAACCTAGATGCAGAGTTCTTTAGAATTAGGGAGGGAAACCCCAAGGTAACTTAATGCCACCATGTTGAATGCTACTCCATGAAATACTTGCTTTGCTACTTGTTAAGGTCCTGCTGTGCTAGCTGCAATCCATGGTATTTCAGTTGGTGTGGGGAGTATGTTAAATGTGAAGTGTATACGTCAGCTTACTTGTATCAGGGACGGTGAGACAGGGACTGTCATATACTATAAGCATGTACAGCATTTAGCCTTAGTGCAAAGGGCCCCAATCTGGTAGTCCTCTAGGAGCTAGTGCAATAAATAATAATAATTGAATTGTGAAGTGGACTGTTATTCTAAATGTTTCTCTTGCTGTGGGATTTTATAGTGAATGGGAGCATCATAAATAAGATGCAATTTAATAGTTCTGCTTGTGGTGATAGACACTATCCTCAGTATGATGAATTCAGTGCAAGATGCCCTTGTGTCAGGGCCTGTTCCTGACAGATGTTGAGCACCCAAAACTCCCAGCGAGTTTAGAGCCTCAGGTGCTCAGCATCGGGCCCCAAGCGAGGGCAGATTTGGGACCATAGTCTATTAGGAGCAGTACTTGATTGAGATTTGAATTCAGGAAATAGTCATTTGCTAAATACCTCAGCAGCGAGTAGAGATTCAGATGGTAGCCAAGGTTAGGTAATAAGATCTGGTGCTGTTGCTGAAAAGTTAAATTTTACTTCCTAGATAAGACTAGATTTTGGTTTTTTCTTCTGGGGGTCTGTGCCTTCTTCCCAAATACCCCTACATGCCATTTCTTCTTCCTCAGTGTTCCACCTTCCTAATTCTCTCTTTCCTTCATCTCTTTCCATGCACTTATATCCTGTATTCTCTGCCCTTTGTCATCTTAACTAAAAGTTATAGTTCCATAAACACACACACACACACACACACACACACACACACACACACACACACTCTTCTGTCTTGGCCTGATTTTCCTTTCACATCAATAAGGCCTCTTTGTCTCCTTCATTTTGCTAATCTTTCCTTTTGAAGTCCTCAGCATTCTCTTAATACCAGTGTGTTTAGATGGACTTTGAAAAAAGCTAGTCAGAGCAAGATTTGCCATGACAGAAATGTCAGTCAAAAGATGTTTGATCTGACAGCATTTTTAATCTCATGAATTGTGGGAAAGGTACTTTTAAAATTTGAAGAGGAGGCCAGAAAATCATTCAATAAGGTAAATATTGTGAATTTTATTACTTTTTTCCCCTCAGTAATTTTCTACTTATTTTGATGCTATGCCAGGGCGACCTGTAAAGGGGAGGACTGTAACTGCCTAGGTTAGAGTACTTGGTTCTTGGTTTTATTATATTTGTTGCTTTGTAAGTGGCCTTTTCTTAATAATGGTCCTTTGACACACTTGACAGAAAATACCATTTGCAAACACAGGATTCAGAATTCCACAAAGCTATGGCCTATTCAATCCAATCAATGGTGATTTGTCATTCTTTAAGGGACCTCTATCATACTATTTAATTCCCTGCCAAAAAATGTTGTTCAATGGGAATTAAGGCTGAGTACATATCAGTTGCTTATGGCTATTGAAATCACAAGAATGCTATAGTTATCCAAAATAACCATTTACGTACAGCAAATTAAAAATTAAGATTAAATTTAGACACTCAAATCTTTGGAAGTACAAAAGTGAACAAAGAATCCAAACAACTTTACCTCTGTCGCTGTAGAGAAACCAAACTCCTATCATGCTTCCTTTCTTCCTTTCATTCCTAATTTGTAAAAAAAAAAAAAAAAAATTGGATCAAGGACTTTTTCCAAGGATATTAAGGCTACAGACTTCTTAAATATGGATGTCTCTCTATGCTGATAAATAGACCATACTACTGCCTTCTTCCCTAAATTATAATGGTGCTCATGGAATTAATGGATTCCATGATTTCCCATCTTTTCTTGAACCCCAGGGACTTTCTCTTTTTCTCCTCCAAAGACCTACCTGCGATCAGAGAAGTGCCGTCACCTTGCGGGGAAGATGTTTCCACGTGTCATCTATGAGTGTGAAAATTCTGCTATCCATTGCTTACTGATGGTGTTTGAAAGATTCTGCTTATGTGGGAGATGACAAAGGTTCCTGTTGACACTTGCCTCCTCCAGTGTTTATTCTGGAGAAAATTCTTCGGTTGCCTGCCTCCCAACTGACCTGTGTAGAAGAGAGTTTAGAATATTCTTTTACTGGTGAAGTACATCAGCATCTAGGCACTCTCTAGGACAGAATTACTGCTGCAAGGAAGGGGAGGTGTGGTACTTCAACTCAAGAACATAGAGGTGAGGAGAGGAGCCTGGAGAAACTCTTTAATTACCCTGAAACAACTTTAGAGGATGTCCCTTTTAGCAGGACTGTATTTTCCCAGGAATGTATTGGTTCAGGACCTAGGGAGGGGAGTATTGACTGTTTTCTCTGTTGGTACTTCTGGCACAGCCATTAAGTCTAAAGGCCATTTTCTGAAGAGAGTGCCCATGGAAGAACATTCCATACTTTCTTTGGTAGGGTATGGGAGCAAGGAGAAAGGGGAAGGAGTAGCTACTTGAGTTAGTTAAGAGATAAGAATGCAGTAATGAGAGTGTTATGAGTGGAGGCTGCAAGCTGTAATTTTTTCCAAGCACTTTTTCCAGAAAAGTCACCATGACAATCCTCCCTAGCAGACTCTCCTTTGCCGTGAAGCCTACAAAGTACTTGACAATGGCTAGGCTGCTGGTGTGCTGAGACTACAGACTATCATGCTGACCAATATTGTCTCATTGTTTCCTTGTACTTCCCTATCAGTCTGTCTGTATCCATCTGTTATCTTTTGTCTTATACTTCTTCGATTGTAGGCTTTTTGGGGAAGGGACTGTCTTTTGTTCTGTTTTTATATAGAGCCTAGGACACTGCGGTCCCGGTCCATGCCGGGGGCTTCTGGGCACTGATAATATAAATAATCATAACAATTGCTTTTATGTTTTGAAGACTGGCTCTTGGCTAAAGACTTACATCTTCCCTTTCTTTTTGATGAAAACTCTAATGTTCCCACTAATAATTCAGCACTGTTGAAATATCTGCCAGATCCTGAGTATTGTGATATTCCTAAACTACCAGTGAAAAATTTCCCAGTTATGCCCTTTTTTGTCTCTGAACTGATCTTAGCTCACCAAGGCCTCATACAAAATTTAAAGTGGAAATAACCTTTGTGATAATTTCTGAGCAGGTCCTAAAGCAGGCATATACTGGGAAGCAAATCTTAACCTTAACTGTGGCCAGCACCTCTCTGTGTTACTGCAAATCTCAACAAAAAAGAGGGTGTTCAAAGCAACTTTTTGCAGTAACAAATACAAACAAGACTGTGTAGCAAAAAACTATAAAATCTTTTTGATATCATGGGACCTTTCAGAGAAAAGTGCTAACTTCATGGGGACTTTTAGGAAAAAGTGCCAATTTCATGCAAATTCAGGTGGAAAAAATATGCTGGAAATTTTTATTTGGGCTGTAATGACTGAAAAGATATATATCTATATATCTATCTATATATCTATCTAGATATATAGATATATATAAACCTAGTAATCATTCAAGTAAATTTTTTTTACTAGTGCATATTAGTCATGTCATATCATGCTGGAAACATGCAGAAAAGTGATGTATGACCCCATGTATAATCAAATGCAGCTGTAAGTTAAATCCAGAACAGGTCTAAAAATGGATTCTTAAAACAGTTTCTTTTGGAGTTCTTTGTAGACTTGAATAGTCCAGCCTCCTTGTTTTAGCTTGGAAGTATCAGGGTCATCCTGAGTTTAGATGTCTAGACCATGTGAATAACAAGTGTGGTTGATTATTTCAATGGACTGTATGAGGCTGAGCCTTCTGTTTTTGCTGCTTCTCTTTTTACTGTTTGAGGTTTATGGGGGCATGGGCCAAGCACACTGTATGAAAGCAGCACATTCAGCCAGTGGTGGGAACAGTTTACTCTTGAATCTGAAACTAATATAAACAGTTTTAATTTAGATTTTCACTGATTTACTTGCGTTATCTGCTATAATGCAATCAGTGAGAAGGTTAATATAACATCTAAACTTTAAAAGAACAGAAACTTTGGAATTGGGACCCATCTAGTCGCAAATTTCACTCACTCCTAACTTAGTCTTGTCTGTTTCTGATGGCGAATGTTAGTACCTGGTCTCAAACTATCAGCAGAACATAATTTCAATACTGTTTTCCATAAATACAGTAGTAATGACTGCATATTGCTCTACTAGGAAGTAGTAAGATGAGGCTTGCTCACAACACTCAGTAGTAAAGATTGATTCAGGAGGCAGTGTTCAGATGTTAGAGCTTGGGACTGAATTGAGACTAGTGGGTGTGGGTCCAGATTTGGCAGTGCTAAAGTCTCGCAAACAATCATAGTATGTGTTCAGCACCAAACTGTAGAAATTTACAGTTGAGCCTTATCCATAATATCAGGCCTCTTGAGTCAAAAATCTCACGAGAAGGAATGTTATTGCAAGATTTTGGCTGCAGCTAAATTGGAACCACAAGTAGTCCCCATTTAGATGTGGATCTGACCCAGCACTAGAACAGTAGAGTTGGAATAGGATCTGCAGATCTTAATCAGATCCACCACCCACCCGTACCCTGACTGAGTTGACATTTGGATTTGAGGGTCCGTTCTTGTACTTTTTCTGATTAACCACTTTGTCTGTATTTGCACTTGATAAAATATGGCAAGCCACAAACCAAGAAAAGCTCCATGACTGTTACAACAGCATGTTAGCACAGCTTAAAAGAAACAAACACACAAATAAACAAAAAACCCAAAATGGCAGTTTTTGTGAACTCAGCTGTCCCAAAAGTGGTTTGAGAAGCAGTTTCACAAGAAGATGAGGAGATGGAACATAACCTCGATACAGGATAAAAATAAACTCTGTAGTGTCCCTTATACAAAATACTTAATAGAGAGGCAGCTCCTTATAGAGCTGTAACTTTAAAAGACAGTTTTATTGCCTTAAAGAATAAGTCCAGCAAAAGATTAAACATGATCTTGGAGAAGTCCAGTGTAGTTTAGTGGAAGATCAAAGAGTTCCATTAACAGTGCAGCAGGAGGTAAAATATATGTCATAAAGGTTTATGTAGCTCTGATGAGGGCCCCCTGGGTAACTGGAAGAGACTCAGAAGGTGAAAACTACAGAAGGCGATAAAGGAGGGGGAGGCGGATGGGCAATTATTTCTGATCTAGAAGGAAGAGGCAGAACAAATTATTCTAACGGTAGTTTCTCAGGAGCACACTCTGAATACCAAGCTGATTGCTATAACTAAATGTAAATGTAAAGCTCCAGACAGTGAGCTTTCCTTCACAACAGACATGTCAAGATAAAAAAATCAAAACCATGTATAGATCCTCCATAGTAATTGGTCAACATTTTAAATGGTTGGAAAAGTTCCATCAAAACTTTTTTCATTTAAATGAGAAAACAAGGAGGGGAAGTAGTGAACATCATCTGTTTTTCAAGTGAAAATGCATGGGAAGAAAAGCAGTATTGTTGTAGCTGTGTTGGTCCCAGGATATTAGAGGGACAAGGTAGGTGAGGTTGGTGAGAGAGACAAACTTTCAAGCTTACAGCTTGTCTCTGGGAAGAAGAGACAAAAGTTGGTCCAATAAAAGATATTACCTCTCCCACCTTGTCTCTGGGAAGAAGAGCATCATGTAGTAAGTAGTAGGTGTTAGTGTAAATATCAAGAAGATGAGGAAATGCTCATCAACTCAGGAAGCAGTGAAGGCATAGGGGAAGCCACTGCAGAGATAAGTCTTTAGCCAGCTGATGGAATAGATAATAGATGTTTACCAAAACTATAATATAATAATATGCGTAGCACTCTTAATGCTTTCTATCAATAGGTTTCAGAGCACTTTTAGAAAGGAGGGATAAGTGTTTTATAATTTTCTCCACTTACAGATGGGAAAACAAAGGTGAAGTGACTTGCCCAAAACAATGCCATCAGTTATTGACTGAGCTTGAAAGCGTATTCAGGCCTCCTGAGTCCAGGACTGCACTGCCTCCCTCCAGCATACTGCATTCTGTCTTAACATTCTTTTGGACAAGGACTGTGTCTGCATATCTATTGGCATAGAGTCTCTCATAACAGGACCCAGTCATGACTGGGGCCTCACAACACTACAGACATATTAAATAACAATAAAGAGCAAATCAGTTAATGCCGTTATACCAAATGCTTCCTTCATGTAATAATAAGGAGCAAATGTGGTTCACCAGCCAGGGAGTGGGGATATAAACAGAAGTCAGCATGGTGGCAAAACCACTAAGAATTCTGCAGTCACCTTTACAGTCATGAAATGTGTATATACTCTGTCTAATCCAGTGGAACCAATGACTACTGGGTACTGAGGACTTGGCATGAAACGCTGACAGTTACATCACACCTGCTGGGAAATGGATATGCATCATCAATATAGCTCACCATTAATATGTGTTGGGTGAAATCATTGAAAAGGGCAGGTGCTATGAATGTGACCTTATATGAGAATAAGTTTCATTCAGCTCAGAGTAGAATAGAACAGACTGCCTTTGCAACAAGAAACACATTTTTTTTTTTTGCTCATTTAAATCTGCCGTAGAGAAATAAGTGACACTAGCAATGTTAAACTGAGTAAGTTTAACTGGATCAGTAGGTTCAGGATCCTCACATCAGCTCAGTGTTTGCTTTGCCTGGCTATAAAAAGTATTTTTTGTGCAAAATATCAGTAGCTTTCTTTATGCCGGTATGATGTTCCAGAGGATAGAACTTACAATGCATCAAGTTTTGTTTATTAGCAGGAATAGGCCCTTCAGGAAATTAGTCATCTGCGGTATAGCTACTTTTCTTCCTTGAGGGGTCAGAGCCTTAGGTCCCAAGTCAATTTGTACAGTAGACAATTTTTGAAGTTGAACCAATTTTATTTCTAGTTCACAAATTATTTGATTGAGTCAAGTGCAGTCATGAGGTGGAAAAGTGGCGATAGATGAGTATGTTAAATGCACTTTAAAGAAAAGTGCCCCAAGAAAGCTGTGAAGATGTATTCAGCTGCATAATATCAGATTTCCCATGAAAAGGGTAGCCATTGATATGCTCGAGAGGTACTGCTAACAGAATCATAATTAGTGCAGCCTATTTGCGTCCCATGTAAAGTCAGCTTTCCAGTACCCTGGAGAAGAAGCTTGTAATATTTTAGCAAGGTCTGATGCTTTGTTATTTGTATTGTATTTGCAAATAGACTTTAAATTTAACCCTTTTCAGAGGATAATAGATCATGAATACCCATTAAGAGAGGGGAGGACACTGATAACTTTGTTTCTCCCCTTTGATCAACTGAAAGTTATGCTCGGTGTGACAATAGAGAAAGGAGTGTTACTTAAACCTGGTAAAGCACAATTACCTAAGTTTACTAGAAAAAACTGAATGGGAACCCTTTGCTGACTAGTAGGATTTCACTGTGAAGGTATAAAATCTATCTAGAGTTCTTCTTCAGAGAGGTTACTGAGTTCAACTAATGGTAATTCATTGCTTTTAGTTCTAGAGGTGTACTCTTCAGAAATGTATACATGTAAGGGTGTATACTAAGTCCATGTAAATCAGTGTAATTCTGCTCTGATTTACATCAGCTGGTGATCTGGCCCATAACATCTGCAGTCATTGTTGGAACAGTTAAAATGTTAGCGTGGATGTGACCTGACTGTATCTCCAAGGCTTTGTTATGGAGACACAGTTAGATCTCGTCCACACTACACATCTTAGTTGTGCTGCAAGCAGCTAAAGTTGAATTGTAGATGGGACCGGTCTAGTACAGTAGTGTGAGTCAGATACTCCTCTGGTGTAAATCAGCAGAATTCCATTAACTTCAATGGAGCAATGCTGATTTACACCAGATAAGACTCTGACCCTATGTTTAATACAACATGAAAATGCAAGTGAAGGATCAGATCATCAGCTGGTGTAAATTGGTATAGCTCTATTGAAATCATTGGAGCTTCGCTGATTTACAGCAGCTGAGCATCTGGGGACTGTAGTGTTCTATTATTGAGCTTTAGTGGATAATTAAGTATGAGGAGATGGTGCAGAATATACAGTTTTTCTTTGTAGTAGAAAAACAGGATATTGTTGAATTTTTAATAAGAAGTCATTCTTGGTGTGTAAATTCCATTATTTAATGTGAGAATGTGTAAAGCATGAGTGAATCAATCCCATGGTCTTTATTTTAAATGATGTCAGTGTAAGTTATCAAAGCATTTTCTGTAGTTCACTGCATGCTTTAAATAAGCAGGAATTGCAAAGGTATTATATGTTATGGAAGGGTTAAGAAGTGAAAGCTAAAGAGCCTGAAGTGTCATTGTTTTAGTTCCAGCAGTGTTATGTCTCTTCTACAGTGCATAAAGAAAAAAAGAAATGCTGACAAGAAAAAAATATAACACTTTAAAAACTTTCCCAAGTCTCAGGAATGTACTTTTAAATTTGTGCCAGTTACAGTAATTAGTAAACTTGTTCTTAATAGTGTTGTTAAAATGTATTTTTTCACACTTTCTCTGACTTTGACACTGCTGCTTTTGAAACTTCATTTTGCACTTTGTTCCATTGTTCTTTAATCTGCTGCACTTTGCATTTAGTATCACTGAAATTTCGTACTTACTATGTCAATAACATCTGGCAAAATTGCCACCTATTAAGAGTAAGTGTTCTTTTTTCTCCTGTGAGAAATGTGATGGTGTATTATATTGGTTTCCCTTGAGAGGCTAAGGAGACAATTTTAAAGCAGATAAATGCATTAAAGAAATAACCTGAACTACAAGAGAAGGTTAACGAAAGTCAGAAACTTTTTTTTTTTTACACCTTTTTTTCCCTTTGTTATAAGCATTTGGGGAGTGACAAAATAGTTCAGTTATGCAATCTTCTGCACATTTGGACGTATGCTGCCTTTCACCATGCTGCTGCAGGATCTGTTGTGTTCTCATAGGCTTTTATCTGCATCAATATTTTTTCTGCCTGTGTTGGATAGGTGTCAGCTCAGTGATGAGTTGCATCCCGTGTGCTTGTGAGTTGTATGCTGTCAGATGGTTATAAAAACGTGAGTGTTTTCCAGAGGAGCAAGGTTGTTTCTGGCCATGTGTAGAGATGCAAAGGGGATACATGATCCCTCCATTTGTGATTCTGTGCGGTGATCAAGCACAATTCCATTTCTTATGCTCCAGGTTACTGCTGATGACAGAACTATGCTCCCCAATGGAGACAGGATGGTTTGTGGGTGGGTTCATGTGCCCTGCCCAGCAGAGCTGTAAAAGGCCGATAGTCCCCCCAGAACATCAGGCAGTATTGTGCCTGACTCAGGTATAGTGCCTGTAAGGGCTAGAGTGAGGCAACCTCTTCCCACACGCCTTGAGGCTGTGTCTTAAAGGAATGGTCTAGACCTTAATGCATGTAACATTTTCTCTAAATACAAAAAATAAGTGTTACCTGCAGTCCATATGTCCAAGTTCCTTAAAAAACTAAATAAGATATTTTGATTTACAGAATATCCATGTAGGAATCTCTTCTCCCTTTACTTTCAGGGTGTAGTCTGGTCTGTGTGTAAGTGTCAAAATGAGGCTGAATTGCCAGGTCTGTTGCATGGAGCTGAAAGGTAAGATGTGGAGAACCTTCATAGGGGAATTCTACAATGCTCTTCACACAGTGAAGCTGATTTTCATATCACCACATTCCATGTCCATGAGGGAATGTGAGCTGGAAACTGTTTGTTGGAGGGGGTTTAGCACCTGACTCAGAGACCAAAAAAGTTACTGGGAATCTTTCTGTTGATTTCAGTGGGCTTGGATCAGGCTTGTGGTGAGCAGATATGTAATTGTGTGGACTGACCTCAAAACCTTGAGGGTTAGGAATATAATGAGCTGAGACATAGTTGTGTGGGATTCTGGCACCCTGCTGGATTAGGGGAAAACATTTCGTCTCTTCATATCCCCCATGTTAGTTCCATGCTCTGCAAACTCTGAGGTCTGGCGTTGCACAGGGGATGTGAATTTCATTCCCAGCTACATGCACAACTCTAATTTCCATAACGAGAGTTATGCATGCGTTGCATCAAGGAGAAAACAGACTGGCTCTGAACTCTGCAGAATGTATCTGTCCCCATGGAAAAGCAACATAACAACTAGCCTACAAGAAACTGATTTTTTTTTCTTTTTAATTGGCACACTGGACTTTAACAGTTGGCCTAAACTGAGCCTACTGTTACCAGGTAAATCGATGTATTACATCTTCCAACTCCTTCTGCATATGTGTGTGAAGCTCCAGTATATAAATGAATTTTGAAGAACAGGAATTTTGCTTGAGTAAGGAATGTAGGATTGGGCTCAAATGAGTATATAAGAGTGTGCTGAGTACTCTGTTATGAGAGTATTACTGTATATATCTTATTCGCTGAAATATTGTGATTTTACAGTATTTCAGTTTTGCTATTTGGCTTCAGTACAAACCACTTCTTGTTTTTTTGCAATTTACACAGAATATTTATAAGGGAATTTACTTCATTATAAACATACCCAGGTGATGTGAAACTGCTTAAACTTTGAATGTCTGTCTTAGCGGACATAGAAACAACAGAAGAAAGCACATTTTAACAATGTCACAGTTTTCTTTCTTCTACATATACAATTAAGGCTCAGATATTTGCATCTGAATTGATCCTGAATTATAATCTGAAGTTTACATATCACTGATTACAAATAATGAGGTAGTGAAGAACAACAATTGTATGTCTTCTCCCAGATTTCCCCTTTTTTAAAATGTCCCCTTCTTCATTCTTTATTGGCTACAATTTAACGTACTTTCTCTGACATGAATACATTCGTTTCCTATAAAACGACTCCTTTGACAGTATTAATTTTAACATAATTTTAAAGCACAAAGGATTATTCTGAACGATACACAAATAAGGACCTAATGAGCACAAACATGAATCAAACAGCTCATGTGTTGTCCAGTGTCATCCAGCTGGATAATGTAGGCCTCGTAGTTAGCCTTCTTTATATTATTGAAGTCGCTTCTAATTTCTTAATTTAGAAAAGATGGCTCACTGATTTCTCTTGAAAATCCATCAAGAATTTACATCAGTGGTTTCTAAACTCTTTCCAGCCAGGAGCATAGGTGCCGGCTTACCCTCTGCCCGGTGGGTGCTCGATCCCACCCACCCCTGGCCCTGCCCTCGCCCCACCCTCATTCCGCCCCCTTCCCCCACATCCCCGCCCCTGCCCTGCCTCTTCTCTGCCTCCTCGCCTGAGCGCGCCGTATCCCTGCGCCTCCCCCTCCATCCCGGAAAGTCCTAAGCGCCGCCAAACAGCTGTTAGGTGGGGGGGAGGGGCGGGAAGCGCTGAGAGGGAGGGGGAGGAGCGGAGATGCTGCGCGCTTGGGGGGAGGGGAGAAGGAGGCGAGGAGGGAGGAGCTTGGCTGCCGGTGGGTGCAGAGCAGCCGCTAATTTTTCTCTGTGGGTGCTCCAGCCCCGGAGCACCCACGGAGTTGGCACCTATGGCCAGGAGCTCAGTTGGGAGCTGTAGCCTGTTGCACAAAAAGAACCTGCCTACAACTACAATTTTTCAGTATAAAGGCAAATTGTGGTAGCTTATATAGGGCCTGATTTCCAACCCTTACTCACATTGTGTAGTGCTTCCCTGGACTTCCATGGGACAACTCATAGAGCACAGTACTACTCCACTTGAGTGAGGAGGGTATAACAGTGTGGCCCAACTGTAAGAGAAAGTGGTTTTGGACCATTACTGTTTTCTGTCTTCTTCTTTTTCATGCTATCCATATCTTTATGTCTCTCTCCTTTTTTCTTTTGTTTTGGGTCTCTCTGAGCCTCTCTGTGTTTTTCTCTTACTTTTCTTTTCTTTTTCTTTTTTCTTTTTTTTTTTTTTTTTTTTATTCGAGTTAGTGCCTGGAGAGTCAAACTGGAAACTTCTTGCTCTGAAGCCTTTTATCCATGATGCACACCGTAGTCAGTTGCATTCACTGCAGTTGGTACAGGTAAAGTACTTTGGTGTAGGTAGTCAAATAATGCCAGCTGCCAGCACCCGTTATCTAGCAAATGAAAATTGGCAAAAGTGGTAGTCTACTTTCCTATCTAGATTCAGCCTTTCAGTTGAAACCTGCCACATCTTGCCACTCATTTACAAGTCCCCTTCATTCCACTAGAGGTCAGTTTGCTAACCACTGAACTATGTAGTTAGCCCGCAAACTAACAGTAATACTCTGAATCTTTATGCAGAAGGCCTAAGTTCAATTAACACTACCAGTCTTGTTTTTTGGGCTAGTAGGAGCAGAAAATATTGCAGAAACAGCACTTTCACACCCTGTAAAGCAGTGGTTCTTAACCTTTACTGCAGCCTGCACCCCTTTGATTCTCAAAATATGTTCTCGCACCCCTTATTAAAAATCAAAATATGTTCTCGCACCCCTTAAACCTAAAAAATGTTCTTGCACCCCTTAAGCCTAGATATATATTTTTTGTATATTACAATAATCATTAAAAATGTACAATGTTAATAAATACATAGGTTTGATGAAACAAAGTAGTTGTACTTACGTGCCTGTGCTTAATTTGTGTTTTCGATGATTTACCTTCTAAAAAAATCTGGCGTGTCTTGCACCCCCAGAAAGGGAATCTCGCACCCCCAGGGGGTGCGTGCACCCCAGGTTAAGAACCACTGCTATAGAAGGAGGGGATACTCTATTCAGTGAAAGAGCAACATAAACATATTAATTAAAAGTACAGGTGGGCAATCCAAGCCAGCTAGACACAGAGTATTCAGTATCCCCTTACTCACAATTTCTATTTCCACCTCTTCCAAGTGTCTAAATGTGATTTTAAATTGTTATTTGCTATTATGATTAATGGGTTGGTAGGCACTTATCATTGTAGTATCATCCGGGTGCCAGAAAAACCATACTGACCAGCTGAGAGCCAAATTTTTCAACGTTCAAAAAACTACAGTTTATCTAAATTATACTTCCATAAAATACTAGAGATGATTCCAGGGCATATGTAATAATTGTTGTTTCTTCAAGCAGAGCTGGGAGGCGGAGAGGACAGAATCTGCATAAATGTGGGTAGGTAACTTTCCTGCCTGTTTAATAAACTGGATGTTAGGCAGTAGTTTGCCTATCTAATGATTTCCTTAATTCAAGCCATTCCCCTCCTGGGTCGGAATAATCAGGCCCCAGAATTTTTGGTCCCATGATTTGCATGTGTGTATCTCCCAATAAAGTCAAAGAACAAGCTCAAGCATTCAGGCATGGAACTCAGAGCAGAGCCACCAATACACTGCTAATCTTGTAGAGTATTTACAAATGTGAAGCATCAGATTATAGGCAGAGAACACTCGGAGGGATACCATCCCTGTCCATCTAGGTGAGTAGAGGGAAATATGGAGCAGAGAAGGAAGAGGGGAACATAAGAACGGACATATTGGGTCAGACCAAAGGTCCATCTAGTCCAATATCCTGTCTTCCAACAGTGGCCAATGTCAGGTGTTCAGAGGGAATGAACAGAACAGGTAATCATCAAGTGATCCGTCCCCTATCACCCTTTCCCAACTTCTGGCAAACAGAGGCTAGGGACACCATCCCTGCCTATCCTGGATAGTAGCCATTGATGGACCTATCCTCCATGAATTTATCTAGTTCTTTTTTGAACCCTGTTATAGTCTTGGCCTTCAAAACATCCTCTGGCAAAGAGTTCCACAGGTTGACTATACATTGTGTGAAAAAATACTTCCTTTTGTTTGTTTTAAACTGCTGCCTATTAATTTAATTTGGTGACCCCTAGTTCTTGTGTTAAAGACTTCCTTATTTACTTTCTCCACGCCAGTCATGATTTTATAGACCTCTATCATATCCCCCTTTAGTCGTCTCTTTTCCAAGCTGAAAAGTCCCAGTCTTATTAATCTCTCCTCATATAGAACCTGCTCCATACCCCAATCATTTTTTTCCCTTTTGTATACCTTTTCCAATTCCAGTATATCTTTTTTGAGATGGGGCGACCACATCTTCATGCAGTATTCAAGATGTGGGCGTACCATGGATTTATATAGAGGCAATATGATATTTTCTGTCTTATTATCTATCCCTTTCTTAATGATTCCCAACATTCTGTTCGCTTTTTTGACTTGCTGCTGCACGGTGAGTGGAGGTTTTCAGAGAACTATCCTCAGTGACTCCAAGATCTTTCTTGAGTGGTAACAGCTAATTTAGACCCCATCATTTTATATGTATAGTTGGGATTATGTTTTCCAATGTGCATTACTTTGCACTTATCAACATTGAATCTCATCTGCCATTTTGTTGCCTAGTCACCCAGTTTTGAGAGATCCCTTATAGCTCTTTGCAGTCTGCCTGGGACTTAACTATCTTGAGTAGTTTTGTAGCATCTGCAGATTTTGCCTCCTCACTGTTTACCCCTTTATCCAGATCATTTATGAATATGTTGAATAGGACTGGTCCCAGCATGGACCTCTGGGGGACACCACTATTTACCTCTCTCCATTTTGAAAACTGACCATTTATTCCTCCTCTTTGTTTCCTATCTTTTAACCAGTTACTTATCCCATGACAGCTTACTTTGCTTAAGAGACTTTGGTGAGGGACCTTGTCAAAGGCTTTCTGAAAATCTAAGTACACTATATCCACTGGATCCCCTTTGTCCACATGCTTGTTGACCCCCTCAAAGAATTCTAGTAGCTTGGTGAGGCATGATTTCCCTTTAGAATAACCATGTTGATTTTTCCAGACACTATTTCCTTTTACAAAAACAGAAAGGCGAATGGGGCTTCTCATAGGGGCAGGCATCTTCCCACAAAGATTTGATTGGAGCCATAAGGGGTAGATTCAGCTGATCAGAGAACCAGATCCAGTTTCATGTGTTTAGTATTATCACCAACCAGCCCCATTTGAAAAATTGCATATAAATCTGTCACAACATTTTCCCCAATAAACTTGGTACAAAACAATTTTCGAAGTTTAATACAAAAAATTTGAGATCTTTTAAAATTGCCCCAATACAATAAAGATTTTGCAAACATGAAAACAGGCATGTTTCAACTAAAAAAGGATTTTGTTTTGAATATTCTGACTTCCCCCACTTTGTGGATTATGGAGGACACATGTAGCTTCTGCTTTGACCCTGGTAGGCAGCTAAACCATGCAGTTGTTATACAGTTTCTATCATCACACATCTTTGCTATTAACCTTTAGGTTTAAATGTTAAAGTAGAACTCTTATTTAATCAATTAAAAAAATAGCAATAATTACTAGAGTGATAATGGAAACAGAATGTTGACAAACAAAAATTCTAAGTACCTCAACATCTAATGGTGCTATTAAATATTAAAACACCAAGAATGATTTTTTTTTAAAAAAAAAACAGAGAAATAAATCACAGACAAGTGTGCCTATGCTAAAACTTAGAACTAACAAACAATAAAAGCAAAACTGAAACCTGCCTATGCACCTGCTTCAGCAAACAGTTAAGCACATGCTTAATTTTAAACACATAAATAATCTCTTCCCTATTCATCAGAGGCTTGACCCTGCAAATTTCCAAGCACTCCAATGCACATAAAAGCATATTTAATATTAGGTATGTGAGTAGTCCCATTAAAGACAATGCCTAATGTTAAGCACGTGCTTAAATGCTTTACAGGATCAGGTAAGTCAGCTCAGCATCAAGCCCCTGATTATTTAAAGCACACGCATAAGTCTCATAGGCCCTGATATCCTTACATTTTATTGAAGCCAATCAGTACTGTTTTTAATTGAGATCTTCATTGGTCATAATGAACTGTTTAGCTGTCTTACATCTAGTGAATGGCCATGTAGAATGTTTAAGCAACTCTAGCTTTGCCTCAATCCCTTGATTTCACTAGTTATTTATTATCTGTCTTCTAAAGCCTTATTTAATTATACTTTTTTTTTCTTTCAGTGACTTCAATAGACCCTAATAGGAAGCTCAAATAATACAGTATATGTATAACAGCATTTCAGCCAGGGAGGAAGAAAAGAACCTGACTACCGAACCAGAAGGGAAAACTGCTACACACCGCCCTGGTTATTAGGCACAGAGAAGACATCTTTGCCATCCTCATGGTAGGCCGGTGGGCAGATAGAATATATGATCATTAATTTTCCTTGTATCTTATCAATAATTAATACTTCTCACATATATTCTCTCCTGTGTAGGGTGTTATACCCTGGTCATCATTGTAGTTTCTGAGCACCTTCCATTAGTGCATTAAGCCATGTGACTACACATCCATCAGTGTTTGTTCTAGCACCCTGTCCTCAGAGAAGTGTGAGCAGTGAAGTGTCTTGTTTTTGGATTTTTTTTA
This sequence comes from Terrapene triunguis, assembly GCF_002925995.2. Taxonomy (NCBI): domain Eukaryota; kingdom Metazoa; phylum Chordata; order Testudines; family Emydidae; genus Terrapene; species Terrapene triunguis. The sequence goes on from NW_020664447.1 coordinate 76,495,241, forward strand.
ATAGTAGTTTGTCTGTATATACATGTTGCTATTTGTTTGTTAGAGAAAACAAGGTCAAAGAAACATAGCTCCCACATCCCTGTTTTTCAACCTACTTTGCATGTGCTATGTAGAATGCATGTATGACACCATGCACACTGAGAGCACTATGTACAATACTTCTTAGATGTTTAGTTTGACATCTTTATTTTAATGTTACTCTACACTAATAATGGGCTAGACTGTTTCATGTGTGGCAGCCCCTTTGCACTCTTCAGGCAGCTGTAATCTGGCTGAAAATGCCCAACAGACAATTCCCTTGCTGTAGGGAAACTCTGCTGGGCATTACTGGACTACATCTGGGTCTACACCTCTGACTCCATCCCAGCTGTGGGGAAGGGCCAGGGAGGGGGCATGGCAGAACTCTGCTACACTGTACCTATCCACCCCTGGCACAGGGTACATTAAGGACCCATGCTAATGGTGTAACTTAGAGCAGCCTGGCAACAGCTCTAAGTGGTATCAGGGCCAGTGCTGGTCTTTAGAATCAGGACAACCAAACCCGGTGCCTCATTCTCACCCTTCTGGGCCAAACTGAACTCTGGCACAGGAGAGAATCTAACTTGGTGATTTTTTTTTAATGATGGACAGGCCCTTATTCTAACACATGCTACTTACAGATGCAGTGCAGACTAGAATACATTCCAGTCGGCTGCAAGTGACTGAACTCCTTTGATTTCTTGTTTAATATTGGATTAAGTGACTGGAAACCATTTGATATTCCTTTTCAGTTTTGAGAAGAAACTGGTTTATGGTTAAATCTTGTCCATATTAGAAAGATCCGTATATACACATATGCACATGCTGCTTTTAGGCGTGATTATCTCCAATCTCAAATATAAGATATAGTTAGTTCTGGTCACTTGGATGGGTGACATCCTAGGAAAATGCAGGAAGTAGAGATTTTGGTGACTGAATAGGTGGTACTCTTCCCTTTCTGTAGGGGGCACTTGTTACTGAAGCAATGACACTAAGTAGGGACAGTGTGACATTGGATATACCATCTTTTGAATGAGACGTAAAACCAAGGTCCTGACTCCTTGTGGTAATTGAAAGAGCACAGGGCACTGAAGTATTGCCTGAGTAAATTCTGGTAAATTAGGGTAACTGCATTCAGCATACCTAGAACATCCCCTTTGCAGCTTCATTTGGAGAATTTATTCTTTGTGAAATCTCTTCTGCATTCTGTCTTGTTTCAGAATGTCTGGTGTATTCTACTGCAGAGGAAGCTGCATTTCAGTGGTGAGGTGAATAATATTTGTGTATATAACATGGAATACACTGTGGGATCCTAAATAAATGTAATATTTTTACATAAACAGTGTTATTTTTAAAATAGATCAGTATCTTATATGCATCTGTATGTTAACGTCACCTGGTTAGCGGCTACTCCCAGGGCAAACCACAGGCTGAGAGCAGTGAAATCAATGGGAGTTCGGCACCTAGGCTCTTTTGAGAAGCCCTCTAGGCACCTATCTGCATCCAGGGCCGGTGCTACCATTAAGGCAAACTAGGCGGTTGCCTAGGGTGCCAAGATTTGGGGGTGCCAAAAAGCGGTGCCCCCAATTTTTTTTTACAGCATTCCTGGGCTGGGCTGCCGGCGGTGCGCTGACACGTGCGGCTCAGACTCCCTCTCCCAGCGCACGGCCGCTCCACTTCTCCCGCCTCCCAGGCTTGCGGTGCCAATCAGCTGTTTGGCGCCGCAAGCCTGGGAGGGGAGGAGAATTAGAGCGGGGGCGGCATGCTCGGGGAGGAGGCGGAGCAGAGGTGAGCTGGGGTGGGGAGCTGCCGCACGGCTCCCCGGGGGAGGGAGCTGCCGTGGGGGGGGGGCGC
>NW_020664447.1:76497212-76546738 GCF_002925995.2 Terrapene triunguis
TCAGCCAAATGCTATTTCAGGTTGCCACCTGCAGCCCTATCTGACATCTGCTGCTACAGGCCACTGTGGATGCTGAATTCTGGAGCTGTCTTCCCTTGCTGCCTCCTCTTTAGCTGTACTTCTAGATTTCCTGAACAACTCAGAGAGATCACCTAAGGACACAGAGCCTCATAAATCAAAGGCTTTCAGCCAGACAGGCGCAAGATGAGGTAAGGGGCCTCTCCTAGGTACTAAGCCTGGGATGGAACCAGGCATAGAAACTGGATGAAACCACATATATATTAGAGTTGGGTCCAAATTGGAATCCTGGATCCAAGTCACCCCTGAAGTTTGGGAAGGCTGGGATCTGGATCTGAACTTGGTGACTAATTCAACTTCTTATTTCTGAATTGGAAACCCAAATTTGTGGAAAGTCTGGATTTGAAAAAGAACTTAATACTCTAGCCATATATATGCTTCATGTAGATTTCCATGAAGCCCAGATCTGGCCCTGTCTAAGTACCTGGATATGGGCCAGATTTTTTTTTTTTTTTAAAGAATCCTAATTTTCTTTGTCATGAAAACCTCTTATACATTTTCAGACCATTCTCTCAAAACAGCTGGTCTAATTACCAGAGCAGAATAAAAGTAGAAATTACATTAAAATTTCTGACAAATACATAGTTTATAGTTTGCTATACTATTTACAGGTCACCACTGATATAGAATAATAATACTTACCTCACCTGGCTGTCATAAGGTTTAATTCATTAATGTGTTTAAAGCACTTTGACAGCTTTGGATTAAAAGTGTTACAGAAGTTCAAAGTATTATTAAATGAATGAATAAGTTTAATGTTCCTAATGTTTTTTTCTCACTGTAGATTTTTCCTAAAAGCAAAATGAACGTCATGTTTTTTTATTTTAAAACTTTTTCTGAAGCTGATCTTTATTGTAAATAACTCTCTTTCTCTGTTGTCTGTCTGTCTCTCTTTGCGTATTTCTTGATGGATACTCAATTTTAGTGATTTAAGTTATTACTGCATGATATGGGTTCTTTAATAAGAAGGGTTCACAGATGCTGAAACTTGCCTCATGAAGTAAATCTCTCCTCCAGTAAGAACCAAGTCAAGCTATGCTTTCCAGTCAGAAAAGTAGTTTTCTGTAACAGCTTTTTTCATAACATTAGTACAATGTTTAATAACCTCTTCTGCAGCGAAATCCTGTCTCTGCAGAGAAATGTGTTGTTCTAAGAGCCTCAGAGATATAGATATAAAAGCTTTAGATCATTACCTGAAATCTCACACTTTTAGATGCAGGTTTTTTTAATTACAATAATTTGTACTGCTTTTTAGAACCTGTTAACATCCATGCTGTAAAGGTATGGGTAGGACTGTAAAAGTGAAATAATATGTGCAATTTTCTTGGGTTAATATAAAACTCAATTGAAGATTATTCTTTTAAAAAAATGAAATCTTGGGAAAGTATCAAGGGGCTTGAGTAACATGCATCTCTCATAACAAAGATGGGAAAAAATCCCCTCAAAATATATGTGAAAATGTGTTTTAGGTTACAACAATGAATGCCCTAAAATCAATGCTGTCACTGTGTCAGTACTTTAAAATGACATGGTGATTTTCTAGTTTTAAAATACATCCAGGGGGAGCTAGGGAGTAACAATTTTGCTTTCTCTAATGGTGTATAAGGGAATATGAATACAGAGAAGAGTAACATAAATTACTAATATTTGTTTTGTTTTTTTATAGGAACTTTTGATCAGAAACTGGTCAGACATTCCCAGAGTGGTTGAGAGCCTGTCAAGGTCACTGCCAAGGACAAGAGAGTCAATTAGTATGCAGATCAGAGGCAAGGAGTTCAAAGGTATTGTTCCAATTCAATCACATTAGCCAGGCCAGTAATGAACAAACGGCATGACCTTAATCATGGAGCCTGAACCACTCATTGAAGGAAAGTATGTGTCTGTGTGTGTATTTGGAGGGGAGGGGGGCATTGGAAGGAGGGGTTAGAGTGACAGGAAGATTTTTTAAAGAGACAGTATGAACAGTTGGCTTAATTAGCCACCAATATAAAAAAACTTATTTCATAGGCCCCTTATTTTTAAAGTACAAGATTGTTTTATTTTGGGTTATAAATGAAACAGACTTAAATGGACAGTGGGAGAGAATATTTAATAAAAATGCTCAAGCATTCACTGATATGCTAAAGGTTTGCAGGAAGAGGTGGATAACCTATGTAAAACACCAAACTAAATTTTGAAATTGCAGTGTCTCCTTCTCAGTGAGCTAATTTCCTTAAAGTCTTGAAGTAAAGAAATTTCTGGGTCCCTCCCCAATATTACAGAATGTTACACTACATGCAATCCATACACACAGGAATTTGTAGTTATGTCGTTAATACATTAGAAAGAATGAGTGATTTATATATAACAGAAAATAATGTTTTAATATCTGAAGTCTGGCAAACAGAGCTATATACAATAATATTTTAGGTGTTTTAGGTATCACAGTTGCCAAGTTATTTCCCAGATTTCTTAGTATAGCAATCTGCATGTGTGATTGTACTCTATCTATCTATCTATTTAGCCACTCACACACACATTATGCACGTTACACTCACTGTATTATCTACATATGAAATATGTTCTGCCTTTTTGCTCTCTTCTGTTTATGTTTATATGTAACACACAGAAGAGAGTAAAAAAGACAGAACATATTTCATATATAGATAACACAATGTGTGCATGTTTGTATATAATATGGATGTGTTGGTAGTGACTCCATATCTAGGGCTGCACTGAAATTTCTACTCAAAGTAGGATTAATTTCTCCCTTTTTCTATACTAATAATTGAATTTAGTCACTGTAATTCTTCAAAGGACAACTGCATTTTCTATATTTATACACATATACATACAGATTTGCAAATGCATGCATATTTCCTGCATATGGAAAGGAACCACTTTGCACATAATTCAGCATTAACCATTGAAAATTTGAATGACACTTAAAATATGCTCATTTGCTTCTAAGGTGGTTTATCTTGCAAGTATTGTTTCTTGTTAATATGTAGTAACTTATAAGTTTCCACTATCTCTCTGGGTAACATTTGCTCAACAATTACTTCTGCTGGAGTAGATTTCCAAGGGAAGCTGCAGGCTTCATTGGGGAAGCTGTTTGCAGAAATCTCTTCATTTCTCTGTAAATGAATCATGAGAGACAACTAAGATTTTAGGAATCAAGATTTTTGTTTTTTCTTTTTTATTTGGGAGGTAGTTCCGTTTTAGTGAGATATGGTGAAGATGCCTAACAGAAAATAAACTATTCTAGGCTATGATGCACCCTCGGGGTTCATGAATGTTGGGGGAGGAACAGTGATTATACAATGCAATAACATATTGAGACACTCTTTCAGTTTTACACTTGGTATCAAGTAAATACAGGATATCTCACCCATGAAGGGTGATTATGTTTCATGAAGGGAGGAAATGAGTTATTAAGGTCTTTCTCAAGAGCAAAACAAGGATAAGAATCTTTATTAGTGTAAGAAACAATTTGTTTTTTCCCTACAGAAATATACTTCCTTTTTAGCAAATTTTTCTTATTGTCTGTATCTCAGAAAGAAACCCACATCAGTTTCAACTGATACTTACCAGTGCACTGCTTGAGAATACTGCTATAAAACATGTGCTTGTTGCCATTTTTATCTAGATCACAATTAATAATATTTTTAGGCATGAAATGTCTATCCACTCCCATAAAAATACTTGTAAAGTATTTGATATTTTATTTGAGGATATTAAAAGATTGTTTAAAAATAAACATGTACCACTGGAGCTGAATTTTCACACGATTATTCAGATCGTCAATAGGTCTCCTTTGATCATATTATTATGATGCTTCTGCAGGATCTCATTCTAAGACAGGCATATTTTCTCTCTCTCTCTTCCCCTCCCTCCCCCCCCCCCCCAACAAGGTCATAGATTTTTTTTTTAAATGAGGACTAGAAGTTCCAAGTACAAGATTAAGTAAGTTCTAACAGTGTTATAAAAGTAAGTGCTTTTTTCTATAATAAAAGGTGTTTAAAAGGTTCGCTACAGCTTTAAACAGAATTACAATTTACTTCTTTCAAGTGTCCAGGCCATAAATTCTTCTCAATTCCCTCTCTCTCTCCTTGTCGGAATTAATGAGATCAGATTTGATCAGGGCAGTGATGTGTTCAGAGCCAAATCACACAACAGCGCGCGTGCGGTAATGGAATTTGCATCTAATGCATACATAAATCAAACATCTTTCTGGACATTTTCATATGCATAATGTCATTTCATCCAGTTCTCTCTGTGCAGAGGGGGAGATTTTTCTCTCTGAGAGAATGACTTTCTTTAATGCTTTCATTTTATTTTCGCTGACTACAATCCCCGAGAATGCGCTCGGTCGGAGAATCTTTCGGGGCGCGGTTGACAGTTCCTTTTCCAAGAGGGGTCCTTCACATTTATCATGCCTCTTCCTCGGGGGCTTTGTTATGCAAATGTGGCTGAAATTGATAATTCCAAAGTGCTTCATTTCGGTTCCTTGGCGGTTGGAGATGGTAGATAAAAAGAAACTGACAAGACACACTGATTGCCCTCAATGCTTGTAACTCTCTTGCTAACAAGGCTCGATATTGTTAAAAATTCCTATTGTTATCAGGGTGGCAGTTCCATTATGCAGGCCTTGCAAATTTCTGATTTGAATATTAACCCTTTAATCACCCTTCTCCCCTCCCCCCAACCCAAAATCAATTGCCATCAAATGGCTTAAGGACACAAAACATTAAATTATTTCCCTATTATGGTTGAACATCTGTGATACATTTTAAAAACTCCATTAATTATTTTTCAAGGTAAGCTGGAACATTTTATATCTAGATGTGTAAAAAAAAAAAGAGGGGGGGGAGAGAGGAGAGGAGTATGTGCCCTAACACAACAACTCTGGCAAGGATAGACTGAACTGCATTATTTCAAGATATTTGGGGGGGGGGGTGAGGGTGGGAAGGGGACGGAGGAGAATATTTACATGGAAATTTCTGTTTATAAAAATCAAATATAATAGTTCCCGGAGAGTGGAGAAGTTTCATGCGTTTGAACTTTATGTTCTGACTGAGGTAGGCCTCTTGGAGGGGATAGCGTGTCTTCATATTCCATAGTATAGTTGATTTTTACTTGGCTGTCCCATTGGCTGCAGATATACCTTTTTTTTTCTGGCTACCCAGCAACAAATGAACGAAAATCTCCTTTAATCTGACAGATAGGTGACCAAAAAGTCCATAGAGCAAAAGGAAAGTGTAAGTGATGAGGGGGTTTTGGTGTATGGTTTTTGTTTGTTTGTTTGTTTTTTTCCTTTTTAGACCAGTCTATAACTTCACTTGTATAATTAAGTGCTGCTTATCTAGGCAGATTACACTAGGTGATTTGTAAGTATCCTTGACAGTACAGTAGAGGGGAAATGTATATTCTAGGGGCATGATCCGGCACCCGTTGAAGTCAATGGGAGCTTTGCCAATGGCTTATAATGGGCGCTGGATCAGACCTTGGAGATGGTGCTCTCCTGCACAAAGACAAGTTAAATGTATGTTCTAGATGCAAGTTACATTTACGCTGAAAAAAGGAAAGGTGCTTGATAACTGATTTACTCATTGATTTAATGAAAATGTGGCTTCTGGAATTTCACACATCCTTTTAACACTTGCTGTTATGTGCCCAAAGAAGGTGAATTCCTCCCCACCAACCACATGCCTTCAGGCTCGTATTACAATTAAAGGTTAATTTTGGTTTATCATCTTTCTTGAGAGACCTGATGTGGTTCCAGTTAAAGTAAAGATTAATATGACAAGGTAAGTACTCTAGATGCTGGGGTGCATGGGGGAGAGGGAGGGTTTCCTTTGTAAAACGAAGCATAATTCATTGCTAACATCAGGCAACAGCAACAATATAATATCTCTGTACAATTTCCAAGAAGATGCATCTCAACCAGCTCATGTCAAAGGAACATCAAAGTTTGACACACTCTTAGTTCTGAAGTCTTGCAGAGCTGTGTCTGCCAAATTATAGTAAATAAAAAAGATACTTGCACACCAGTAACCTCTTTTATATTGGACCAAGGATCTCTCTTCCTCGCCCTGTTAAAAAATCTTTCCCATTATTGTAGTAACTCTTGGGAAGCTCATACACTTGGGTTTTCTTTCATTTATAGGTATGATGGCAGATTAAACCTATGTCAGGAAACAGTGATAATGCCCACTGTAGAGTCTTGTGAGTTACAATAGATAAGTTTTCGATGTCAGTGTTTTTTCTTTCAGTTATTTGAAAACACCCTTTTAATTTTTAATGTGTTTGTATCCTTATTCTTTTACCAAAACTGATACCTTCCCACCCTTTAATTCAGAAACAGATATAACTAAAACTGGTTGATATAAACTCATAATTTGAATCTATCATTTAATCTGTCTATTAGAGTAACCCATGTTAGTGCTTTTTCCCTATTGATTTACATAATTATGTCAAGTACTGTTACGTATATTCAATGGTATTAATATCTCTAGTTGTTCTATGGTTGTATAATCACCAATACTATCTAAACTTCGCAATAATGACTACATTAGCCAGCAGTAGTCAAATAGTACTAATCAGTCAATATTTATTAAAAACAATAAATGTAGTTAACGTGTTCTGTCTGCCATAAAGAATCAGCCGTACCTCTGATGGTTTAAAAAGATTTCCCATACTTTCCCAGAATCAAAGAGAGTGCTTATCTTTTGGAATGAGAGATTTAAAGATTCGTATTTATGTTCTGAATTTATTTCTTATTTTCAGTTATGTTTAGCATTGACTCTGTTGTAATCTGAATACGTAATGCTATCTATAGCCTCTATGAGACAGAAGAGCAATTAAAAGTGGGTTTTTCTTGCATTGTTTGATTTTTCGTGGGCTCATTTTGCCAGTGAAGAATTGTATGTATTTTTGTAATAAGAAAACTTGTCAGCGAATTTGTGACCATAGAATTAGAGATACAGCTAAGCTGATATATATGTAATGGCTTCATTATGCGTAAGAGGAGGTACTCTTTACTTTGCAGCCCAAAATACACAAAGCACCCATTAGAATGAAGAGGCCTGTGATATCTCTTCATGTGCAGAGTATAAAGGTACATGAATGTCCTTGCTTGTTGGCATTTAATTTACCAGTTGCCTCTGTAGTGGAGCCTTGGCAGATTCAGCTTGAATCTGAAAGACAGGCTGTCATACTGAGAGTCTGCTGCCTACTGCTGAAATTGAGAGGCTTGGCAGATATGCAAACAGTAACTGGGTTTGAGTTGTTTTGATTACAAGTTAAACAGAAAGTCATTGGCAGGGCCAATGTAAATCTGCTGAGGTTTTTTGGCAAAATCTGTGGAGGTATTTCTATAGTTTCTGCAGAATTCTGTAGCACCTTGATTTCACATCAAAGAATGTCCACCTTTGAACCTGATCTGTGTATAAATGTGTCAGGAATGTAAGTGAACAGGTTTAAATTGCTCAGAGCTTCCAGATTCAGAAATATGAAACATATTAACAACACACTATACTGCACCGTGCTTTGTGCAGTTATTAAATTGTGGAGTGTAGAATTTAATTCATGTTCATGTGTGTTTACAGATGTAAAAATGTAATGTGAGTTATCATAATTTGGAATAAGAATGCAAAATATATTTTAATAAAGGTATCCAGAAAAAGCCATTGGGCCAGATCCTGAACTTGGTTATGTCAGAGTAAATTCAGAGTAACTTTATGAATATGCTTTTTTATTGAAGTAAACAAGGTACACTTCCTCAAAATCTACACTGGTATAACAGAGATCAGAATTTGAACCATGAAGCATCCTTTAACTTTTCAATAATTTTGCCTGAAACTTCTGGGTGTCTGACCATCCTATCCTAATGCTCACCCTGAATTTATTTCCTATAACATTCAGTTGACTCTGTGCCTGATCTTCTATGCTGATTTGATAAAAGTAACCCAAACTGACATTATGTGAGCAAAAAAGGAGTCTGTACACTTTAATTACATTGCCTTTTACAGCTCACCCTCTGTTTAATTCTGAGTTAGTGTTTTGAACACTACTATATCCCTTACTGAGTTTGCCTTGCAATTTTAAGGCAAAACCATGTTAATTTTGGAGGGAGGAAAGAGAATACATATAATTGTCGCTCCCATTGTTTCTGGCTGGCTGGCTGTAGACAGATTTCTGCAAGGCTGGCTTTACATAGTAACAATACATTGATTTACAGAGGCAAGAATATTTCCATGATTGGAAGGGCTAAGACCCCTTTATTTGAAAGCTGAGAATCTGCAAAATGTGACAAAGTTCTTGGAAAGAGCCCAAATGTATGGAATCTGCAGCTTTTTTTTTTTTTTTAACCCACTTATATCTGGGGCTACTTCTGCCTCTTAAAGATGGCTTTGAAGGAGAAACAAACCAAATTTAGACAGAGCATTATATAATTCATACTAAAAATTTTTTTTAAAGTCTCACCCGAACAAAGTTAATTAGTGTATTATTGTTGTGTTTTAAATTCACTTTCTTTCCAGATCTGGTCAATTGGAAAAGGATTTAAAATAAAATAGAGTTGTTTTACTTGGAAGTTATTTCACTGTTTCTCTCACATATTGTGTGCCTTTTTTATTCTTGTCCCAGTAGAATATAAGAGTTTATGTTAATAGATCATGTCAAACCTCTGGTAACATGGGAAACAATGGCATTTTAAGGTATAGGTTCATTTGCAGGTACAGTTTAAAAGATGCACTTGCTCTGTCTATAGCCAGCCAGCCAGAAACAATGGGAGTGACAATTATATGTATTCTCTTTCCTCCCTCCAAAATTAACGTGGTTTTGCCTTAAAATTGCAAGGCAATCTCAGTGAGGGATATAGTAGTATTTAAAACACTAACTCAGAATTAACAGAGGGTGAGCTGTACAAGCGAATGTAATTAAAATGTACAGATTCCTTTTCTGATCAAATAATGTCAGTTTGGGTTATTTTTATCAAATCAGCATAGAAAAATAGACTTAGGAATCTTCTAACAGTATCTTTTATTTCCCCCGCTTCCATACTGCAGCCCAATGTTGTATTTTAGAGAATGCTTACAAATGTCAAATCTCTCTGAAAGTGATATACTTTACTACTGTTCTTTCTTATAATACAAACAGTGCAGCTCTGATATTATTTTTCAAAATACGCAGGATTTTGAAATATGGACAACAGGAGAATATGGATTTTAGCTATAATACCATAAGTGCTTAAAAGTTATTTCTGAGCTGATTTAACATGGAAAATCTCCAGGTAGATTAATTTTATGGGCAGCTTTTATAGGTGTAACATTTCAAGATGAGAAAGCCGTGCTTCCTGAAATTTCGTTTCGGCAGATTTCATTGGCACTTCCATATCCATCTTTTATTACCTTAAAGTTGAAATTTAATCTCATTTTTTTCTGATTTTTACTTAATTTCTGGTTGAAATGGCTGGAGCTGTATTTTTGTGCTCAGATTCTGTTGCTTCTATTGCTTTTCATCATTTACATCGCAAATAAAAAAAATCATTATAAAAAGTATAGGTACTTAAATTAAATAGCTGTGCTTTTAAGAAATTACAAGGCCACTCATGTCTATTATTTTTTACTGGACCAGGTGGTTAAAGCAAGGTTAAATAAATATTCCTCAAAAACTTCTTTCCAAAAGGCTGCCTTAATTCACATAAGCAAGGAAAGTCTGTGCTTAACCCACTCATGCTGTTGTACACATACGCCTGAAGCTGCAGTCTTTGTACAGGCAAAACTCCCAATAGAAACATGTTTTTATAAATATAAATAAATACGTATTCAAAGCATGTACCAGAATGGTCTATAGTCCAATGATCTGCACTACTCTATAGCAAGAGTAGTGTGTATGCTATATTGTGGACTAGGTAAAAAGGAACATGTTTAGCCAAGTTTCTGTATTACTCTTAATATGGATTCACAACACGCATCATAGGAGATGTGTGTTGTGAATGCCCATGAATAATAGTATGCACTTGCGTATTATGCACTTTTCTGTATCTCTGAAACATACTCCAGAATACATAACAAGTCCTTATGAAAAGTGGCTTTTATGCATGTATTGAGGCTGCTTTTTAAATCTCAATACCTCAGCCATTTGTTGGTTGTTGTTTTTTTTTGTTCTCCTTCGTCTCTACCACAAGAGCTAGTCTATATTATGGACTGATGGCCTAGAAAATTACTTTAAAAAATAAAGATGTTTTAAAATTCCAGCAGTAAAAGTGGGGGAAAATAGGAAGTGTGTGTGTATGGTGTGTATGTGTCTGAGAAATTCACAGACCCCTTCAGACTGTGATTTTAATTTTTATGGTTGAGTTATATACCTTTAAAAATTGTTCTCAATAATATAAATGCTGAGAAACTCTTAACTGTTGTGGTGCCTGTGGTAATAAAGAAATGCACTGGGAGAGAATGACAGGGGTACAAAACACTAAAGAATGATGATTTCCTTACTAGCAATAAGATTGCATAAATTAGGTGTACATAAGTTCCCAGTGATTTATAGCACTTGAAACTTACCAAAAAAAAAAAAAAAAAAATTTTTTTTTTTTTTTTTTTAAAAAAAAAAAAAAAAAACATTCATTCTTCCCCCCCACCCACCCACCCCCTTCCCTCCCTACTGTTAGCCTATTAGCAGAAGTGGCATCTTATCGATTGGATACTTAATAACTATATTCTCCTATACTTGCTCAAATATTTAACTGTTTGTATGGCAACTAGTATAAAGGTGTCTAGTAAGGTAAATCTAAAATGGGGGAATAAAGAAATGGATTGTCTATGGCAACAAGAAGTAATTATTTTTCCTCAAAGGATCAGCTGCATAGAGTTGTTTGAAAAACAGTCTAAACAACATTTTGTTCACTATTGATTTTAAAAGCATTAAAATTAGTTTGTATGCAGCTATATTCATTAAGCTTTTATGTATGCTGGTAGGATAAATAGTTAAGAAGCAATAAAACATTCTGTAGTAAAATAAACTTTGCCAGTTGTCAGAAGAAATAAAATACATATATTTGGAATGTTTGCTTCCTGTAGAATATGATATTTGCCATTTTAATTACAAACCTAATAAAGCAATTTTATTTGTGCATCTTAAGCAGCTTATAGCTGTAGATGACTAATACAACTAATACATGGAATGTACTGTGTTGGGGAGTTGAGTGTTCATACAAATGAGAAATAAGAGTTAGCAACATATACCCCTATAGTCCGTACGTTTTAAAGCTAAATCCTCTCTTAGAAACTAGTATTCCAGTATTGCCTTGTTGTAATTTTTAACCTTAGCAAAAAGAATGGAAGTTTTTTTTTTCTGTTACATGCAATTTTCTTCTCTGCTCCTTTTGATTCCTCAAGTCAATATCTGCATTCATACCTAAACCAATTCATCTAATTTCACTGAAGTACTTAAGTTTATTTTTGTACAAAAAAAAAAAAAAAATAAAAATTGAGAACACAACACTGGACGAGAGCCCAAGGAAAAGAAACTTTTTTGGTTCTTACATATAAGAGCACCACCTTTTGTTTTGTATTAGAAGAAAGGAAAGAGCTCTGTGTGTGTGTGCAAAACAACAACATGCCATCAGAGAGAATAATGCATATCAAAATGAATTCTTGTTATTGTGTTCAGGTGTATTTGTGAATAAAAAAAAATGAAGTTTGAAAAGTCAATTAAAATGCATTTAAATTCTTTAACATCAGAATTCTTTAATGTGAAAAATTTTGCTAGACAGTTTGTCAGTTTCGCTGTAAGTGTTGCACTGTGATCATAACTAGTTTCCCCCATCTCTGATTGCTGGATGGCTCTGGAATGTGTTACTGCTTCCTGCTCCATGAGAGAAGAATAGTCTTGAAAACATGGAAGTACTTATAAAGTAAATAAGCTTTAATTAAATATCATTGTCTAGCATTAATCTTTATAGCTCTGTTCCCTATGGAAATAAGAGTGGATATTCAATTTGTTTTGATTATGTATGAATTTTAACAGAAGCTTTATTTGTATATTGCTGTGTTCTTCAAGATAGAGGCGTATTTGTGTCGACCATAAGCCATTAAGAAGATGATTCTGCATTAATTTGGAATGAGAGTGACTCATTTTTACTGGGTATAGAGTAGTGATTAATATTTAGGATAAATGAAATATTAGGCACAAGAATAAACAACCCGCCATACACACACAATTTTCCCATTCAGTCTGAAATCAGGATTTTTCAAGAGTTAACTATAAAGTGTTTCTAGGGTTAATATTGTGTGGGTTTTGGCACCTCCCAGTTCTGCTGCTCTTCAGTCCCTATAACCAACATGTGCCCTGATCTTGCAATAAGCACTGCATAGAGATCTGCCCACACAAAGCTCTTTAGAGCAGTGTTTCTCAACCTTTTTGATACCAGGGACCAGCTTGCTGCCTTCCTAAGCTGTGTCAGGGAGATCTCAGGGACCAGCATCAGTCCACGGACCGTTCATTGAAAAACACTGCTTTAGAGGATCGAAGACCAAGTTTCATACTGCTTTCACTGCAACATCTAAACACATTAAGGGTGAAATTGACTTCACCCTGATGAAGACTGAATAATCAGCTTCATGCAGATGAAGTGCATGATGGGTAAGAGAGCAAATCCACCAACCTCAGCTAAAAGCTGAGACATAATGTTGCAGTGTGTTCCCCTCCACCCACCCTGCCTTCCCCATGGCTCCTCTCTCCTTTTTCAAAGTCACTTTGGTTCACTTTCAGCCAAACAGGCCTCACACAAAGCCATCTGCATCAAGTGAATACAGTGATGGAGCTGTGAGGGGGAAAGGTCAGGTAAAAAGGGGGTATATTTGCATCCCCTGCTTGTAGAGGAGTGGTCTGGGTGCTGGATTCATGTAGTCCAGTGACTAGGATATCATTGGGGTTGAGCCAGGGGAAGGGCCATAGTGTTTGTAATTATGTAGATCTGCATTGTCTGATTTTGAATGGCTAGTTTCTCAGTGCAGAGATCTGTTCTTTTTTTGTTTTATAAGATACTACGCACATCTGCAGTATGGCAGTGGGTGCACAGATGGCTGGGAACCTTTATATAATGTGCAGTGGGGTGTTGGTCTCCCACTCCTTTTGGATGTGTCTCGCTCCTTTGAGAGTCATTGTAGGCTCAGTCCTTTGGGAGGCTCAGTGCTACTCCTTAGATAAAACTCTTTAAGGCTGTCTATACTAAGGATGCTTGTACCAGGATAGTTAGGCTAGCAGCTATACCAATGTAAATCCGCAACATCAAAACACATCACCAATGTAATATGGGGCTTGCACTGTTCAAACCCAGGTAGGACACATTGGTGCAGGCCCCATTTTACACCAGTGCAAGACATCTACATTGGGGGCTTGCAGGGAGAATCCACCACAGCCTTTGGTAAGGTGTTCATTACCTTCCCTGTTAACAATTTGCACCTTATTTCTAGTTTAAATGTATATCGCTTCAGTTTGCAGCAATTGGATTGTGTTTGTCCTTTGAGGAACCATCTATTATCAAAATTCTCTTTCCCAACTAGGCACGTACAGACAGTGATCAAATCACCCCTTAACCTTCCCTTTGACAAGCTACATGAATTGATCTCCAATCTTTTAGTCATTCTCGTGGCTCTTCTCTGAACCTTCTTCAGTTTCTCAACATCCTTCCTGAAGTGTCGGCACCAGAACTGGACACAGTACTCCAGTAGTGGTCACATAATATAATCTCCCTACTATTGCTTGATATTCCCCTGTTTATACATCCTATGATAGCATTAGCCCTTTTAGCCACAACATCACACAGCAAGCACATGTTCGGCTGATGAGAAGGATTAATGTGGTTGGGAGTCAATTTTTAGACGTTTATTACATCAGTGTGCTATTACAAGAACCTTATTGTGAGGATGAATCTATGCAAATACCGCCTCTTCAATGTTTTACAGAAGAGATGATTGTACAGTAAATTTCGAATAGTGTATGACTTGTAAAATTCTACAGGAAACCATGTGAAGTGTGCCTTTCGATATGCTCTTCCCAGGGAGATCTGACTGTTTCATGTTCAGAAGGAGCTTGCAAAATCTGTCCATTACAATGAAAATATTTAACTTTTTAACACTTGTTACTAGGATGAAACCACAACTGGTCTCCTTCTAAACTTGCTCATAAAATACATCTCAGTGGTCTTGTTAAATGAACATTTGAAATCTCATCATTAGAAATGTTGAAAAAAGCAGACCGAATAAAATTGCGAAAGTTTTATTGACAATTTTTTGGTCCACATTTTTGACTGGCTCTTCTCATCATGCTATTTCCCAATATGCATAAAATGCTAACATTGGTTGTGCAGCGAAAGGATGTAGGGAAAGAGTACTGACCATTGAGGGAAAATGGCAGTAGGAAATTCTTTCAGAAAGTAACATGAAGTAGCAGGGTGTGCAGCTGATGTGCTGAGAACCGCATAATATTTTGAATGCCTGGTTACTTATGGAGGGGAACTTAGATAGAATTTTAGCCAATATAAGGAAGAACACAGTGGAGCATGCAGAACAAATTAATCTGGAAGGTCTATCTGTGGGTGACTCTCTCAGAAATCCTACTTGTGCCATGTGCTAGCAAGGTTAGGTACTAAAAACAGAAGTATATATCAGGTGTAGTAGTGTATAGCTGAGGCAGTACTGTAGGCTGTGGGAACTGGGAAAAGGAGAAACCCATGAGCAAAACGGGCTGTGTGTGAGCATGCAGATAGGGTGCAAGAGTTACAGAGATGTATTTTAACTAGCAACAACAGATAAATGGTAGAGCATTATAACTGTGCATGGATAGGAGTGATTAGGTACTTGCTGGGGGACGTTCACTACAAACCATCAGCTGGACCTATGGTCTGAAATTAAAAGGGCAGTTAAAACAGAGATGGTAATTACTATGAGAGTAGTAACAGGGTGAATTACCAGCAAAGCAGACCAGCGCTTCCTTGTGTGAGAAAACTTTGTTACAGCTAGTCGGGGTGCCAATAAGTGTGGAGATGCTACTAAACTTAGCACTGAGTCTGAAAAAAAATATTGGGGCTTTAGAGGTCAAAAACCACTGAGCCGTAGTAGGGATTATAGTGTGGTGATAAGGATCTTATTTAATTTCTGCACAGGTTATTAAATGCTTTAACAGGAGCAGGAGCTGGGGAGAAGGGAGATATGAGCAGAATGGAAGAATGAGATGCTGGGAAGGAGGGGAGAGGGGCAAAGGGCCTGTAACCACTAGACCACACTCCTCTTCAGGACCTGGAATGGAACGTGAGTCCCAGCATTCTTTTGCTGTCTAGCAAATAGCTTTGAAAATCCACTGGCAAAGTCTCTCTCCTGTAATAGCAGGTCCACATAGAAGATAAAAGCCTACTATGGTACTAGCTCCGTAAGCTTGAGTGGCAGAGGACTGTGCTGTGAGCCAAATCCTGCTGCTGACTTGGAGGTGGGGATGGCGGGTCAATATGGTTCCACACAATGAATTTTCTGTTCTTTTCAGTGTTTAAGTTAGCATGGGCAACCTTAATTCTGGCATTGTCCTAACTTTTGAGTTCTTGACTTTGCAACTTTAAAGTTCTTTTAACACAGTATTTTTCAATGTTTATATGTGTTGCAGGTGCCACATATAGGTACCATCGGGGATGACAATGAGTATGACTGAGCATTGTTTTCTGAAAATAATACCTAAACCTTGAAAAAAATACCAGGCTTGGATGGTTTGCATCCTGGAATATGAAGTCATCTATCTCAGTGAGGATCTGGCAAACCAGCTTAGACATCCACTGCTTCTAGTGTTGGGCATGTAGTACAAGACAATCTGATTGTTACCACAACATGAAAAGGTGTGAGCAACACACTATAGATCTATTAGGCATTAGGCCAATAACTAGTTCTATGTAAAATTTTGGAGACTATGATAAAAGATTGATGGAACAATTTGATTGTATAGACATGGCTTATATTCACAAAGACATGGCTTATATTCACAAAGACAGGAGGTATTGGACAATTCCTGTTGTCTTTCCACCTTTTTTCTTTCTGCCTTCTACTTCCTGTTTTTGCCATTTCTGTCCCTCCCTCGGTCCGTAGAAAGTAGTCCTTCCATGACCCTTAGGACTTCTTATCTTTTTGGATCGACATGTTTAGTCAGCCCTGTTCTAAGGCATAAATAAGAATGTGTGGATTTGTCTGTGATCCAACCTGATGTGCTGTTACATCTCACGAAGAGACTCAATAGCCTATACTTGCTTAGATATGCAAAAATATGAGATCAGATCCCCAGTCATGCAAAGTCCGCCTCGTTCCTTATGGAGCTGCATCAGTTTACTCCTGCTGGAGATCTGGCCCTAATGAATGGAAGTCATTGTACCCCATTTTAATAATTACAACAATTTTGTCTTCTGCTACTACTACTTCTGGTAGTTACAAGTTTGTGTGAAGCTGCTGTTGCCCACAGGAGAGGCTCTAGCTTGATAGGTGTACTATAAAAAATCCTTGCCTATAAATTATCTTTGTTTTTCTTTAAACATACAGTCAGTCATAATTGCCTTAGAGAACAATTTGTGCTTGTATAAAAATGTTCACCTGGTTAAAGAAAATGTGAACAAGATGTTCTTTGTTCAAATAAATGAAGTGTTAATGCTAGTTTTAGCTATTGATCCTTCTTAGCGATTGTACCTCAGCCCATTGCCACATAACTATCTGTCAGTCAAACGGGCGTCACTTCATGCTCTTTTATCTGATTCAGAAATGAATGTGTTTAGGGAATGTGCTTGCACTCAAAATGTAAATAGGAGTTTTACTGTAGCTCTTAAAGCTATTATAGCATTGATGGTCGACTCACTATAGTCAAAGTTGTCAGCTTTTATGTTGTGAGGCCTTATATTCAGGGGATGTTCCATAAAAAATGGTTCAGATCAGTCACCAAGTATTTTTACATCACCAAATTATCCAAAAAATTAACATTTATTTAAAACTTTTGATTGTTTTTAAACGCATAAGAATAAATGAAGGTATGTGTTAGCATCAGATGTTTGTAGATCGTTCAAAGTGACGTCAGATTAGGTGACAGTCTATTAAAATTTTGCTCTTTGTCCTCTCATTGAATGTTTTTATGTCAAAACATAGAATAACATTTAAAGGGGATGTAAAATGATGAAATTGAAGAATTTGTGTAGCATACACAATAATTTTGATACACATTTTTAATCATAAAAGGGATTCCAATTGATAACAATCCACATGGAATAAATATTGCATTAAAGATTAGATTAAAAAATGTGGAAACTGGTCTCTTAAGTGAATGTTAGAAATGATTTTCTCTTGTCCAGAGCAACAGTACACATGGAGAATCAAGCCCTATGTGTTTTTTCATAATATGCATCTTTAGCTAACATATAACATAAAAACATCACAGATCTTTTAGAGCTAGGTTCACTATGAAAGATACACAGCCATCTGTAGTGTGAAAGTTTATGACTCAGGCATCCACACCTTAACTAAGTGATTTAATAAAGACATATCTGGGCCATGGAAACTTTTCTTTCGCACTTCCTCCTTTGGAAGGACAAAAGATCTGTGGAGTTCAATGAACATTTTAACTTTTGCTTAGTAGTTGACTGCAAAGATTCAGGGGTGTGGGTTTTTTGTTTTACTTTTGTTTTTATTTCACAGGGCTGTAATCTGCCTCTGACCTGTGTTTTGAATTTTCAAAGGTGGATTAACTAGGTATGATGAAAAATGGTAACTCGATTCCAAGGTGATGGGTATACTATATAGATTAGATTAGATTAGACAGAACTCTGGACAGACAGTGGAGAAATGTTATTACAAAAAATATGACTTCCTGAAATTATTTCTCATCCAGTTGGTAACCCATTTTATGAAGGTTACATAATATTATTGTTCAGTCTTTTTATACATAGGAACTAAGGAACCCCATGGAGGGGTTCTGTTCCTACTCCGGCCTCATCAGAACACACAGACCCATCAGCTAGTGTCCAAAATCATCACTCTGTTACTTCTACCTCCCTTTTGTCCATAGTGGAGGTAATAAACCGCAGCTGCTACAGTGAGTCAGCAGAAATTCAGCAACTTTATGTAGTGTTCTCACACTAATTGGCAGGATGGGGCAGTGACACAGAGGCCCATTGATGGCTCCTTACTCTGTGTCAGCAACTCTGGTCAGACCTAATGTACTCACTACACCTAAAACACTGTAGTCATGATATATACCCAAAAGGTGGCATGTCATATGTAACTGGAGAACTAACAACTCACTGATGGTTAATATTCTTGAGTGATGAGCCTACAAAGAGTTATGAATGTGCTAGAATTATGTTCTTAAAGTGTTAGACAAACCATGCGTAAGCACAGTTTGCCTTAGACAAAGGAACGTGTATTTGTTTGCCTCACCAGTCTAGTTGTCAGGCACAGATAATGAAGGCACATTTACATAAAAGCTGAACAAAGCCATCAAGCTAGCGAATGGAGGGGGAGAACCTCAAGAGGAGGTCTTAACCTCAATTGAGAAGCAATTAAATAAATTGATTATACACCGTATCATTGTATTATAAAAGTGTGCCAAGGTCTTTTATGAAAGCTAATGACATACAGGTGATTAATTTCATTGTGAAATGTGTGTATTAACAGTATATGAGGAATTATGGATACTTAATTATATTATGCTTTAAATTCTGTGACCAAACACAGGGAGAAACAGGTTTTCCCCCAGACAGGAGGGAAGGGAGCCATCTACGCATCTCCAGTGAAATTAAGCAATGTGTAACTAAAAATTATGGAAGCCCTATTTTACATATGAATTGACAAGGGGATGGGAAGTCTACAGGAAGGGAAAAACAGCATGAAGTTGCCCTGAGTCTGGGGACAAAACTGAGTTTGGAAAGTTATAAAGAGAGTGAAGAAGCCATCTTGACATCATCACTAGACAGATATAAGGGAGCAGAGCTCTTGCAAGCTGAGAAAGATGGGTCCTTTAACCAAGGCGGTTGAAATTTCTGGGAACTAAAGGTTGGTGAGAAATTTACCTTAAACCTAGGCTATAGCTCAGGGGTGACCAAACTTACTGACCCTGCGAGCTGCATGTGCTAATTTTCAGAAGTTCGAGAGCTGGGCGTGCCTGCTGGGGCTTGGGGCTTCAGCCCTGCAGTGGGATGATGGGTCTAGGGTCTTCTACACCACAGGGAGGGGAGCCTTAGGGCTTCAGCCCCACAGGAGGCATCTGCTGGGGTTCGGGACTTCAGTCCCAGCAGGTATGCCCCACGGGGCTGAAGCACTGAGCCCCTGCAGGCACCTCCCGCAGGGTTGAAACCCTTAGACCCCTCTCCCCCTCCCCTGCTGTGCAGAAGCCCCTAATCTCTCCACCCTGTCACAGGGCAGGAGCCCTGAGCTCCCCACCAGTTTGCTAGGCCGAGAATGGGGGAGTATGAGGGGCTACACGAGCCGCACTTTAACTGTAAAAGAGCCGCTTGCGGCTCGCAAGCCACAGTTTGACCACCCCTTCTATAGCTTGTTAAGTCTCAGCTACCAGAAAGCATATTTTTACTGTTGTTCATTTGTAATCCATTCTACCTTCAATCCCTTCTACTTGGTATCACTTAACCTATATCTTTTTGTTAACAAAAACAAAAAGAAAAAAAGAAAGGATTGTTAACAGTAGTTAAAATGATATGCTGTGCTTTTGTCTCTTCAACGGATCTTATTTCTCCTCCGGATGTTTCAGGAAAGGGCTGGACATTTCAGGGCAGAGGGTTTGGTGGAAATTCGGGACTGGGAGTTGGGCTGGTGGAGACCAGAGTGTGGCTGCGGTGTAACAAGGAGGCTGTTTGAGTCAGGGTTGCTAAACCAGGAGTGCTCAGCACACAGACTCTCAGTGCATGCTTGTATGCTGGCTGAGAGTGTACAAACAGGAAGCTACAGCAGCAGAACATATTAAGGCAAACTGCGTTGCAGGACAAGCAGTGACACAACCCCTTACTGGTTTGGGTTGCACCTCAAAATGTGACAGGAACAGAAGGCCCTGTTACTTAGTCACTGAAAAGTTGGTAGATCATTGGGCCTTGCTGATAAATGTCAACTAAAAGGTGTTGAATGTGCATCTAACCTCACTTCGAAAATTCCCTTGCATCTGGGGCATGCTGTTTCTCTCATTTACCATTAAATCACTACCAGAATCCAATATAGCTGAGCCCATTTTTTTGAGATATGAGAACAGGAGACAGCCAAAGATATCCCCTCCTTTTTGTTGTCGTTTTTAATCTTGGCATCCCGCTCGTGGAGATCTGTGTTGCCAAGATGTCTGCTGCGACTCCATCTCTCACCCTTCAGGTTTCTTAAACCTGTTCTTAGCTCTATGTTCTTGGCTATTTTAAAGCTCTGCTCTGAAAAAACACATTTACTGTTTTAAGGCTGAAAAACACATTTACTGGAAAAGGTCTGTACCAAACTTTTTTTAAAAAGTATTTATATTATAGCCCTTACAATCCGGCTTCCTACCCACATTTGGATACCTATGCCATCTCTAGCTACCTTAACTGACTGACAAATGCCAGCTCCAGGCAGGAGGAAATAAAGTGTACTGCTAGGAGACGAGATGAGTGTGAGAAGGCAATGCAGTGTCATGAAGGAATCTGGGAGAGGGGTCTCTTGCCACTAGTGGAATCTGTTTGTTGTCATGGACCTCCTGAAGCTATGGACCAGTCTCTAGCATTGGAAACTAAGGCCTGGTCTACACTTAAAATTGAGATCAACCTAGCTACGTTACTCAGGGGTGTGACAAATTCACACGCCCGGGCGCCATAGTTTAAGTGACCTAACCCCCAGTGTTACCACTGCTCAGAGGTAGAGTTTCTACAGTGATGGAAAAACCCCTTCTGTCAATGTAGGAAGCATGTAAACTACGGTACTACAGTGGCATAGTTGCAATGCTGCAGCTGTGCCATTGTAGCACCCAAAGTGTAAACATGACCTCACATTGCTTCATGGTCTGTGATGTCGCCTCATGCAGGCACCATAACTATAATTTCTTTCTCTCCCCACTGTTGGTATCCCAGGACATTGCATACCTTTTGAGGCAGGGATATCTTAGAGCCCTGTAAGGTTTTATGAGAGCTGTCAGAGAGGGCTTGGCAGAGACCTTGCAAGAGAGTCAAAATATCAGCAAAGGTAGGGCTTCTAGAGGCAGAACAGAACTGGTGACTGGGTCTGTGGGAAAGAGAAGTTTCAGAAGGAAATGGAGGGTTTTATCAGGTCCATGTAGAGAAGATTAGCCAAAAAGCAGATTGTCCTCTGAGAGAAGGAAGAAGGGGAGTAGGATGTAGAATGCAAATGGAAGGAAGGAAAGGATGAGGTCAGGGAAGGAAGAAGGATGACACACAGAAGAGGAGGAAATGGAGAGAGAGAACCTCAGAACATTTGATAAGCTTCAGCTAAGCTTGCAGGTATTTTTGGGTTGGAGGAAGACTAGCCAAATTCAGGTTTGGAAGTTCACCCATCATTCGTTTCTTCAAACCATTCTGTCTTTTCCCTCTGCAGTTTTCATATATTGCACAAGGGGACTTGCTTATAGTCAATAGAGCTGAGCACTTAGCAGAAAGTAAAGAGGAGAAGTTGTTACTAGGTGGTGGTGGTGGCATGACCGGGTCTCTGAATTGACAGAACAGATCTCCTGAAGCCACTGATAACAGATAACATGCTGTACCAAAGAGACTGGTGACAGTATTGCATGCCCATTGCCTATCCCTTACTATTGTGAAACACTCAGGGTACAATTCACCCTAGGCAGAAGGCCATCACAAGGTCTGTGGATCATTTAAATCTCAGATTGATGCAGGCCCTCTGACCCAACATGAATTTCACTCTCTCTGTAGGGATACACGAAGAAGATATTGCAGCATAGAGCTATTATGTGGTGTCACTCTAAGAGCCAGTTGTGCATTGGATGAGGACATTGTTGAACCAGTGCATCTGTAGAGGGCATAGACAAGGTGTGTTGTGTTGTCTGCTTGGAAGGGAAAGACAAAGGGGAGTCTTAGCAGCTGTTTGTTGAGTCAGATAATCATCCCAATTGTTTGTACCATAGTGGCAGATAAGTGCCAAAGAAATGCATCCCCTGTTGCTTAATGGTCCTGACCTGTATGTTATATAGTTATGTCTCCTGGAAACAAACTGTTTGATCTAGAGCTCATAAAAAGCCAACGATCCTAGTGGAGAAATGTACTGTATGCAGTGTGCTGGGATCCTCTTTGTTTCTCTCTGTAACTGATCTGTTGCAATAGGGCTCCCTGTAGTGGAGGCAAACCCTGAGTGGCCTAATGTGAATTTGTAAGGCCCAGATACAGTGGAAATGATGCTGCCATAGACCAAGCAGGGGAGAATTCACAGAGGGATTCCACACACCTCAGTGCCCAGCAGAGCAGAGCTTGACTGTGGTTTTGGGCTGCAGTGCAGGGGGAAAAAAGGGTGCCTGCTAATGGGTTTATGCACAGCAAGGATATGACGAAGTGGGACTGTTCTTAATGTTTCCTCTGACTACTGTGTGGGTGCCTCAGTTTCCCCTATGCATTTCTTAAGTTTCTAGGTGGTGGGATAAAGGCCAGTGTGCATAAATCAGGACACTCTGTCTCCCTGGCAACGAATGGCCCGGGCCCTTCCCCCCTGCAAGGAAATAGCTAAAGGTGAATAAAGAGATCAGGTGACCTCCTGGCCCCCGAAAGAGACAAAGGCCAGAGAGGAGGGGCTGCAGGGGGTTTTCAGTTGAGTGCTAGCTGGGAATGGGGAAGAGAGTGCAGACGGGGGTGTCTGGCTTGCTGGACCCCAGAATGGACCCAGCGGAGGGGTCCCGTTCGCCACTGTACCTACAAGCTCTGTGTTAGACCGTGTTCCTGTCATCTAATAAACCTCTGTTTTACTGGCTGGTTAAGAGTCACATCTGACTGCAAAGTGGGGGTGCGTGCAGGACCTCTGGCTTCCCCAGGACCACGCCTGGGCGGACTTGCTGTGGGAAGCACACGGAGGGGCATATGCTGAATGCTTCAAGGTCAGACCCAGGAGGTGAAGACGTGTGAGCTTCCTGCCCTGAAGACGGTCTGCTCCGAGAGAGAGGAGGCTCCCCAAAGTCCTGACTGGCTTTGTGGGGAGCAGTTCCAGAGCATCGCCCGGGGACTCCATGACAAAGGAATAGAAGGTAAATACCTCAGCTGGTGAGAAGCAACAGGTGACATCTCCTCACACCCAGCAGCAGCAGCCACTGTGGCTCAGCTTGCACCATATGCTGCAGCTTGTTGCACAGGATTCTGTCCTTCAACCTCCGGACATTGGAGTCCCTTCCCTACACCTACAGCCCGTTTACATCGACTTCATCCCTTTTGGCCCCCAGGAACAAATCCCTCACTCCCTTTGTTTAACATTAGTTTTGTCTGGGTATTATCAGGTTCTGTGGGCTTGATGCATTCCATGTGGACCAATTTCCAAATAGGATCATGAGTGGAGAAACAGCTCGATGTTGTATAGAAACTGAAGGTCATTAGTCAAGCAGGAAACATTTAGTCTGTGGAGCCCCCAAAGTGTTCATGGTTTTGTGATAATGAGCCAAAGTTGTGCTTCACTGGTGAGGGGCCAAAGAGCCTGCTGGATCTATTTTGACTGCACCCATGTTTCATTTCTTGTGCCTTCCTGGACAGAGCCCTTACATACTTGTGACATAGAAAATTTGTTCCAGTCAAACAATAATTAATGCCCCTAGATTAAATCTATTTAACAAAGAATACAAAGCACAGAACAGCTGTGCTATACCTGTCATTTGTAAGTGTCCAGAGATCCTCCAACATAGTAGATTCATGGAGCTAAAAGAAATGATTTGCCTAAAAAATTATTAATGCTCATTCTGCCTGCAGAACCCCTTAATTCCCGTTACACATGTCAGCATATTATGACTGGGAGCTGTCAAATTCTAATGACTAAAATTTCATTTTTCTGTCTTTTCATGCTGTGTTTGAGAACTATAGGTTGGAAATAATTCCCTAGCTAAATTTCTTCTTCAAATGGTAAACTCAGTCATTTGCGCTTTCTGTGTCTTTCTCTCTCTCTCTCTCTCTTTTTAAATTTGTGTTTATATTAGTGCCCTTCTCCTTCCTTATGTTTCTCTCACTGAGAGAAAAAAATTTGATTTTCTTCCCAGAACCACTGTCCATTTTAAAGAACATAATTTGAGTTGACAGCAGACAGATTTGATGCAAAAATATTTTTACCCACTGATTTGATCAAAACATGGGTTATTTAAATGGGGGAGGAGGGAGAAGGTTAGCATGAAACAAAACACATATACAAAAATTTCTACTATTTCATGTGGTTAAATAACCTTGACACTGGAAAAATATTTTTGCCATCCTCCTTGAAACAGAAATTTGTTGACATATTCATAAATAGAGACACAGGACTAATGTTAACATACTGCACCAAATAGGATCTATTGATCTACCTGTTATTATGCTTGTTACTGAAATGCTGTATGTAAAGCAAAGGAAACCAGTTTCCAATTTAAGTCATTAATAGATTGGTTTCAAAATTTATGTTACACATGTCCAACAAATCAAGAATAAAAGCATGTGAAAGGCTGTGTAGTCCATATTGAATTACTCATTCTTTCCACAGTAAAAGCCTTTAGCTAGAGATTGACCAAAGAATTTTAAATATCTCATTATATATATGTCATTGTTCAAAGTGTCCCTAAATGGGATTAAACAATAGTCACTCAAGAATTTCCTGCAATGTCTTTTTCCCCCTTCCCCCCCTCGCCTTGACTTAAATTAAGGCTAATGATATGTTTTCAGTGTAAGGTAAAAGAAGGATTTTCCTTGAATGACTTTCCAACATTTTCAAATCTAATTCATTATAAGTACTTCTATCAAATGATTACTTATTTCATCTCATTGTTTTAGAGGATTTAACTCCAAAACACACATGTTTGATATGGACTTGATGACCATTTTATAAAGTGAAACCAACTGAGGCAGCATTCACCTATGAATTTCTGTTTGTGCTTGGAATTAAAAATAACACTAAAACCAGCTTTCAAAGATAATAGGTTATTTTGACTATTATTTTTACCTCTTGCATGCATTGTATGCATTCATTTGCCTCAGATGCTTGTTTCTAAAACTCAGTAGCAGAACAGAATGATCTCCTGAGGAGTAGACCCTACATTTAGATAGTAACTAGAAATCACAACTAATTATAATTCAACTATCTGTGTTTAAAAATTGACCTTTGTCATGAATCATGGCTGTTTTCTAACTCTTTCTTTAAAAATAGTCCCCCAGCCATAAACATAGTAAAGCTAAAGAGCTCATAAGGGGGAATAATTATGATTGCTACCTTAATTATCTAACTTTTTAAAAGCAAACATATTGTATTGCTATATTGTTTCAGTCAGCTGGTCCATCTCTCCTATCAGCATTTGCATAGTATACATGGTTTTGATGGGCTTGTGATAGACTGATGTCTGAAATTCTCTAATCTGGGTCTTCTGCTTGTCAATGCAGCAGACTTTGCTATTTTGGGTTTTTGAAACAGAGCCATACTCTGGGAGAATAACAGATAACTGTGCCCCTGTATTGACTCATCAGTATGAAGCGAGATTACTTAAAACAGACAATGGGCTTGTTTCTTTTGCCACTTTCATGGGTGTAAATTGGGGGTCAACCGTGGTGTAACCAAGTGTCAGGCTCAATTAGTCCTGATTTGAAGAGACAATAGAAATAAAAAACTACTGTGAACATGAGGGAGTGTGACCTGTTGCAAGTCTTTGCTGCACCACAGATCTTCATGAAGGGAGACTGCTGAGGTCTCACTTCCTTGGCAGCCTGCCTCCCTTCCTCTTTCAAGGAATGGCAGAATAGTGGGAGAGAGGAAGATGCTGTTGACCTACTTCCTTGTCCTATGTAAGCAAAAGGCAGATGGTGGTCCAGTTCCCGCCTAAGACAACCTATCATAGAGTGGGACAAGGCTTCCAGCATCTGTCACACCTTCAGCCTCTGGAGACAGACTGTTGGGGAAGCTATTGGTGGGTATGCATCCTCCCTGCTCCTACATCAGAGGTCACAGAAGAAAGTTACTCCCCACTTCAGGGGCAGCAGAATCATAGTGTCACACAGGAGGGTGTTGCTAGTGTTCTCTTTTTACCCTCTTCTGAGACTTGCCTTTCTTTGGGTAGAGATTCCTGGTGGCCCATTTCCTCTGCCCCTTGATAATGAAAGCAGATTGTTATCTGAAGCAGAACAACCTAGAGAGTTGTTGGCATCCTGCTCCCCCTTTCTAAGTTCATATGGGGAAGCAACTTCTGGGCTTTGCTCTGTGCACATGGCTTGCCTATAGCAGATTCTTGTGGAAATTTACTGGTGTCTCATCATGCTGTCTTCCCCCACTCTGGAGC
This sequence comes from Terrapene triunguis, assembly GCF_002925995.2. Classification (NCBI taxonomy): domain Eukaryota; kingdom Metazoa; phylum Chordata; order Testudines; family Emydidae; genus Terrapene; species Terrapene triunguis. The sequence continues at coordinate 76,523,766 of NW_020664447.1, forward strand.
CAATTGACTCATTAGGAGAAGGCTGTTACAGGTCTCATTTTCCCCTTCCAGAGATACCAGAATAATGAGAAGAGAGCTTTTATTTTCCATCTTCAGCCCTTTGGACGCTTCATAATGGTAACAGAAGGCTTTTGGCTGTTCCTTCTTCCCTCTAGAGAGAGTAGAGTCACCTCACCTAACACCTCTTGCTGTTCCTCAGGTGACCTGGCTTCTTTCCAGTACAGAATACTGACTCTTTCTAGTTTTGAACAGGTGTATTATTTACTTGGGTTGCAGCGGCATCCAAATGCACAAGGTGCTTTCCAAAGGCAGAGGAAGATGCTGCCTCTCTCCTCAAGGGCGTAGAAATAAGATTCTCAATTAACACTATTTGATGACATTTATAAAAACAAAATTGCTCTGCTTTAGCAATAAGAGTTTGAGGAAAATTTCAACTGTAACATGCGATCATTCAGTCAGTGTGATTCCAGCCTTTAATGTGGTTACTTGGCTTCTTGTCTTTAAGAGATACAGTGGGCATGATTTCCTCTCAATTACACCTGTTTCATTTTGGTATAAACCCATTGGCATCACTGGAGTTGCTCCTGTTTTATGATTGGATACATGAGAGGAGAATCAGGTCCACGGTCTGTGAGGGCCTGATTCAGCATTGCTCTACAGCTCTCAGGTGAGCAGCACCAGAACAGGAAGCCTGTACTCCAGCTGCAAAGCTTGCTCTGCACAGCTCTGAGCAGGAGTGTGAGGGAGTGGCACAGAAAAGTGAGGGAGCAGATCCTGGGCAAAATAGGGAATGACTGAGACAGGCCTATTATCCTAGATTCTTTATCCCTGCAATGGCCCATCGAGACCATTGATGTAGTAGTGCAACTTAGGGCAGCCCACAGTGCTACTCTAGCTTGTGCCAAGGGCCTAATGGGCTCACAGGAGCCTGTGAGTAGAGAAGCCTCAAGCTGCCTCTCAGTGCAGGAATGCATCTGCCCCTCAGAATTTCATGTCGTGTTACATGCTGCGATTTACGAATCCTGTTTGTGTTTCGAGCTATGTAATAGAAAATGGCATTGCTGTATGAACCTCAACATTTCCTTGACCCCCTTTTTTTCCCTTTGTGCGTTGAGTTTAAAAACTGATTAACCCAAAAAGCCATAGGACTAAACATTTCCATCAGTGTGCATTTGGAAAGGTGGATTACTGCGTCTGGTCTGCATGGAACAGCTTTTGGATGCTGGTGTAGCCAAATCAGGCTGCTTTGAGGTGCACTGACTCATCCTAATCGTCACCTGTTTCCTCTATACCAAACATATTTTGTGCATTCAAAACATTACAAGATTGTTTAAAAATGTAAAAGTTAGATGGGGTTTTGGGGGGGGGGGGGGGGGGGGAGAGAATGATTTTACAAATGAAAGGGCAAATGGAGCCTGCGCGGTTCATGTGCACAAGCTACCAAGTCCATCACCTACAGTCCTCAGCTTAAACCTCTCCAACGCATCATCAGTGATCTACAACCCATCCTGGACAATGATCCCTCTCTTTCACAGACCTTGGGAGGCAGGCCAGTCCTCGCCCACAGACAACCTGCCAACCTTAAGCATATTCTCACCAGCAACCACACACCACACCATAACAACTCTAACTCAGGAACCAATCCATGCAACAAACCTCGATGCCAACTCTGCCCACATATCTACACCAACAACACCATCACAGGACCTAAACAGATCAGCTACAACATCACCGGTTCATTCACCTGCACGTCCACCAATGTTATATATGCCATCATGTGCCAGCAATGCCCCTCTGCTATGTACATTGGCCAAACTGGACAGTCACTACGTAAAAGGATAAATGGACACAAGTCAGATATCAGGAATGGCAATATATACAAAAACCTGCAGGAGAACACTTCAACCTCCCTGGCCACACAATAGCAGATGTAAAGGTAGCCATCTTACAGCAAAAACACTTCAGGACCAGACTCCAAAGAGAAACTGCTGAGCTTCAGTTCATTTGCAAATTTGACACCATCAGATCAGGATTAAACAAAGACTGTGAATGGCTAGCCAACTACAGAAGCAGTTTCTCCTCCCTTGGTGTTCACACTTCAACTGCTAGCAGAGGACCTCACCCTCCCTGATTGAACTAACCTCATTATCTCCAGACTGATTCTTGCCAGCTTATTTATACCTGCCCCTGGAAATTTCCATTACATGCATCCGACAAAGTGGGCATTCACCCACGAAAGCTTATGCTCCAATACATCTGTTAGTCTTAAAGGTGCCACAGGACTCTCTGTTGCTTTTTACAGATCCAGACTAACACGGCTACCCCTCTGATACAAGCTACCAAGTGTGAAGAAGAGCTCTGCTCTGAGTCAGTGTTGCCCACAAAAAGTTAATCACTCCGGAGCCAAATACTTTGGACCCAGCCCTCAGCTGGTGTAAACTGTCATGACTCTACTGAAAATAGATGTGTGCTGATTTACACCAGCTGAGGATCTGGCCTTTTTTCTCTACCAGTTCTTTGCTGGATTGGCACAAGCATGATCAAGCCCATGAGTCCCTATCCCAAAAAATTTACAATCTGAATAGTAGATTGCAGTCAAAGACTCCAAGCCTGCAAAGATTTACACATGTGCTTAATTATATGCACTGTGTGTCATCCCAGTGAGTTCAGATAAGTCTTTGTAGGCTCAAGGGCCTAATACTTAAGTGACTAGTCCATGCAGCACAAATAGCGAATGGCAAATAGTCGAAGAAAGTGAACAGTTCATGGGAAAACCCACAGGCTAAAAATTATTGTTCCAAACGAGTCAATGAATACTCAAAAGTGACATACAGTAGAAGAAAGTCTGGATCAGTTGGCAAAAGATTAACTAACCAAAAACAATCAAAAAATTGTATAGGGGGTGGGCAGTGACACAAATTCATAACAAATAGTTTCATCAGTTCAAACCATTTTTGTTGTTGTTGCAGGGGAAGTTATTTAACTGCAGGACAGTCAGAGTTATATAGAGGCTGTACTACAGAAGAAAAACGTGCATATGTGAGCTCTGAGGGCAGCAAGGAAATCTGTGAAGAATTCACAGCCCTAATGCAGAATTTATAGTAGCTTATTTCCAAGCAAACAATAGTGTACAAATTCCTCAGACCAAAGATAAGCTAAAGGAAGATGTCATGCAGGAGGACACTGTAGAAAACAACCCATCAGCTGCTGCCCAATGTGACAGACCCAGAGGCAGCTCCAGATCCATTAACACAACTGCCAGGGGATCTTGACAAGGAAAAAGATTCTGACACTGCAATAATATCTGCCAACACTTGGCATCTGTGTCCTGTGAAGGCCAACCATACTCCATGGGTGCTAGCCCCACTGCTGGGAGAAGGAGAAAAGGAAAGCAAAGAGGAGAAGAAAAGTTATTTTTCCTTCTGTTCTTTGTGGCATATAATTGATCGCACTAACAGTTATCTAGAATTAGGATGTAGAATCACCAAGTATTTTGGGGAAGCATGTTTGAAATTCACATTACATAACAATACCAAAAAATTTGAATGTTTATTTGAAAAATATATATATGGGACATGTTCTTTAATAGGTACATTGCATCAAGTGATAAGCATCATTGAAATATTATTTCTGCAGGTCCTAAGATTCATAGAGCATATGCACCTCTACCACTTGCTGCGATGGTAGGGGATGAAAATGATCATTTTATAGCAGTCATTCATTTGGGGGGAGAGAATTATTTTGAGTATTTATGGAGCAGAGTGATTTTTTTTTTTTATGTATAACATACCCATTTTCATTCGTATTGACAATTTGAAAATTGGAGGAAGTGCATTAATATTCAAGGACAAAATCGTGTAGTCTCTACTCAGTTCTTCACCTCAGTGGTATTGTGGTTCAGTAAGGACTAGCATTTAATCTTTTTTTTTTTCTTTTCACAAATTATATCTGTGTAATGTGACCCGAAATTCTCAAAAATGGCCCTTGATGTTCGGCGTTTTTGGGAGCCCAGTCAATGGCAGCTGCAGGTGCTCAGCACCTCTGAAATCAAGTCCCAGATAGCTCAAGTTGGACATACAAAAACTAAGGCATTCAAATCATTTGCCACCTTTGAAACTGTGTGACTTGATTTTTAGATTTGTTGGTTATTTAAAAGTGTTTGTCAAGCACTTTATGCCAGTATATTTTAGCCTGTGGGCAGTTTGTGAACTGTACACTTTGACTATTCAATATATGCTCCCTGTGGTATGTGATTGCTTACTAAGTCACCTGGGTTTGTTTCTGGCCTCTGATTGGATGACGGGACTACCTGAACCCTTCCCATGTAAACTTTTGCTTGAACATATGTTTGCATGAGCACTTGCGAGACTCACATCCTTCTCACGTTCTTGTGAATAAAAAAAACCAAGCTCACTTGTGTGAATGTAAATACTTTTCAAGTCACTTGGTAGTTTTATATCTGAATGAATTGTTCTTGAATACTTTTTTTGTAGCAGCATTTGCCCAGCTCTTGTAGCTTCTGCAGGATATGGCCCCCAGGGAGTAAATGTAAAATGCTCATCCTTCCTTGAGCCAGCATACTCTGTGCACCTTAATATTTGAAATTGTTCCACCTCCCCGACCCCTAATAACCATTTGTCTTATTTGTTACTCCTGTGACAGTGAAAGAACTCCCTGTTCATCATGCCTGCAATTATCATTATGGCTGTAAACTCACCAGTACTAGAAGTAAGACTATGGCCCTTGAGAATAGAAGGCTATAGCCTCTAGCATGTTGTTCTAGTCCACTGGCATCCTAACTAGACAGCTTTAATTTTAGCATAAAATCCATATTTCTAACCTTATGGAGAAAAGAAACAAGATTCTTTTTCATTGAAACCATCAAGCAACATTACACAGAGTTCATAAGATTAAAGCATGTTTTTCCTGTCAGCTCTTCTCCTTCACATCTTTGCGGTTAATCTATCCATTTCGAAAGATACCATTAATTCTATAGGAGCAATATGAACTGAGAGAATAACCCCATCCTGAAATTAAACTAAAGAATGTATTATTTAAATGAGATTCTGCGAAGAGATAAAGAGGCGAACCCGGTACAGAACCCTTCTGAGTTTTAACCATTGTTTCTTCGAAGGCATAAATGTACTTTGCTAGCTCTGCTGATCTACTGTTGATGGTATTTCTACTTATGCTACACAGTGGCAAAACCTAAAGAAGGAGTCAGATGTGTGCTCTACAGTACTTGAGAATTTAAGTTAAATCTGTATTTTTCCCCCTGCATTTCCTCAGAGAAATTAGCTATTCTATTCACTGCATAAATTTTCAGGTTTTGCTAGCACGACACTCAGGGTGTTGAATTTTTTATGACAAAAATGCTGTAATAATTGTTGAACAGATGTAAGTGTTGGAGAGTGGGCTCTGGCAGACCTCATGAAACCTCTATTAGCAATTTAACCCTGTCGTTACTTCAGTGCAATGGGAATGGGAAAAAAAGATGGGAGTTTTGAATTGTTTCAAAGCAAGGGTTTCCCAGGTGGGGGTAAAAGATCTTTAATTAGCTCTTTTCTTAAGGAAAAGAGAGGTAGGAGAAGATTTGAATGAGCACCAACCCCAGATTACTGCTTTATTGAGGCTTTTCATTGTGCAGTGGTGTATTTGGTAAATTGATTGAAGTTTAAGGGCTAGAGATGGATTTGGATTTAGATATCTCAGCGCAACAATAACCACTGAAATCTGTGAAGTTCAGAATAAGCTCCAAATCTTGAGAATTAGGCCCATCTATGTAGTATGGGCTCCATTCATTGGAGACATATATGTGGGCAACAACAAAATGAAGTTTATTTCTGAGAAACAGGGAAGCTGTAGATTTTCATTTCTGAATCACAGTCCATGCCTGCCGCATTAAAGCAGTAGCTTCTGAAATCTGGATGGCATAGGCCAGCAGAGAGCCTAGATTTACACCTCAAAGAAATATGCACATAGGGAAACACCCCTTTATTTACTGCCTACAGTGAGAAGTGCCATGAGGGATTTGCACAGAGCTTTGTCCACTAAATGATGAAAGCATGCAAATTCCGCAGAATCAAAAGGTAAATCAAAAGAAATGGCAGCCAGCAAGACAAGACACCAATGACAGCCCATCAGCAGCATAACCGCGTGACAGACCTGGGGCAACTCCAAAGCAGCCAACAGAGCCACCCGAGGAACCGGCCACGGAGACAGATGTCATTGCTAGAAGAAAATTTTTCATAGCCTTGTGTGGGGGGCTGAAGAAGTAAAAATACATATATACATACATTTCATGACTTATATAATAATATAATAGTGTAATATATATATTACACTAGTTTTGGTAAGAAAACCTTATTTTGAAAGAGAACCAAGTTTTTTGATAGAGAGATTTTGTGAAATATGTAATGAATTCTTAGAAAGGAATGTGGTTTTATGTGTGTGTGGGCGCTTGTCCATGCGCGCATTGGTTCTGCTAAGAAATGCAAGTGCATCTCTTAAGCAACATAATAATTTAGGGTTTGTAGTGGGAAATAACTAGTTAGGTGCATACGTTTGCAGAATTTTTTTAAGTTCAGTGAGTGGTTTCTGTGCAGGGAACCCCATTTAGATCCAGCAAATCCCCATTAAGAAAAAAGCTAAGAAGAAATGGAGGGGTTGAAAAGCAATGACAGAGGTAAATGTATAAATGCTGCTCTGCCTGGTCAAGGGCATTATCTGGATTTAGTTATTTTTCTTATTTCTGAATGGGAATAAAATGTGTTCAAAAGGCTATAACGTGTGCGTGTGTGTGTGCGCCTGCTCCATCTGCTTTTGTTTTGCATGCCCCTGTGGTGCTTAGTGAGGCATAGGGAAGTTTAGTGCAGTGGCTTAGAAGTTTTGTGGATAAAAACAGGCAAACTGCATTCTGGACCTAATTTATGGCACACATGATCATGTACATTTATAGGGATAGATGCTAAGGAAAATTGCAAATAAGTCAACTTGCCCAAGACTGCATGGGTATTAGATGTGCTAACTATGCCTTTTTTCAATAGTTTCAAAATGAAGTTTGAAGACCTATGTGTTTGTCTGCACACATTTAACCAACCAGGTTTGCTAGTAAGCAGGCATTTCTTTTGCACCTTGATATTCAGGAGCATATTCAAAGATTTGTAGGTGGGCAGCTCCAGTCATGTACCTTCACATCTCTTTGTTGCATGTAGTTTTTATGCAAGTCAGCATTTCTTTCCACTCTCTTTCTGTGGTGCTTCATGCACTCATATTAGTGAAGGGCCTTATAAGCTAAACTATCTTCAATATGAAACACTATCCAGTATGCATGTAGGAAAAATAAGATAGTTGTCTGGGGTATTCGAAGTATGTCAAATGAATTCAACACATGCTTTCAACTTGCATGCCTTCAATTAGTAACTTAGATTCCCCTAATCAAAGAGTTTATTTTGGATGGTTGATTAGAGAAACACTGCTCCCATACCCAGAATATGGCATTTCCAATCACACTTTCGTTTCATATTTAAGGAAAGAAATTATGTTCATCAGTCTGAGGCTGAGCACCAAGTGTCTATAGAAGTTCATTCTGTAGCTCCTAAAACTAATATAATAGTATCATAACTTTTGATATGACATACAGTAAGAGACAGGCCCTGCCTTGAAAAGCTTACAAGCTAAATAGACAAAGGGTAAGTAGAGACTTGCCTAAAGTCACACAGCAGGCCAGTGGAAGAACTGGGAATGAAGCCCAGACATCCTTAGTTTGAAAATTTTAAATCTGTTTTAAAGGTGCCACTTCAGTGAATATAACATGATCCTATAGAAATTAAATATTTTCTCTACAAATAATATAAAATAATTTCAAATCCCCCTCCCCCCCAAAAAAACTTTTAGTATGAAGGGGTGTCTTCAATATACTTCTCAACCTACCGAAGTGCAAGCAGCCTATTCTTACCACGGAGACTTGGAAAAACAGACTATGGCCATTTGTGAGTCTACAAAGTGAGGAAGCTTTACAAATTCATGAGAAGCAGATTTGTTGCAAACCTGTTTTCTAGTTCCATGATTTCATGAATAGCCCCAAATGTCCTACTATAGCTATTACTGGTTCAACTCCACGAGTGGGAGCAGCAGTGGGAGAGCTAGTTTAGTGAAGCTTCCAGGTGAGCCCTACCATTTAAAGTACCACATTACCTAATGCTGCTCAATCAAGTCTACAGGACATGCCACATAATACTCTGGAGGCTGGTGGCACCTTGACCATGCTTGGACTGTTGCTATGGAGTTGAACCATGGTTACTGAGCGTGGGTTATGCTGGAAAATATACTTTCTTTGAAGTAGAACTGGGTGGTGTGCTTCAAGAGCATGGAGTAATTATGTAGCCAGAAGCTGAACTCTTTGCCCATCAAGTGGATAAGAAAATTCAAGCAATGGATTGATCAGCAACCACACTCAAAAGTGGAATCTGGTATCACAGGGCCTGGGTTATAATTTGTCTTTCAGCCTTATGCTCATACATCATCAAGTTGGAAGCCTGAATAAAGTAGCCATTTTCACTTCCTGCAGAGCTAGTATATATATTGCGCAAGGACTGGGGGAAGGGGCAATATGAGAGAATATGATTTTGAGGCCAGGTCATTTAAAAAGTTGTAGAGTACAAATTGCAGAAATAAAAGCCTACAGAAAATGGCACTTACAATTAATGAAAACTAGAAGACTTTTGTCATATGCCATAGAATTAACCTGTAAAATCAGTTCAAACTTCTGATCCAGGAGAACTTCATTTGAACAGTATGTCATCTGCTTATGGGGTAGTTAAACTGGCTTAGATGGAATAAGAATCTCCCCTCAAATTTCACCCGTAACTCAATCAAAACCCAACTGGAATATACTGGAGGTTTGAAAGAATTTGATTATCATTTTTGTGTACACTTTTGTCAGACTGGATCGAAGCCAGGACTGGAAATACAAGGGTTTAAAAAAAAACCACCCTCAAGAAAGGGTGTTTCTGTGGTTTGGCCTGACTATAGTAGGACCCCCCTGTTCTGGCACCCCTGAACCAAAGCCTTATGCAGAACACCAAAAAAAAAAAAATCTCTCATTGTCCCCACAATGAAGACAGAAGATAGTACCGTAAGTGATTTAGAAGCACAACTCTCATTGTCTTTTAGGTCACATGTTCCAAATCCCTAGGCCCTTTTGAAAACCCCATCCTTAAATCTTTCTTCTTTCGTTCATCTAAGGAGTCCTTTTTTTTCTTCTTTTCTTTTCTTTTCTTTTTTTTTTTTTTGGCTATTGTTTATGCTATATTGGTGTTTAGTTCTAGGAGGGATGGGGAAAGAATCCATAAGCTGCCAGAATCTGTAAGAGAGAAAACATTTTTTGGAATCACAGTTTTCTGGTTTCCTTTACAAAATAATGTGCAGTTGACCAGCTCTGTCCTCATCAGCAAATGTCACTCTGGTTACAGAATCCATATCAGATTTCAGGGAACAGGGGACTGATTCAAGGAGACCGTTTTCTTCAAACTGGTTGCCCTATTTCTGCTAGCAGTGCTAGAAAAGCAAGATTATGGTGTGCATGGGTCTATGTTTAATACACAAAGTAGATTTGCTGATGTAACAGTTATTTGCACTCTTTATATTCAAATCTCCTAAAAAAATAAGGCATCATCAAAATTTATGGATAGTAACAGTGCAAATCAGAACACTTATCTTCTTTTTATAGACTAAAATCAAATTATTCCTTACATTTTTCTCAGTTACAGAATATTAGATGGCAGTGTCTATAAGTGACTTGCACTTTGAGAAAGGTGAATTCTTAAAACAAAATTGGAAACCACATCAATGCTTTTTAATGTTTTGTAAAAACCTAAAATTCTCAGCAATAATTATTTGTATAAAGCTAGCGATGCTCAAATCATATCCCTGGCAGTGGAGAACAAAACTGGAAGGCAACTCAACACCACAGTTAGATTCCTAATGAATTACTCTGTAGTGTGCTATCTTTTAAAATACAGATATCTAAAATATCTAAAAATGGTCTGTTAACCTTTTAATTTTTTTAACCCAATAAAATAACCAAGTTGTTCTGTGACCTGTAATTCTGAATCTGATTGAGTTTTCAATATACTGTAATTCACAGATTTTCTCCCCTCTAGCGCTAGGTTTGTATCTGTCACATGGTTTTCAGTGTTCCTAATGAGCTGTTAACAAGCTGTCAATTACCTATGCAAATTAGGGAAGCAGAAATTGAGGGGTTGTTGTACCTAGAGTTAAAGTATGCTACCTTGGAATGTTATGAAATAAATCATTTCAGTTTTAATAGCTGTCTGTACCCATGTGCCTTGTGTCATATAGGGACTGTTTCGTTATTTTACTTACCCTATAATAAGATTGTGAGGAGGACTTGGACAATTTCAAACCTGTCCTCATATTCACCTTTACTCTCTTATGCTGCCGATGCTCTTCCACTCTTACGGTCACAATCCTGAAAGGTGATGAGCAACTTTAGCTGCCCGCCCCTCCCCTCCCCCCCCCCACCGTTGAAGTCAATGAGAACTCTGGATCTTAGCTCCCGATCCCGAAAGACTTAATAAATGTGCTTAACTATGTATGTCCATGGGACTGCTAATAGTGTGTGAAGTTAAACACATGGGTGAGTCTTTGCAGGATTGGGGCCTTAGTCTGTTCTCAGGAAGGCCACATTTTGAAATAAACCTAATAAATACATCTTCACCCTCTTCCCATCATCTCCCCACAATAAAGTGTGTCAGGAGACAGGTTGCTCTTTCATTTGTGATGCCCCATCTATTTGGAATTCTCTCCCCTATCACTAAATGTTGCCTTTAAATGTTCTCTCTCTTTGCTTTAGCTTACGATTGATACTCACTGTAAAGCTTTTAGTGATACTTTGTATGAATAATGTTATATAAAATGAAATTATGTTGTATTTATGAGCAACACTATAATAACGGTCTATCAGTGTTTCCATTATAATCTCCTATTGTCAAATGTTTTAAAATTCACCCATAAAAATTCACTCCGGACTGAAGCATTGTGTACAAAACATAAACAAATCTGCTTGGCCATTTTGAGTTACAATAGTGAAAATGGGAATCAACGTTAGATTTTTAAGATTTTTTTTTACCTATATTTTTAGAAAATATATTAAAAAGTCAAACTGTAATTCTTCACGGCCATGTTTTCAAAATGGGGTATACCCCACAAAAGCTTCTGTTTATGCACAAAGTAGGTAATTGCACAGCCAACCACCCATTTGCACATGCAATTAAATAATCTGAGGTTGCAACAGCATGTGCACATTTGCTGTATCCTTGTGTCCCTTAATGGTGTTGCAAAACAAATGTTTGGGACCTGATCCTGTTGGGTGACCAGATGTCCTGATTTTATAGGGACAGTCCCGATTTTTTAGGCTTTTTCTTATATAGGCTCCTATTACCCCCCACCCCCGTCCCAATTTTTCACACTTGCTGTCTGGTCACCCTAGATCCTGTGTCCATTGAAGTCAAAGATAAATCGCTGATTGGCTTAAGTGGTGCAAGATTGGGCTGTTGGGTGGCAGACAAAAAGAAATTTGAGCATGATTGTGAAATTAAAACAAAATAAAAGTGAATGAAACACAAATCAATAACATCATCTCAAATAGGAAAAGTCCTTCAGGAAGAGCCTACAGGAAAATAACTAACTAAGCTAAATCTTCTGCTGAGCCTTCCTGGATCAAGAAGGCTTTCTGGTCAAAATATCTGTGGTGGCTTTATTTTCTGCTGGTATATACGATAATCCTTTTGCTCCATCTGCAAACACTAGGGGGTAAATTTTTAGCATGATGCTCAGGGATTTAACTCTAAGAGTCCCATTAACGATAATAGGAATCATGTAGTTCGACTGCTCTGCATTACACTGAATATTTACTTCTTAGTTCAGAGCACTCTGTGGTTGAATTTTTAAATTATATTTACAGATAAATTCCATAACCAAATATCATCTGCTCTCATACAGATTGTTTTATTAAAAGGTGCAGATTTCAAACTTCATTTTGGTCTGTACCCTAGTGTGATTGGTTTAGTAGCTGACATATATATATATATATATATATGAGAGAGAGAGATTTAAAGAAAAGTGTCCATTTAATAGCACTTGGTTTGCCTGCGTCAAAGGGTTTTACAGAGATTAAGGAATAGAATGTGCCCAGCCCTGCATGCATGTGCAAGGGAAGGAGGGGCTATGAAGAGCCTATACAGGTCTGTCGCATCTTACGCGCATTTAACATGCGCGATTTCAACTTTACGCGGTTGGCAAAAACAAAAACAAAAAAAAGAGAAAAACAACAATTTTAATACTATACCTGTAGTGCGTGCGATTTCGCCCGCCATTGAACTCAATGGGATTTTGGCTATACGCGGTTTTCGCTTTACGCGCTAACCGCGGAACGGAACCCCCGCGTAAGATGAGACAGACCTGTATTGTCCCTCTGTGCAGAGTCTAGATATAAGGGCTGAAATTATGCTCGAGGAATGCAACCACTACTGTAGGCTAGAGCCCACTGGGAAACCCATAACCATCTTTCTTAAAGAAGACAGGCTGAGGGTGGGGCCATGACTTTACCCCCAGACAGGCAGGCTAAACTCACCCTTTCAAAGGGTGTAGCAGGATGCAATTTATCTGGAAGCTCGTGCTGGGACAGTACCCCTCTGTGAAGGACTGTGGTTTAAACCCACAACTTAACAAGAAGTACTCAATTCTCGCAGTACCCCTGTGATGTAGACAGTGCATCATTATTTGCATTTTTACACATGGATAAACTCAGGGAGAGAGGTTAAGAGATTTGCCCAAGAACACAGGAGTAAGTGTTGGGATGAGAATTCAAGCAGCCCTGGCTCCAGTGCTGCAAGAGAGGCCACACTTACAGTGAATTTTTTCACTGATTTCTATACTGCATAATCCTGTTGACGGCATCGATGAAATTGGCATAATATGGATTTAATTCATGTTGGTGATACAACACTTTGAAAATGAAAAATACTTATAATTTAAAGATACTGGGCCAGATATCCCCTGTTTGATGGCGTCTTGCAAAGATTCCTTAAAGCCAGTTTAGCTGGCCAGAGGAGAATCATCAGTGTAGGTGGTTTCCCAGGTGGCATGCAGATGCAGTAGGGGCTCCCATGCCATTTCCTTCCTTGCTGCCCAGACACATTGCATGACCAAGGAAGAGAGGGGCTGTGCCCATGGCATCCCTATTCCCTGCTGATCGCTGGATGCTGTAACAGTCTTTTGGTATACATGTTAGAGCAGCCTTTAGGCTATTCCAGTTTGTGCCAAGGAACTGGCCTGGCATAGAGCAGCCAATTAGGGGAGTAGGGATCAAAGATGGCTTAGATCAACCTTCCCCCACTGAGTCTCCTCAGCCAGAGCCAAAGATTGGGACCATTCCTGCAAACTGCTGTACAGAGCAGTAATAATATACTCCAAATTTTCAAATATGGTTGTGTAGCTGGCAGACCAGGTGCCAGCTCATGCCAAGGCCCCAAGGCCTCACTGAACACTGACGAATGCATAGCTGGAAACCAGTTGGTTCACCTGTGTGTTAGTATTGTGAACATAGGTATTCGATTTATAGAGATATGTTTAGCATTTGGATTTTATGAAATGCTTGTGAGTTGCTGCATGCATTAATCTGACTTGTAATATCTGTATCCCATGAGGTAATTACTATGAGGTAATATTTAAGGTTTGCTTTGCAACTATAAATGTGTTTGCTATGAAAATGGAATTTCCTGCCTCGCCCAAGGCAGGAGAGAAGCATTACCAAGTGTGAGATACTAGTTTATCACAAGAGGTGTCATCTCTTGCCCAACAAAAGAAGGCTCATAGACACCAGATGAGCCACTGTGGAACATCATTGGACAAAAGACTTGCTCCCCGCATTCCCATAAGAGGTGACATGCACGAACCCTCGTCCCATCACAGTTTGAACTCTGGGAAGGGAATAAAAATCCTGACCAGAAGGATCTGTATCACTGCTGCTTGGAATTTGGAGAGGGCAATATTTCTAAGCTTAAGCAAGAGATCCCCAAGCTGCTTAGCTTGGGTCGGCCCTAAAGGACATTCAGAGCTTGCATATTACAGCAGCTTCTATTAACTTTTGAAACCTAAGACTGTAATTCATGTGTGTGTGTGTGTATGTTTACCTGCCCTAACCTTGTAAATAACTCTCTTATTTCTTGTTTCCTTTTTTTAGTTAATTTTATTACAAGATTGGCTACAAGCGTTGTCTTTGATGTAAGATCTAGGGTACGAATTGATCAGGGGTGAGTGACTGGTCTTTTGGGACTAGGAGTAACCTGAATGTTGTTGTGATTTTTGGTGTAAGGGACCATCTACCACAAAAGCAAGTTTACCTGGGTGGCAAGATAGACCAGAGTACCCAAGGGGATTGTTTGTGACTCCAGGTTAAGGCCATTGTAGTGCTTGAGGAGTTCACACTAGATACGTGGTTGGTGAAATCTCAGTACGGAACTCACAATCAGATTGGGGTTTGTGCCCTGGTTTGTAACAGTCTGCCCTGAGGTTGGCACTCACTTCAGACAGTTTGACAGTGGTTACAAAGTGTGTGCCTGTAAAGGCCTTTGCCCTTCTTGCATCGAAGCTTGCATTTGAATATTGAGTAGAAGCCCATAAATGGATTCAATAAATGGATGAGCATTTGCCTGCACAAATTAGGGTGTACACAAATACTAGTCAATAGACTGGTTGTGTCCACATTTGAAAATCTATGTCGCACCTATCTTGTGAAGTGTAAAGTTTAGCACGATGGTGACAACATCATCCAAACAACCTGTTTGACGGTAGAGACCCTCTGTGTGTATGTTGCTATTTAATCAATTCAAATTATACTAAAATGAGCAAAATTCCACATAAAACATCTACAGTTTGAACCCCTCCCCTCATTTACTTGCCGTAAATACATTTCTAAATCACCACCTGGGTGGAATATGCACAGCCATCACACACTGGAGTACAGAGTTTTAGTCTGGAAAGAAACATGTGTGCATAATCAAGTACAAAGTTTAATCCTAAATGTTAAGTAGGGTATCCCCTTTGACAGCCAGAAGATGTGATTGGTAGAAAATCCATATTGATTTTTATGACACATGATTCGAATCACATCCCTACTGATGTCAGCGGTTCCCAATCAGGATTAATTCTCTCTCTAAATCACTGAAATCCCAATTGCAGGCAATAAGATTAGATCAGATCAAAATATCCTTTGAAGTCAATGAGATGTGATCAGTCTCTATTTATTACTGAAGCCAATGGGGGATATGATAAGAGGTGAAGTCAATGGGGCAGTATTCTACAAGTTTTCCCCCAATAAAACTTTTTTGTGTCTTAATATCCAAAATATATCTGAATTTATATCCCAGCATTCAAGTTCCTGTCTTAAGTAATCATTAGATCATCTCTAATGATTCCTTTGTTCAAAAAAGGTAAACTCCTGTTACTTTTCAGTAGCAGATTACACAAAAGAAACTTTACGGTATATATTACTCTCACAAAGCAGTTTGCTCCATCTTGCAATCACTTAAAAATGTTATCTCATCTTCCTTCCTGCATGAATGTCTGAGACAATCAATGAAGTTCCTGTGTAGAGAATAAATTGAGCTGAATGGCTCCTCTTAAACTGTACAATCAAAGAGAGAGGGGGTTTTTGCTGATGATTTTGATATTCGGTTTAGCTTTCTTCACCAAGCTGTCAGCCTGGTGAAAGTGAGGTCAGTATGACCACACTCTTCTTAAAGGATCCTCTTCTGAACCATCCACTTGAGTATCATCTCCTAACACATTCTACACTGGAATCAAGAGGTATGTAATCTGCCCAGAAACCTGGTGCCTGAACATCCATTGCCCTGCACCTTGTGTAGTCATTGCACCAGTGTAGAGCGGGTGTAAAATGCTACCATATCACAATGATAATGTTTAGCATCTATTTTGCACGGGTATAAATGACTTACACACTATGCAGGACTTCAAAAAATTGGGCCCCTGTTCTTTTGACATCTAAAATGCACATGGGCTCGTGTGTGTGTGTTTGTGTATGTGTGTGTGTAACACTTTTCTATATAATAAGTGTAACACACAAAGAAATGGAAGCAATTTAACATACAATTCTGTAGTCACTGATACAGCTACCTGAAACTTTTGACTCAATCATTTGCAAAACGTAAGTGACAGAAAAAAGCAGTAATCAAACTGCACCAAAGATGCTGGAGACCAAGGTCTCTCTTCATCCCTATGGTCCCCACTAGTTCTAGCTTGGCATCTCTTGAAAGAAATCACAGAAGTATATTCTTGCTCCATAGATTGTAAGTTTCGGGGGGCAGAGACTGTCTTTTTGTTATGTGTTTGTAGAGTGAGCAGCACAGTGGAGCTGAGGCTTCTAGGCACTTGCTGGCTATCACTTCAACCAATCATGAAGAATCCATTTGTCTGTGTTGCCCCCAGGACTCTCAGACACTTATTAATGTGAGAGTATTGTTTTCAAGACCAGACGGGAGGTTCAGCCAATAGACAGAGCAGACAGGGAACTTTGTGACAGATTTTGCTCTTGTATGCTTGTAGTAATTCCATTGGCTCCAATGTCATTGATTATGTCTCTGTGTCTTGGATTTGAGAGGATTTGTTGGTGTCTTTGATTCAACTATCCATAGACAAATCCTAGCTTTGACCCCAAGATCCCCCTTAAAAAAAGCTATTCCTGATATGAAGTGAAGTGTTATAATGTAAGAGATTAAGGATCTCAAAATAGGGGGGTTGTATCTGGGTAATATACATTGTGTTGCTCTATAATAGCTCTAGATCCTTGGTAGTACATTCTTTTTGTGCCAGTATTATTCCAGCAAGGCTAGCACTGGTTTATTCAGTTGTATCATTGATTTTCTGTGAGAAGGCCTAGATAATATATTGTAATGCATTGTGTAAATCAGCCTAGCAAATTTGTCCTGAAGTTTGCCAGAGAAAAGTCTTCTTGTCCATCCTTTATAATGATGATTGATGACATTGGGAAAAAACAGGTCATAATTTACATATCTAATAAAAACAATAAATATTCACCCCAGGTGAACAGAATTCTGAAAGGTGAAGTTTAGAAATGAGACTCTTCATTATGGTCTGTATTATAAAGTGCTTTTCAATTGTCTTCTGCAGAGAAAAGCGAAACACAATCTGATCGCTTTAGGATTTTATCAATTACAATATAAAAATGTCTAAAAAGTGAAAAGGTGAATTTAAGCATATTTTCATTTACTCTGAATTACAATTATATTCATGGATTGAAGATAGTTGAATTTCCATCTAACATAAGAATGAATTAAAGTTGATATTCCCTCCAGTTTTGTAAGGGCTTGTCCACACAGTGCGTTAGTCCACACTAGAGGGATGTGAATTCTGGTGCGCACTAGTCTGTTGCACACTGACTGGCCCGTGTGGACCCTGCTGGAATGCATTAAAAGTTCCCTGGTGCACGTTAGCATAGTCCCACTTCAAACAACACTACATTAAAATGCACTAGGGACCTTTTAGTGCATGCCAGCAGGGTCCACACAGGCCTGTTAGTGTGCAATATGCTAGCGCACACTAGAATTTACACCCCTCTGTGTGGACTAACGCACCGTGTAGACAAGCCCTAAGTATCAAAGTAGCAAAACGTTACTATTTAGAGAATACGTTTTGACAAGTCTAGGTTTACATTTATATCTTACAGATGTGCTGTGTTTTTTTAAAAAAAAGTTATCTAGAAGCTTTTAAAAATTTGTTAAAGAATAGTTTCTCCCCACACTTACGGGGTTGCCTAGAAATCGTTTGCTTCTTGCACTAATCTTTTGTTTTATTCCTTTCCTGTCCTGGATTTTGTTTAACACTCAGTGATGTTCATTTATAGTTTTTTCCCTAGAAATTTACTCTAGAGTCAAGTTTAATTAAATGATTAATTGAATTATATAGCCACCATGGAAATGCTGGCATTCTGAAGCCAAATACTGGAAAGAAAGTGATCCACATTCTCTGCTTTGCCGGGCTTTCACTCAGCAAGCAGAAAGGGAGGAGGTTGTCAGGGAACCTGTTATGGCTTACTGATTCTCTTACTATGCTGAGCCCCCTGAAGGCTGCTCTAAATTTAAGCCATGCTCACTACAGAACTGGTGAGCATTGCTATAGCACATAATGCTCTGATCACACCAACCCTTCCCCAATATGTTCCCTATGCCCAGGGGTGGCTCCAGGCACCAGCGCACCAAGCGCGTGCCTGGGGCGGCAAGCCATGGGGGGATGGCCTGCTGGTCGCTGTGAGGGTGGCAGTCAGGTGGCCTTTGGTGGCATGCCTGCGGGAGGTCTGCCGGTCCCGTGGTTTCAGCGGCAATTCGGCGGCGGGCACACCAAAGGCGCAGGACCGGCGGAACTCCCGCAGGCATGCCGCCGAATCCGTGTTACCAGCGGACCTCCTGCAGGCATGCCGCTGAATCCGCGTTACCAGCGGACCTCCCGCAGGCATGCTGCTGAAGGCTGCCTGACTGCCATGCTTGGGGCGGCAAAATACATAGAGCCGCCCCTGCCTATGCCAGTGCTGATTGGGGTGGGGTCCAGAGGCCTGTTCTGCATCAGTTGATAGCTCTCATACATCAGGAGCATTCTCATTTGGCCAGCTCCAGCTGCTTTCTGTCTGCTCTGTGGCACTGAGGCAGCACAAAGGAGGTGGGATGCAATGCAAAGGAGAACGTAGCCCTGTGGGTTGTAAGTATTCAGAAGAACTGGTTAAAATTTTCTGTGTGAGGCACAGATATTAGCCCTGAAATGTTATGGACTTCTAAGGCCTCTGCATAGGTCTGAGGGAGAGTTTGAGAAATTCACTTGGCAAGCCAGCTGATGGATTCTCTCTTATCACTGAGCTTCTATGGCCTTATAATAATTGACCAGAGGTCTGTTAAGTTAAATCTTGTCTCATGATATTAGGTGGCAGTAGCTCTTCAATGGTATGTTCTTCCATCCCAGCCATGGTATGGTGTGGCATGTTTTAGATAATTGAAATGAGAGAAGGTGAATTGCTCATTTATATTATGTTATTTCTGGATTAGAGCCTGCAAGGTGTTGAGTAGCCTCAATTCCCCTGATGTTTAGCTTGCAGCGCTCGGATCCTTTTATTCTCATTTTCTGGAATCCTAAGGGCTCTAAAAGCATTTGGAAAGCTGAGGTTACAATGCCTGATGAGAAATATTATCCCTTTCATTAGGATGGGACTGCATGGTGACTGTTCCTGAAAAAACTACAATTCTGTTGTGTTTTTTTGCTCCCTACACAACAATAGCAATACAAACAAAACACATGGGCACAGTTGGGTCTCAAATAAACATTTGACAAAATCTACCTAAACACCCAAGATCTACCTACCTGCATACTGCTGCTCTGAGTGGTTTCTAGAAGCTTCTTAAAACACAGAGAGCACCACTAGTGGGCTCACAAACTATTTAAAGAGATATTACCCGACTCCTGTGCACTCCAAGTTTCCATGATACTCCACTCAGAATAAGGGAGTAATTTTGATTATGTTTTTTACTTTCAGTCTCTTCTCTTACATAGTGTCAAGATGGAGAGAGCATTCTGCTGATCTGGGTTATTGTCTAGGGGGCCTCACTTAGAAGAAAGTGTGAAGATGAGAGAAGAAGAAGGAAACAAAGGAAATGGTGATGCTGGCATTGGTGGGTAAGAGCAAAGAAAACGTGGAGGGACACACTAACAAGAAAGGTCTGAGATATAAGTACGGCTTTGGACTTTTGTTTTTAGTCTATAAAACACCTCCAATAAAAAAAATAAAATGAAACTGCTGTTTGTCCAATAAGCACCAGAAATGGTTACTTTTATCTAAGAGCTGATCTATATGGAGCAGTAATGTGGGCTACAGAGATGTGATTTCTAAAGTGCGCAAACGTGTTGCACATTAATTGGTCCACGTAGACCCTGCTGGTGTGCACTAAAGGTTCTCTAGTGCGCTTTAAGACCATGCTCTTTGAAACATTCAAATATACTGGGGAACATTATGAAGAGTTGACTCATTACATTATATATCACTGCAATGAGAATGTGAATGTGATGGGAGTGTTCACCCTACACTAGCCTGGAATGGGGTTAATTTGGCCCCGAGGGGTTAAGTAACCTGATAGGCCACACCTGAGGGAGAGTTAGGCTTGATGAGCAAACACTAATTAAGGATGGAGCCCACCTGAGTGGGAGCAAGTCGGGCTAGTATAAAGCCAGGACATTTGCAAAGAAAGGGGCTGTAGTGTAGAAGCCTGCAGTCACTCTCTGGGCTTAGAGAAGGAAAGGAGGAGAACAGGGGAATAGTAGAAATCCTGGGATCCTGACCCTGAATGAAGGTTTTACCCAGAAGGGTGGCGGAGCAGGAAAAGGCTCAGGGAAACAGCAGCAAGATTTGGCATGGTGCAGACCTTGGCCACTGATTCGAGGGTCCCTGTCCTGGAACCCGAAGCAGTGGGTGTGCTCAGGTTCCCTTATCAGCCACTGGGGAAGTGACATTGCCTCGGATTGGAGGACTGCTGGAAACAATACCCGATCAGCCAGTCCAGTGAGGCTTTGATACCCTGGAAAGGGGAAGACCACATAGTGACCTTTCTGGAAGACCAAGGCATGAAAAGGCAACACTCCAAGCCATGAAGAGGGAGCATCCTGACTCACAAAGATGAAGTCCTGCAACTCCCAGAGTGTGGGAGGGGCCATAGCGTGACCGAGAGACAAAAGAGTCTGTCAGACTGGGCGGAGCTGTTCCACAGACGCAGCCTCAAGGAGGCATCCCAGCAGTGAGTAGAGAACCCTGTGACAGTGTCTGATATACATTACTGCTTACAGTACATGCTAAGAGAGAGTCCCCAAACCCCCTGATTTTTGGGCATCTTACATAAAACTAAAAATAACCCACCCCCAAAATGAAATTAATAAACCCAGAAGCCCTCAACGTAAACCAAGGTGTACCATAGTTGGGTTCAGCAGGAGAGGACGGGAAGTTTTTAATGAATGTGATAGGCAAAGTGGAGGGATTTGACAATGGACATGACATCTGCATGGTGGTGAGGAAGACAAGGTTAGCAGCAACAGTTTGGATGGCTGGAGAGGGATGATACAGGAATCAGGGAGATCTAAGTAGAGGAGGTTGCAGAAATTGCTTTTGTTCATTCTGTCAGACGTCAACTTTTCTTGGACAATCTCAGGTCCTTAAAAGAAAATCAAACTGGTAGAAGTGGATTTTTTGAGTGTTTGGATTAAATAGCCCCAGAGGCTGAAGTTCTTTATAATCACAGGATGGGCCATGGCTAGATATGATTCCACATTCCATGCCAACAATATGCCTCAATCCTGTCCTAGTGGGGATATGGTGAGAGAGTTGTTCATTCCCCCCCTTTGCAGACAGACTTCGGCCTCTTTATTCTGACTGGTTAACAAGGATTCCAACTAGTCCACGTGTTCTTTTGTAATGTGGACACTTCTCTATTTAAAAGTTAGGCTGACCACATTGGCTCCTTTTATGCCATAAATTATTATGGCGTATTATTGTACACGACCCTGAAGTGTACTAGACATTTCTTAGAGCAGTGACACTCAGATTGGGGCTCGGGAGTT
This sequence comes from Terrapene triunguis, assembly GCF_002925995.2. Lineage (NCBI taxonomy): Eukaryota > Metazoa > Chordata > Testudines > Emydidae > Terrapene > Terrapene triunguis. Next base: position 76,545,474 of record NW_020664447.1, read on the forward strand.
GCAAGTGGCTCTTTAATGTGTCTCCTGCGACTCTTTGCAGCACATAATATTAAAACACTGTGATTTAATTATTAACCAATCAGAATGCTTTTTACTATGTTATTAACCAATTCTAGAATATTTCATCAGTCATTTTGCTGTGAAAATAATGATAGATGTCTATATATATCTGACACTGTCTTCTGTCTCTTGCTCATGCTGTGGCCCCTCTCACACTCCAGGAGTTGAAGTACACATATATATGTATCAGATAGATATAGCTATAGATAGATAGATATAGTAAATGAAACAATGAATTCACAGTACTGTAGCTCTTTTGGGTAACGTTGATTGCTAATTTGGCTCCTGAACCACTGAGGTCTGAGTGTCCCTGTCTTAGAGAGTTATACAGACAGAGTCCTAGTGAGTAGATCTGATGTGACAGCAGTGAAGAAGGTGCCGGGATGGTGAGAAAAGGAAAGACCGGAGGAACAGAGAGAGAGTGAGAGAGAGAGAGAGAGAGAGAGAGAGAGAGAGGAGTGATGGTGTTAGGGACAGGTGAAAGGAAGAGAAAAGGGTGCAGGAAATTATCACATGGATGAAATTAAGAGGCAGGTAAATCCAATTATCAACATGAAAACAGGTAGAAACATTAAAGGAAGTGGAAATAAAGTCAATTAGTGGTTGGAGTCCAGACTTCTGGGGTATCAGCTGGTGAATGGTGGCTAATTTGATATAAGCTAATTGCATCGTTTGCCTATTTGATTTGAGATCCAAATCCTGGTCCTTCTGGGGTAATCACTCCAAATAAGTGAATAGCTGGAACAGTTGTGAGATCTGATGCATTCATTGTTTTGCTTTAAACAGCTCTATGTTCACGAGGTAAAACATAAGAGGAAATGTCCCTTAGATAAGGTAAAATGTAGCTGTGATATGAAAGCCTTGGATATCAGAACAAGATGAATGGACTAGACAGTGCGCGGTGGGTGGGGGGTGCGTGCGTACAAGGGTAATGAGGAGAGGGTGTAAGGAAATTTCCTTCCCCTTTGTGCCATAAGCAGAGGGCAGACACAATTCTGCTCCAGGGAGCACAAGGACAGCACCAGTTTCCTATCAACAGCTGTATGAGTTTCCATGAAGTGGACCAAGAGGGCCAAGGGTTATCCCACCTCCTCTGCATTGGCCAGTGGAGCGAAGCTAAGGTAGGAAGGGGAGACATATATGTGCACCCTGTAATAAGATATAGATGTGGCCCAAGCTTCCCAGGTGCTCCTGGAAACCTTGAG
>NW_020664447.1:76546748-76597781 GCF_002925995.2 Terrapene triunguis
CTTGATGCTTATTCTAATGGAGTCGTTCCCAGTTACACCCCTACTGAAATTTAGCCTAAACTCACGCTCCTGGAATGAGATAAATAACATTTGGGGACAAAAGGTGCTGGATGAAAAGTATCCTAAGCAAGAAGGAAAGAGTTTGTTGTTTTAGATCCTCAGAATAGTTAGCACTGGAAACTTCCAGCAGACTCTGCAGTGGCTGCTGCCTCAAACACTCTTCCACTTCTGTATGTTATACAGCTGTAACATTGAACACATGAGGCAGGTGGCTGCCCTGAGGCATTCTCTGTAAAAACGTTCATATCACAACAGAGCTGAACATACCACTATCACGCCATATCTCTTTTCTTCTTCTTCACACTGTTCAGACAACCAGGCAATGTCATGGAAATGTTATAATAGACACATCCAGAATATATGGGTGAGCCAGCTGTCCCCAGTGATATATTTAAACCATTCTCTCTATTATACATCGAGCAGGTTAAATATAATTAACACTGGTCAGCGGGTCCTTTTGCTTTACATATTTTATGAATGTATTGCCTCAATTATCAGGGAGGGAAAGGAAAGTAGGTTTTTTTAATAGCTGCTGATATAAGCTAGTCTAAGTCATTTACATCTGAACATATATTATTCCCCCTAAGAAGAATGAATGTTTTCTCTCTCTCCCTGAATCCCATAATTGTTTTATTGCAACATTCTAGAATGTAAATAATCACCCCTCCCCTTTCATAAATTACATGCAACCTGTCTAGCTCTGAAAATGAACATTTCAATATCTTCAGACACACAATGACTTCATATCAATATTTAAAATCATTTTATGCATGTATTCCAGGTTGTCCAACTTCATTAAGGGCATTCATCAGCCCTCCAGCTACAGTGTATTCCCATTGGAGTTGTAGGCCTCAGGCCCTACCAAACAGAAATTTAAACTAACTTGCCTTTTTAATTCACATTATTCTCAAATATTCTCTTTTTTAACCCCCTGCCATGACTAAGGCATTTAGACCTGGCTATGATTTTGTGCATGTCAACATTTAACAGACAAAATCCTCATTATTATGTCAGAACATGTGTGCATGAGAATAATACAGTTTCTCCCCCTTCCTCCCTTCCTTCCTCCCTCATTTCCTCCTGCCTCCTTCCCTCTTTCTTTGGTACAGTAATAATCTTGTCATCTTTTGCTCTAAAATAAGTTAATAATTTGAGCTACTTTTTTAAAATTTATACACACATTGCAAACAAATTAAATTTCATTATTTTTGCATCTCTTCCTCTTCCCAAAACAAATCTCTTGATCTATTTTTTATATAGCTGAGGATGTGCAGCGTGAATGCATATCCTTTATGGTGGCATCAAATGCTGATGTATTGGTAGAACATTTCTTTTTTCTCACAAAAATAAACAACTTTCTTGTTCTGTTCAACAGGATGATTACAGTTCTCTTCCCCGAGATGTTCAGAGTCTGAATGACCTTGAAAATTCAAGAGCGAAACTCTGATACCACAACTTCCTCTTTCCTCCACTGTTTGTGTATCAGCACACTTCTATCTTGCTGCTGACCAGATACTATGGACCATGGCTGAATCCTCTGACTTACTCCTATGGAGTTCAGTGAAAGTGAAATGGATCCAGGCATCTATCATCTCCTACAAGGGAGTTTGGTAACATCAGGAGGTGGCCAGGTAAATGTGATGTGTGTATCTGGGGCACACAGTTGTTGGTGATTTTAATTTTAAAATCAGTGCAATGTAGTTCAGTGTAATCAGGCACTATATCCAAGGACCTCTTTACCACATCATACAGATTTGTACACACCTGGCTAAGGGTCGAAGAGCTTGACAGGCATGAACAGATGGGCCACATGCCAATTGTGTACGAAGAGGGAAGGCAAAATGTGTGTGGGGGGAATGGAGAAAAAGAGAAAATATAAAATAAAACCCACACCTGCATAGCCAGCTTTCAGCTTATCTTTTTTGTAAGTAGTTTTCTTGTATAGTTTTTGTTCTATCTCATTCCTTCTCTTTCTCTGTCTCTCTTCCTCTCATTTGTCCTTTCCCCTTTTATTTTTCTTGTGGTCATTTTTTTTCTCTCTGTTGCTCCTGTGTTCCTCCTCCTTCTTTTGTTCTTGCTTCCCTCCTACACTGATCCTTTTTCTGTTCCCTTCCTCTATGTTGCCATCCCTTCTCATGCCCTAAATGCAAGAGTCTCCCTTCCCCCTCCTGGTTACACTTTTGCAAATTCCCTTATCTCAGCAACAATAGTCTTTGATGAAATATGGTAGACTCTTCCTCCCCTGCCTGCCCTGCCATGTCTGATCCCTCTGATCAGGTGTGGAGAGGGCTCCAAGTGCCCTCTCGTTGCATCCTTGTAAAGGGTCAGATACCATCTTATTCTATTCTTTTTTTTAATGGGTTCTTACACCAGGTTCATCATCACAGTATCTGAGCACTTTTCAGTAGTGCATTAAGTAGTGTGACTAACATATGTCGTGTTTGTTCTCTTATCCTCTCCCCAGCGGGGTTAGGTGCAGCAGACTGTCTTGTTTTGGATACCAGAGCTGATCAAAGCAAGTGTGTGTATGTCTACGTGACGTGGACATTACAGCTCCAGCTCCAGTCTAGAGTGCAAGGTGCTGAGGTTTGAGGGACGTACATTCCACAGTCATGGGCCACCCCTAAGAAAGCTCTGTCTCCATGTTGTAGAGAGGCCCATTGTGTCAGAAGAGCAAAGTTTTCAGCTATGGTTTTCATCCTGGAGTTTTAGGTGATCTTTCTGAGAGGTGCTGCCGTTGGTGCTAGAAGCTGCAGGGTAGAGTCATGGCTCTGTTTCCTTTTCTGCACTCACCAACTGACCCAGGGCCAAAAGGATTTACCCTTTCTAAGATGCTCCTCCAGCATGTTCTGTGTGAGGGTGCCAGTGTAACGCCAACAGACCTTGGTCATCAGTGGGCATCGGTGTGAGTTACACCAGCTGGCATTCTCGACTGAGTGAGTTGAAATTGCTTATGGGAGTCACACTGCAGTGTGGTCCCTCCTCATCAGACTCTAATGTGAGCTGCCCTTGGAGCCAGAACCTGTTCTGAGGAGGTACTGTGAGGAATTATCCCGGAGGATATGTCTACACTGCAGTTAGAGACCTGTGGTTGGCCCGGCCCAGGAGACTTGGGCTCACAGGGCTTGGGCTAAGGGGCTGTTTGTTTGTGGTGTAGTTGCTCGGGTAGGGGTGCTGGAACAATTTTTATAGTGGAGGTGCTGAGAGCCATTGAACCAAACTGTAAATCCTGTATATGATGGAAACCACTTCATGCCAGGGGGTGCAGCCCAAGCTTTGGGACCCTCCACCTTGCAGGGTCCTACAGCCTGGGCCTCAGCCCAAGCGTCTACACTGCAATTAAACAGCCCCTTAGCCCAAGCTCCGTGGATGTCTAATTGCAGTGTAGACTTACTCTGAGCTTCCACTGCCTGCCAGCAGCTACTAACTGCATGTGGAGAATAAGAAGATGGAAGGGAGAAGATTATCAGAACTTCGAGGCGGGGAATGTCCCTAACTCGATGTGTGCAGAGCATGTAGCATGGTGGGGAAGGGATTGTCAGGATTGGTCCTATGGGCACTATTACAATAAATTATAAATCAGAATAACAGAAGAAGAGGATGGGAAAGGGACATACCAAATGATCATGGAAGGGAATGGAGTGTAAAAATAGGGCTTTCAAAGCAGAACCAGGAAGGAAGAGAATAACCTTCAAGGAGAATGAAGAACAGCAGACTGAAAGGATCCATCTACACTGCAATAAAAACCCATGGCATTGAGATTCAGAGCCCGGTTCAGTTTACTAGGGCTTGGGCTGTCAGACTAAAAATAGCAGTGTAGACATTTGGGCTCAGTCTGGAGCCCTGACTCTGAGACCCTCCTGCCTCATGTGGCCTCAGATCCCAGGATCCAGCCCAATCCTGAACAGCTACACTGCAATTTGTAGTGCCATAGCCGAGCCTTGGAAGCACGAGTCAGCTGCACCGCAGGTCTTTTGCAGGGCAAGCAGACAGGCGAAGATCATAGCGGAAGAGATATGGAAATCCAAAGGAATGAAGAAAAGGAGAATCCTGGAAAAACTGGAGAGGTACTTAAACCCCAAAGAATCCAAAACCAAAGGAAAACTAAAACATGAACCCAAATTAGATGTATAATATATAATAGATGTATAATACACCTCTACCCCGATATAACGCTGTCCTCGGGAGACAAAAAATCTTACCGCGTTATAGGTGAAACTGCGTTATATCGACCTTGCTTTGATCAGCTGGAGTGCACAGCCCCACCCCCCGGAGCGCTGCTTTACCGCGTTATATCCGAAGTCGTGTTATATCGGGATGCTTTATATTGGGGTAGAGGTGTATATATAATGAAGAGAAAAGAAAGAAGAAAAATGACGATGTGTAGGGAGATGGAGGGAGAATAAGAATGGGAAATGAAGGGAACTTACCTTCTTTGTAAAATGCTATATAAGAGCTGGGTATTACTATTATTTATTATTGATTACAGGAATAAGCTGTGCCATTGTCTGCTCCTTTATACCAGTACAATAACATCCATATTAGGGATGTCGTACTGCTTTAGCTGTGCTGGTTTAGTTATCCTGCATGCAGACAAGCCTTGCTCTCCCTTATTCCCCTGTGTGCCTGCACAGGATGCTTCCACAGTCTAGCCCTAAATAAGTCGACACGTGTGCACATGTACCTTGTTTAATGCAAGGAGGAGGCCATGACACACAGGGTTAGCCAAGTAATGTTTTCCTCTGGGACTGGGTTCAAATGCTGACTTGCTGTAAGGACATCACCAAAGATAAACATAGCACACTTAACATTTGTGTGCATGGCTGACAGCCTCTTTTATAAAAGAAGCTCAGACAGCAATGGGAGCAGTGTTTGGGATCAGCCTCGTACATTGGTAGAGGAATGTGTTTAGGGAAGGGTGCACAGTGTCCAACTGCACTATGTCTGGTTCAGGCCAACGCTTTTACATTCTCATTTTTAAGAGCATCAAATTCACGCATACATTTTTAAACGAAACAGTTGTTTAATGAACTTTTAGGAAGAAACCCAGCGAAAAGGCCATGCTGTGAGGTCTTTACTCCCTAGACGTATGACCTGTTTAGAACACGGATCATTGAGTTATTTAGACAACTTAGCCGACATTAATTTTGTATGCTCCCTCATGGTTGGAGGTGTGTGGGGATGGGAGGGGGCTAGGGATGGTGGTTTTGTTGGCATACTGCTGGGATTATCTGCAGGAGTGTAATGGGAGAAAAGGAGGTGGTGGTGGGGAGAAAGGACAGCCTTCTCCGGAACAAGCACTGGACATGCCGTTAAAAATCAATGCTGCACAGGCTCACACAGGTGCAGCCTGATTGAAGTCCGTGGTGATTGCAGCGTGTAAGCGAGGTCAGAGTTGGCTCCTCAATCTTAAAAAAAATCTTCAGGAAATGTGGGTGTGCATATTAAAACTGCCCCACTAGGCAGCTCTGACATGTGGGGCTGCCTGGCACAAGCACAGCACATAATAACACAAAGTCTTTGGCAGAGTTACAGGACTAATCTTTATGTAACTGTTCCCGAGCAACTCCTCTAATGTACTAAGTACAAACAAGCTTTCCATCAACATTAGGCTGCAGGCAGATCATCCTGCGTCACCTGTTCATACCGAACAACTACTGACTCTCTCCGTGGCAAGGAAAACCCCACTCTGCATGTATAGCCGATTCTCCCCAAATTATCTCTCTGATCATCTCAGGATATTCATGAAACATAGGCTTGTGATTGATTTTAATGCCATTTTTGTGGATTGCTTTTTCTTAGACATGGACACCAGGTAGGGATTTGTATTGTGGATTATTTTTGGGGGGCGGAGGGGATGAGGGGATGTTAAAGGCAATTTTTCACCTCTTGCATCCATAGTTGGCTTCTTAATCCAGCTGAGCAAAATGCATGGAGGAGAGATGGTCTTGTGGTTAAGGCACTGGCCTGGCACTCCAGAGATCTGGAGTCAGTTCACAGCTCTGCCACAAACTTCTTGTGGAATGTTAGGCTAATCACTTAATTTTTCCATGCCTCAGTTTTCCCTCTGTAAAATGTGGCTAATACCCATATTTTATCTGTCTTATCTCATTGAATGTTAGCTCATTGGGGGCATGGACCTTCCCTTCACATATGTTTGTACAGCGCCTAGCACAATGAGGCTTGATCTCAGTTGGGGGTACCGTAAAATAGATAGTAGTAATAATGCATGCAATGATCATAACAGAAGGAAGTTAAGAAAATAAAAGCTGATGCTTCCCAAATGCTCAAGGTAAGAGTGTAAATCTGACCAGACTGTACAAAGGGGTTTCCTGCCCTTTATCCCAAATGTACAATCAGTTGTTGGCTACTTCTTTGTTAAGTGACTTATCCCTTTATACAGTCAGAGAATATTTCTGTATTTGTAACCTAGATTCAGGTTCACAACTCATCAAGCTTCATCCATAGACTAGTATAAAGTTCCCTGATTTGAGTGCTCTTTTTTCTCAGTATCATGAAGCCAAAACACATGTGCTGCTGCACTGAAGAACCACGTGGCAAATATATAAAAGCATGTAAGTTTCTGAAAGCTGGAATAGGGCCATAATTTTGTTGGCAATGGAGCTGATTCTTCTTTTTTCCCTTTGAGCAGGGCCTGCAGCATTCCACAGACACAAAAACCTTCATGGAATTTTACCAGCATCAGGATTGATTGCCAGCTTGAGGATTCTCTATTGGCAGCAGGTCCAAGAGGGACACCGCTTCTTTCTCTATTTCCAGTGAAAGTGTACTACTGGCTGGCTCTGGAGGCAGCCCTACTGCTGCAGAATCCTCAAATCCCTCTCTCAGAAATGGACTTGGTAGAATCATGGAGCGATCCGTGTTCTGTATTTAATCTTAGATCATGAGAAAAAGTTAAATACTGAAATGGGAGGCTCAGATAAAAGTATTAGCAACCCCAAGTAGCTCAAAAATCATGAGTTACCCCTCCCTCCCCAAAAATATCGTGAGATTGGTTTAAAATATGAGATTTTTAAAATATATAAATTTGGGGTCCTTTTTATTTGCCACCTTGAATTTTGAATCTCTGGGCACTCTTGGCTCACATTTTCAAGCTTTTCTCTTCCAGCATGGGGGCTAGAAACTTATTTTTATTTTAAATGAAAGCTGAGATTCTTTCCTAATCACATGCCTCCAGGAGCAGGCGCTTTAAGAAGAACATCAACTATTGCAAGACTCACAATAAAATCACAAGCGTTGGCCACACCGGAAATGGCTTCGCTTCAGCAAGAGAGAAAATCCATAAGGTAAAATTGTTAATTAGTCCTGGACAAATGAGGGCATTAAGGAAGCAGATACTTAGATGTAATCAGGAATGAGTAGGTGAGATGCTTGTACATGTACAGAAATGTAAGTGAAACTCACATAAACAGGGACGAGACGATAAGGTATAGCCTACCTCACCCTGTGTCACCCATAGGGGGTGGAATACAGTTATATTGATATGAGACTTGTTGACAGGCCCACGGAGCATAAATGCACCATCACATCACTCTGCTGCTGTACTTATTAGTGTTTGAACCATTGAAAAGGTCAGCAGACTGGCTGAGAGAACAGAGGTGGTGGTTTGATTATTTTTTTTTTTAATCCACTTGGTGTGGACATTTTTTCCTTCTCTCTCCGCTATCCCTCTTACTCCTTTTTTAGTTTTAATTATCAACTTTTTTCCCCCAAGAGTTTTTTTTGGGGGGGAGGGGGGTTGTTGCATTTTTAAATCATTCATATGTTCAACTGCAGTAAGAGAATGCTATTTGATTCACTTCCAAAATGAAGTGCTTTTTTAAAAAAAAAGTTGAAGTGCTCCAATAATTTTAAATTGTTCTGCATAGTGCATGCCCAGAACTCTGATCCTTTCCAAATGCAATGCTTCACTTTTTTTTTTAAGAGCACTTCATTTTGGAAGTGAATTAGGGTGTTCTGGGCACGTGCACTGTAGACCAATTTAGGTTTCCTAGATTGCTTCAATAATTTGAAGAGTACTCCAGTCACTTTTAACTATTCTCCACTACCCGTGCCTGCAACTCCAGTCATTTCTGAACTGAAGCAATTTTATACTTAGGACAAATTCTGCTGTTCAACTGAAATTGTTCCATACTGCATATTAACATACCTCTAATTCAATTTGTTTTATGTTTGATGCAATATTTCACTGTAAAAATATGTACTACACAATGCCATAACATTAAAGTGCCACCTTGATTACCCAGCATTCCCTGTTATCTGAAATGGGGTTGTGTCCCTGGTGTCAATTCATTACATAGAAAATTCCTTTGATTATCTAAAACCTAGATCATTCACATTTATTCAGTGTTCCTCACCACATTCACACATTAAGATCATATTTGTATAGTGATTTTTATCCAGGGATCTCACAACACTTTGAAAACTTTTAGGAATTAAAACTTACAACAAACCTTTGTGATAGGCATGTTATTGTCCCTGTTTTACATATAGTGAAGTGACTCACAGAAGGTCATACAGTGATTCAGTGGCAGAGCCAGAACAGCATAACACACAGCAGTCTTCACTCCCAATCCCCTGCGCTAATTGCTACCCCAGATTGGGTGTTGAAATGACTAAGTGAAAGGGTGACAACATTGTACAGGGATCAGTATTCTGGGAGCGAGTTTGTGTGGCTGAGGTGGTAAGGTTGTAGTGATGGTAGGTTGACCAGATAGCAAGTGTGAAAAATCGAGATAGTGGGTGGGGGGTAATAGAAGCCTATATAGGAAAAAGCCCCAAATATCAGGACTGTCCCTATAATATCGGGACATCTGGTCACCCTAAGTGATGGCAACATCACTTATTCACACACAGGAAGTCAGTCCAGTCCAGTCCAGTGCTCCTAGAAACACCATTTGCAAAGATGATAAAGTCAAAAGGAAGGGCAGCCTCTGGTGGGTGCCCACCCGCAATACCGTATGAGGTGTTTGTGGAATACCTGAAGAAGATAGCATGGTGCTGCTAATGGGCTCCATACTGTTGCTCATTGCTATTGGCAGGGCAGTGCTTATGCTGTATTTCAGAGAGTGAAAAAAGGCTACCCCAAAGAGAAGAGAGATGAGCTCTGCCAGTAGGATATCATGCCCTTTTCCCAACCCCCAGCATCTCTCTCTCTCTTTTTTTCCCCATTGTACTTTTAATCAGGGGTGTAGTCTGAAATGGGCTGCTACCGGAACGCTCCCACCAGCATGGGAACGCCCCAGTCAGCATAACCACATACACACATACACACCGTGTGAATGACACCACTTTGCCTTACCAAGTGGCATCCTCCATGTAGCGTGCATGCGTGCGAGCAGGGCTGGCTCCAGGGTTTGGGCCGCTCCAAGCAGCCCAAAAAAAAAAAAAAAGCCTCAATCGCGATTGCGATCGTGATCTGCAGCGGCAATTCGGCGGGAGGTCCTTCGCTCCGAGCCGGCATGAGGGACCGTCCGCCGAATTGCCGCTGAATAGCTGGACGTGCCGCCCGTCTCCTGCTTGACAAGCTGGTGCTTGGAGCTGGCCCTGCGTGCGAGGTCATGCTGTGCAGAGGATGCCATTTTGTTCTCAACAAAATGGCATCCTCCATGTGGCAAAAGTGCCAGTATGTCGTTCTGGCATGATCTAGCCCCACTACAGCACAGCTCTTAATTCAAATTTCTATAAAAGAATTTCTGTTCCAAGGAGGCTCTTTGCTGCCTTAGCTAATTAAAGCTTAACAGTAGGGCAGCATTTTGCTTTGCTTTGCAGTCCGCCTAATGTCTTATTCAATCACGATACAGTATTAACAATATCAGAAGGTGGCACAGTTTCCATTGTTCCATATTTAGTATAACTTTTTAGTATATGATTGTCCGTCTCCCACAATAAGAATGAACAAGGAATGAAGTACATGTCCATGCACTGGATTAGACTGAGTACAGGAATTTTGTGCTGCTTCCATAGAACACAGCTATTCTAAGGCTGCCTTCTCTGACCAAAGGAGGATTAAGCCAGCTTGGGGATATTTGGATGCTGGAGAGCCACCATAGCAGATTGTAAACCAAATCCCTCCCTGTAGCCAGCAGAGGAGACAAGTTTAGGGCATTCCTGTGCCTCAGCAATTCCTAGCTGCCCTGGCAGACCTTTAAGTCCAAAGGCTGGAGTTACAAGTTAAAGCAGCCTTTGGGCTTCTCTATCATGCACCTGGGGACCAAACCAGAACAGAGTGACCTCAGGTTCAGGCCATCTCAAAAATAGCTTATAGCCCCCCTTTGCACTGCCGGCTTTTCAGCTTCATTGTGTGCTTCTTAACTGATGCTGAGAATCTGGCCTAGAAAAATATTTACTGAAAATATTGATAATTGATGACAAAGTGGAGGAGATTATTATTTGTATTTTATTATTTGATTGTAGTGCCACTATATGATTTACATACCCAGACACAGTAAACTCATGTGCCATCTCAGGAAACTTGCAGGTATTGGGTGGCTTCCTCCCTACCAAACATACTCTGTTCTCTTGTATTACAGAGATTCTTTCTAAGTTTAGTCTCTGAGAAGAATGATAATCTTCAGGGACAAGATACACCTTTAGACATGTACTGCAAAGGAGTGGTGATGGAGATTCAGTGAATAGTGCTCTTCTCTCTGAGTCAATACGCTGACATGTTTGCGGTTCTAAGTCATTGGCAGGTGGCATCTTTTGAACAAGATGTAGATTTGAGGTCTTGTCCACTTGTGGATATTAAAGAGCCCTGCTCCAATACTATTCAAAGGAGGAGAAGTGTTATCTGGGTGTCCAAACTAGGTGAGTACATTCTCCCTACTTACCTGGAATTTCAGTTGTGTAAGGCATTTTTCTTCAGATCTAACAAATGATTGGGTTTGGATTAAATACTTGCTATATTCTACCTCAGACGTGGTTGAATTTCATTAGTAACTAAAGAAATTCATAGTTATATTATTTGTAAAGCACTTTGTGATCCTTTGGGAAGAAAAGCACCGTATATAAATTAAAGATATAATATTAATGGGTTGTTACAATACTCTGGGCTGAACATGATGAGATGTAAAATAAGACACATGGGAATTATTTCCCCATAGTTTTATTCATTTTCAAGAAAAAACAAGGAGAGTTTTTCTTCCTCCCTCAAATAATGATTTTAAACCTAAATGGTATGTAAGAGCGTTCTTAGTGGAATTTTTTCATAGCAACATTAAGATAATGCTATACTCAAGATTTATTTATTGTTCACTTGCCCTTTAAAACATATCTACAGTTTCAGAGAAACAGAAGCCAAACTTATTGCAGGATATCTTATGCTTAAATGTATAGAGCCTGATTTTTCTCTTTACTCATACTGCTTTTATGCTGATGTAACTCCATTGATTTCAGTGGAGTTATATCTGATTTACCTCGGTGCAAGTGAAATCTGTGTCAGGCATAGTTTCCTCCAGGATTTCATGTGTAAAAGTAGTACTTGCTCATATAGTCATGTATTATCATTCATCCTTGTACCTGTCCAGTTAGCCATAGATCCATCCAAGCATAAGATATAGTGTAGGAGGAATTCCATTCTGCAAGATTAAATCTTCAGTTAAATGAACCTAAAGTGGCTTAGGGCGGGTCTGTCAGGCTATCCTGTCGGGAGTATGGTTTTTTTTATTTTTTTATTTAAAGTCGTGCAAACCTATTTTCGTAAGACTATATCTACAAACTAATAAGAAATCCATTTATTCTGGTTTGCTCAGATTTCTTAGTAACAGATCCTGTTTGTAAACTATTGGTGGTGCTCAAATCTGACCTGGTAAGATTGAAAGGGAATTATGTAAATTAGGAGTAGGCCGGTCAATTCAGTAGAGTTACAATTTTGTAAAACTGGTGTATGAGAGATCAGAATAAGTCCTTTTTTCATAGGCCCATCAGAGCCCAGTATAGATAACCAACAATGTGCAAAATTAGAGATGTAAAGCTGCAGAATATTAACCTGAACCAAAGGGGCAACTCCTATATCCTTAGAAGATTCTTCTTTTATTGTTTTATTTAAAAAAACTTCTGAATTTCTGATATATTTTCCCATAATTTAGTTGCAGAGTAAGAGAATCTGCTGTGAAAATGATGCTGGAATCTGTGTAGCATTTGTGATGTTTTCCATTGGAAAGGGGATTTAATAATATATTTTCAATGGTGGACCCAGTATACAGGTCTCTATAGTAGCTGATCTGTGAGAAATCCTGATGACCACATGGAAAATCTCATCTCACTTTTCATCACTTGTTTTTTGTTGGTTTGTTTGTTTTTGATAGTTTGAGGGTTTTCCTGGCTTTCAAGAAACATAAGAGGATGCACACTCAGGATATTCATTTTAGACCATTTTTATTCACAGTATGTTGATAATTCCTTTTTATCTTGAACAACAGTGGCTACAACAGCCAAAGAAGCACTAGGTATGCCTACTGCATGTAGCCTTGCTGCATGGCAACAATTGAAACACAGCTCTGTCTTCAAATTCTAAAGCCGCAGACTGACTCTCTGGCCTTGTCTACACTAGAAAGGGTTTGCTGGCATAGCTGTACTGGAACAGCTATGCTGGCAAAACTGTTAAGTACAGTCTGGATGCAGATGCCTTAGGCTTGTCTAATCACAGAAGTTGCACTGATTTAGTTAAACTGTGTGTGGACACTAATGCAGGTTTACCTGGGTCTAAACCATTATGCGTCTCTCTACACACAGTTGCACTGTCACGTCACACCTTTAGTTAAAGCAACGCATTTGGGGTTCTCCTGCCAGATAAGTATCCATTCCCTCCCACCACACACAAAGAGGATTGTTGCCTTTAAAACAATAGATTTGATGATGTGGCAATGAATTCATAAGCAAATACCCTGCCTTAGTGCCTGTTTGGCAGGGTATAGCTGCAGCAGCTGACCTTTCTGATTCCATGCAAGATATTTTATTTCTATAAAGCTATTAGCTTCATTTCTATTATAAACTGATAGACTGTTAGGCTCCAGATCAATGAATACTTAGGGATTTTTAATTGAATTAATTGTTTGGTTACTGCCTTGCATGATATGTGCACAAACCCCATCCTTTGCAAATGTTAATTGAAAGAAGAAATGTGTATGGACAGTAGAACTGTCAGGAAGAAAAAAAAGTGATCCACAAATATTTTGGGGAATTAAAGTGCTGAAGTAGGTTTTCTGTAATTCATGGAGGCCTATTATTAATTTAGTTGTGAATATTCAGATAGCCATCAGAGAACAGTGAAAATATTTGCAAATGCTGAAAGCTTCACAGATTTTAGCAAGAATGACTGAACAGTTGAAAAATTCTCCCTAAAAGTGCACATTTCATTGCTTATTATTATTTATTTGTTACTCATGTGTCTAAAATGTTTCAATCATCCAATGAGGGAGAAGAAACAATGCCATGTGAGTGTGACCAACCTTGCTGTAAGAACAGTGGCTGAAGTCAATGGTTACCGATCCTGTCATGTGGCAAAAGTCTAGGCCTTTCTTACCTTTGCCATGGTAGTTCCAAGCACTAAAATTGACTCTTAACATTGCTTGTGTGTAGCACACTAATATTAAACACATAGCATGAATAACAGTTAGTGACTAGCAAGTAGCTGAAGCAAACAGTCCACCTGAAAATGATTGGTTGCACTATTCAGCAAATACTTATAAATTACAAATTAAATCAGGATGAGTTTGCAAATGATTTGCTAATGAAACTTGGGTAAATCCTTAACTGATATTATTTGTAGCAGACAGCTTGTTAAGCTCTAATAGGCAAATAAACACTTTAAAGAAAAGAAATACTATGGTTGATATTAATTGGATTCATTTTTACTCTTAACATACCCAAAGGTATTAGTTTGCTTCTCACTGAAAAATATCAGGGCATGAAACAATTTTTTTTTTCATGAGTCACAGAACAACAAAAAGAATCTAAAACCAGTAACTTGCATTTTGTGTTAGCACTCTCTGGCTACTTTAAAAATTGCTAAAACAATTTTTTAAAAATCTGGCTATCAGTGGGTATGTACACAAGTAAAGAATCATCTTCTCACAATTCATATAGACCATGAAAAGGATATTAAATATAAAATAGTGCCCCTACATTGAAGGGGTATTATTTATATGGACCAAGGGCCAGGAGTTATGCAAAGGAGGATAGGGTGCCCTTCACAGAAAGTCAGAATCCTGCTTCTTCTTGTACCTGAGCCCAAGGTCCAAGAGAGTCCTAGTACTGCCAGCATCACTAGCTATCACAGTGGAGGTGTGTGGAGCCACAGGCTTTCTGGGGGCCAGTGGCAGGCACTGTCAGCGGGAGAGCACTCTACACCCTCTTAAGGGTTCTCCTCCACCACTCCTCGACCCATTCTGTCTCCCTCTGCTGTGGAATGCCACGGGCAATGCTTCTGGTAGAGTATGCCTGTGCCAGCAGTGTATATACATAGACTAGCAATGCCAACTAGCCCTCATAGCAATGATTGTGGGTGCACTTAATACAAGGATTTCCAACATTTTGGATCTTTAGAGGTGTAGTTACCTCTTAGTACCCGTGCATAATTCCCATTTAGAGTGGGATGTTTGGATTAGAACTCACCCCTAAGTTTCATTCTTATAGAAAGGAATGGGAATTGCCATATTTCAGTCTTGAAAACAATGACTTTCTTTTGACTTTATTGGTTTTAAAAAAACACAGCAGTGGTAGGTTAACTGTAACCAGGCTTATTCAATCCGTGTTTGTGGCACACCATACAACTCAGTACCCACCGGTCTCCTTCTTTGATTTGGACCCTGACTGCAGATTCACTTTTTTTTTTCACTGCTACTGCAAAGTTACACTAGCAATATTGGGATGACAAGAAGTTCAAGACAAGATAAAGGACCTCTATGTGATTGGACACTGAGAGGTGCATGAGACCCCCTCCTTTCACTTGGCACTTCTCTTTTTATTCTTTGATTAAAGTCTTTTTCCTTTACTTACATCCTCCATTAAGATGTCTCAGTGTCATTTAGGGTGTTAATTGAGAGGAGGTTTAAGCTCATCAAGGCGATTATAAGTGATAGTTAAAAATTTCTATATATGGCCTATGCTGGAATCAGCACAGTAGGATGCCATTTTTCTTTTATCTAACTGACATTGGTAATAATAGATGAAATTATTACTAAATCGCAGCTGCAGAGATGATATCATGATTTTTTTGTGTAATCTTTGATGAAAAATTAATTTTTGAGAGGGATAATTTAAAATGATTTAAATAGTATTATACTGAAGTCCTTGCTGGTAATTAACACCAATCTTGTCAGAAGTGAATCCACTTTTGCAGCTGTGTCTAAAGATACCTAGAGTATTTGTAACTTTTCTGTGAGTAAAATTATAGTGTTTGGACTTTATTTTTACTGCACAAGGACCATTAAAAGAAAGGGATGTTAATAGAGAAGGCTTTGTTCTCCAAAGGGCCCAAATTCCATTTTACATATGAAGGGCCTCTCTAGATGTAGGTGTAATTAGCTATGCTCAGCATATAAGTAAAATTGTGTAGTTGCAAAGCAGACCTTATAAAGTATGTGTATGTATGTGCCTGCATGCATACACATGTGTATGTATATCTTTATGTGAGATCTATACACACATACACAACTTTATCTGCGAGGGGTTTAATTGGTTGAACAGATGGCTGATCAGAAATGCTTCTTCATCTTCATCAGTGACTCGTCTTTCTTTCTTTGCATCGACTTTCATCACAGTGGTAAAAAAGTGCTCTAACGAGAAACAGCTGAAAATAGATTTTTCTTTGGTACTTTCATCATGCTTTAAATGACAGAAGTGGATTTTTTTGTCCTATATATAAAGACCTGCAGGAGGTTAAAAAAGGAAATATAGTGAAATCTAAATAGAAAAATTTGAATGAGAATATGGGCGAGTCTCAGATTATGCCTCTTATCTTCATATTTTACTTTCTTCTTTTTTAAAGTACATGCTGATTTTTGACAAGATATGTAGTCATGGTTATTCACGCCGGCTACAGGATCTGCCAATCAATATTTCTTTTCCTCAAGTTTGGTGCAGAAAGGGGAAGGGAGGGACAGGAGTTGAAAGATGACACAATGGCTTAGAGGACTGTTACTTGTGGTATGTATTCATTAAAATAGTAGTTACAGGGCCAGCTTCTGCTGTTTCTGCAATTTTATTATATCCAAATCAAAGTGTGGATTCTGTGTTCTTTAAAAAGAAAACGATGTGCCTTATAAACAGTGCCTGGTTGAAGGAGGGGTTAATGTGTATGCAAATTTGTAGTTAGCGTTCATATATGGACACACAGATGATCTATCTTAGTTTTAACATGTAATACTAACACGTGATACTTCTGTAGTGGTGAGCTCTAAACCTTTTACAAACGTTTATTTAGCCTCTCAGCATCCTTGGGAGGTCTGAAGGTAGGTAGACTGAGCTGCAGAGCAATTGAGTGATTTGCCAATGTGTCTTTGCTAGTTAGAGGCAGAGCTGGGAGTAGAACTCAAGGCCTCTGATGCCCCTTGCTCTAGCCAGCAGTCCACAGTCCCTCCAAAGGATGATTTACAAAGGAAAAATAGCTTTTTGTGGGAACTGAAAGAGGAAAAATGGCTTGGTGGTCTCATGATGACATAGTAACATGCCTTAATTCTTTCTTCTGAAGATTGCAGGAGTTGGCAGGGCTTCTCCTACTGAGCCATGTCAAGGATCTTTCCATGTCCTTGATGCCTGAATTCGGAGAGTCTTTGTTCCTGTGATAAACATAGACAGGACCTGAGAAGCTTTCCCTCTGAAAGGATGGAATAGTGGGACTATTAGGCAGGAATGTTTCTCACAGAGGAGGGAGTGGTATAAAATAAGAGCAACCTGGCAGCCTTTCAAATAAGACTAGGGTTAAAGTCCTAGGGTCAGACTGGAAATAAGGTGTCATTTTTTTAATGGTGAGAGTACTTCACCATTGGACCAGTTTACCAAGGGTCCTGGTGGATTCTCTACCACTGACAATTTTTAAATCAAGATTGGATGTTTTTCTAAAAGATCTGCTCTAGGAATAATTTTGGGGAAGTTCTATGGCCTGTGTTATACAGAAGGTCAGACTAGATGATCACAATGGTCCCTTCTAGCCTAGGAATCGATGAATCTATGACCAAAGTTCCACTTCTGTCCCACCATGGCCCTCAATTCTGCATTTTATCATGGGATTGGCCAGTACAGTGGAGCTTCCCTATGTGGAGAGGCAAATATTCAGTTAGCCAACAGAGGATTGGAGGATGAGGCTAAACAGGGGAATAGTCAATCTCTCACTAAAGAAACTTTATATGTGTAAGGGGAAGACAAAGCAATCAAATAAAATAGTCCATTGTTGAGTCTAGTGCTAAAAGAGAGAGACAAGGCCATTTATATACTGTCTGCTCTTTTACTCTCTTTATTGGCTGATCACACTAGAATCGCTTGGATTTGTGGAAAGATGAGCGACCATGAGGGCTAGTGCCCCAAAACATCACTATGAGTGGGATCATGGTCAGCTCCCCTGGGTTGGCTAAAAATGCCAGCCAAAGTGGGGCACAAACTAATGGCACTTCCCTCTTTCCATGCAGCGGTTATCACAAGGAGAAGATGATGTTTATGTCCTGGAGGAAGACAGGAAGGATGCCCAGAATAAGAACAGCAGCTTTAGATTTTCTGAGCCTTCCTCTTCAGTTCCTGTGACCCACTTGTTTGCAGGCTGTGAAACCCTGATAAAAAGGGTGTGGGTTTAGGGGGAGGTAATCTTGGCTCAGGAGGTCCAGCAGATGGTGTTAGCAAATGGAATTGTAGGCTCCTGCAGTGTAGTTCAACGTTCTGGAGGTGGCAAAGGGAGCAACAGGGTCATGGAAAGCAGCTGGTGGCATATATATTCAAGTTGGCTCCTGTGAGCAATCGAAAGCAGCCTAGTAGTAAAGTGCGGAATATAGCTCAAAGTAAATGAACCAGCTCTGTATCCATGCCCTGTATAATGCTACTGTGTGAACTCACAAGGGGCAGGCCGTGGGATCATCATCTCAGTCTCATATTGATCACTACTTTGTTACCAGATAAATCCGTTTTAATTCAAATCTGATCACATAGATCCTGCAAAAGCTACCATTTTAAGTTTGCATCTTCATCACTGGAGACAGTTGGAGTCTGCAGTACGTTGATCTCAGTCTGTTGTGCCGTGTGGGCCTGATTCTAATTTCACAGTGGAGTACATCTAGAGTATCTCCACTGACACTACAGTAGTGAGAAGTGAGATTAGAATTAGGACTGAAGTCCTAGTCCTCCCATCCTCTGCTTTTTTTTTTATTGGGGGGGGGGTGGCGGGATATGGTGGCCAGTCCATCACCAGGTTAAATATAGTGAAAGTAGGTCAAGAAATTCGTAGCAA
Source organism: Terrapene triunguis (assembly GCF_002925995.2). Classification (NCBI taxonomy): domain Eukaryota; kingdom Metazoa; phylum Chordata; order Testudines; family Emydidae; genus Terrapene; species Terrapene triunguis. The sequence goes on from NW_020664447.1 coordinate 76,565,266, forward strand.
TTGGTTCTCTCAGTAAAGGAGTTAGTAGTTTGAGGAGAGTAGAACTCAATTCTTTGTAATCTCTATTACTGATAGCTAGGGACAGTTTTGGGTGCTTGGGTAGCCTAGGAAGAAGTGATGGTGCTGAATATTTACGCTCTTCAGGTAGCAATGACTTGGGGCTAGAATGTTGTGGGCATGAGCTTATTCAAATAGCTTCACACCATTTTGTCAATGCACCTCAATCCTGAAGTGCGATGATATTCACAGCTGCAGACCTTCCCCACACTAACAAAGCTGATGAATTGAATAGTTTTACGTCTTGTGACAAATGTCTATTAAAGAAATTAAAACAAGCCAAAAAAACTTTTCTCCCTGGGGATGAGCTCCTTTCTGAGTTTCTCACAGCACTGAGGAGCCCTCTGATTTTTTTTCTGCCATACTCACCTGTGTTTCTAAATACCCATCTCATCATAACTGTCTTTCCAGCTGAGGATGGCTGGATATGATGCCCTCTGAAACCTATGAACACTGCTTCCAAAATTGTCAGAGAGGGTCACTACAAAATAATGCAGGGTGCTCTTTCCTTGCCAATGACTAAGCACTTGCCTCCATGGCTCTTATTTGGATTTCACCAATGGTACAGTGGAATGTTATCTTAAGTGGAATCTGGATATGAACTACCCGACTGTTGGATCAAAGCACCATCTTCTCATCCCATCTTTAATTACAAAGAAAGAGAAATGTTTAAAATAATACTTAGTAATGTACATCAGACTTCTTGATGTCCCTTCTCAGTATATTAGTAATTTTATTTTTTAACCAAGGTGAGTTATAGGTAACCCACGAAGGAAAAAAAATTGCCTTGGCCTATTTTTTGGTACTTCAGAATGTTTAAAGAAGGTTTGACATGTTTTTTCTTTTCTTTAAGGCATTTTTTTCTGATTGTTTTTCACCATAAATAGTCTAGTCTTATCTAGCCTGATCTACTGACATAAGAACTGGTGAAATGGTGATATCAGAAGAATGAAAGCCAACTAAGGGAGAAAGGATTATTAGTGGAAATGTTTAATTCTGCTTGTTTTTTTCATTAACACCCATTTAGTTCTAAAGCCTAATGAACATTTTGAGAAAGGAAATCTTTGTTAAAGAGTCACCACTGCCTGCTCTCACTCATTCAATTGACACAATATACATTTCTTGGACCTCTCGGAAGTTCTCCATTAAAATCAGATGACCAGACTTGACATTTCTGATATTTTTAAGGTAAAGCACACACACACACACACACACACACACACACACACACACACAGAAAAAGAAAGAAAGAAAACAAGAAAGAAAGAAAGAAAGAAAGAAAGAAAGAAAGAGAAATATTTTCCTTCATATATTATAAAGAAGCAAATAAATGGCACAAGACCACCTACTGAAAAATTGTTTGCAGTTCATCTTTAAAACAAGTTCCACGGATAGAAAGGTGCTACCTAAAATAAAGAGGACAAATGGATTTCATATTCTTTATGCAATGAGATGGTTGTACTTTACTTTAAAAAGAATATTTTTCATTCATTTTAAGAATGAGAAAAGTGTTTCAGTGGTACATGAAGTAGAGGATAACTTGCAAAGACTAGAACACAACATTTTGCCAGAGAGCTTAAGTCTGAAAAATTTTGAAAATGGAAACACTCAAAAACTGAAAATGCTTTGATAAGTTTCAAATATTATATGGGTATAGAATGGTTTCAAATTAACGGGAAGAAAGCAATTGTTTTTCATACTAGTACTTTGCTTTGGGAAGAAGTTTTAGCGTGGTGGTTTAAGAGGCAGTGATTCATCTTCATCCATCTTCTAAAAAGCCAAAAATTAAACAAAAAAGTTACAAAAAAGAGTTGTGGGTTTTTTTTAAGTACAAAACTTGGCTCTGAGCTACCAAGCAATGTATGGACACCCAAAGGAAAGATCGATCGAGTCTGTCTAATCTATCTGGTGTTCTTTTTACCACAACAATACTGAATTCATGCAATTTGTCTAATACATGCAACTTTTTTCTTCTTGCTAGGCCATTAAGATGAATGGTTTGCAGTTATGTTATATGACTTCCTACTTTTTAAAGATATGTTTTTATTAGGCTGTTGATTAATCACAGTTAACTCACATGATTAACTCAAAAAAATTAATCGCGATTAATCGCAGTTTTAATCACACTGTTAAACAATAGACTACCAATTGAAATGTATTAAATATTTTTCGATGTCTGAGCAATTGGCTGAACAAGAAATAGGACTGAGAGGACTTGTAGGCTCTAAAGTTTTACATTTTTATTTTTGAATGAAGGTTTTTTTTTGTACATAATTCTACATTCGTAAGTTCAACTTTCATGATAAAGAGTTCGCACTACAGTACTTGTATTAGGTGAATTGAAAAATACTATTTCTTTTGGTTTTTACAGTGAAAATATAAAGTGAGCACTGTACACTTGGTATTCTGTGTTGTAACTGAAATCAATATATTTGAAAATGTAGAAAACATCAAAAACATTTAAATAAATGGTATTCTAGTATTGTTTAACAGTGCAATTAATTGCACGATTAATCACAATTAATTTTTTTAATCGCTTGACACCTCTAGTTTTTATTTCACAGCCATGCTTTTCTTTTTAGCATACTTGTACTTGATTTGTGGATTTTTGAATGCCAAAAGTTGTTAAAAATCTTATTTACTATAAGAAGCACATGTAGAGAATTTAAATGTATTACAGGGTACGTGGCAGGTACCTGTGCTCCCCTCAACCATATATTGTTATTTCTACATTTGATTGTTCCATTTTACATTTGATTTGTTCTATTCAGGAGACATTACATCTAAAAGTATGACAAATAAGACAAAATACAAAAGTTCTGCATTTTCTATGGGGAGAAAGGGGAAGGGAAAATAATATGGTATTGTGCTATACTTAGGTACATTGCTTTACGGTGTTTATGCTGGGGGAAAAATAGAAAAATGCACAGAGTTTGACTGGCTACATGGAATCTTACATTAATACTCCTTCAGAATGGAAATCATGCAAAATTACTTGAAAATGGCTGTCAAGTGTTTGATTGTAGCACTATAGAATCCCCAGGAAGAAAGAAAAGCCCACTAAACTTTTGAGAACAGCTCCAGTAACAGACTGGGCTGCTGTCTTCATACTTCTGGTGCATGTATAAATGGGTTACCTTGTGCTTTTTTCTTTCCTTTCCAAAGCCAGAATTTAAAAGTCCCATATGGCAACAGAAATTGCAGGAGTAGAATGTACACTGTTTTGAAATCAATTTGATTTGAGTTAACTTTATACAGTTTGAAAGACAGCTTCAATATTTTGCTTTCTTTCCTTTTTCTTTTTTTTCTGATTTTTTTGCCTCTTTGTGTCACCCCCACGCCCCTCGCCACTCTGTGTATAGATGTGTCTGTGTGGTCCAGAATTCTCTTCATTTTGCCCTATAAAATTGTAGACGGAGGCTGGTATTCCAGCATTATTATTGTTATTTTTATTTATTATTTATATATTTGCGTCTAGAGGTCCTAGTGCTGTACAAACACAGGGCAAAAAGACAGTCTCTGCACCAAATAGCTATGTTCCTTTGCTGGGTGGAGATTTCAGGACTGGCTGGACCAATGTGTAGAACTGGTGTAGAAAAAGTTATACATTCCTGTGGTAAAATTTGGGAAAGCTAATGGTTAGGGAATATTTTATTGCTTGGTATGTTACATATTTTCAACTAATTTTTTTTATTGCTATCACAGATCTGCCAAGTGTACACATTCCTCTTATACAAGATATATGTATATAAAAAGTAAAGACACCATCCAGTTAGTGATTGGAGAACCTCAGATGTTTTGGAGGTTTAGATAAGCACCTTAAAAGTTCAGCTGCATATACAAAGTTTATCCAAAATGTGTAGAAATGGAGTTAGGAACTTCAGGCTTTCTTTAGAGATTCCCAGTACTGCCTGGGCTCTTCTGGGAGTCAAACACCACAAAAGCAGCCTCTCTCACATTTTTCCATCACTGAGCCTGACTGAAGATCTTCTATAGTGTTACCATCAGACAAGGCTGTACTGTTGACAGCTTGTGGAGTATCAAATTTGTCCAGATCAGTGGTATCATCATAAATAAAATGCTTTCTATGTTTTCCCAATGAATCTAAAGAACTTCCATGTACTAATTAATGATGGAAGCTGGCTGTTTCTGGGGAAATAATATAAAGCCCCAGATTTTCAGCTGCAGCTGAAGAACAAACAGTGCAGATCAGTAGGGAGATATGAGCAAAGGTGATTTTAAGCCACTCTGCACAGCCTGACCATTATCCAGCTCTCTACTGGTCTTGTCTGCTGGAGTAAACTAGAGTAATTTGAGGACTACTATAAATTAATGTGGGCTGCCAAAGACCCCTAAGGGCCATTGTGCCAGCCAGGGATTGCTGGGTCAGAAATATCCCAGGTACAACCTGGGAAGCTGTGACAGGGAAGCTGTGAGGCTGTACCACTAGAAAATTGCCTACACTGGTCTGAGACTCCCCTGACTGACAGTGGTGATTCTTCGACTGCTGTGGGCCATATGGGACGAAGTAGATCAAACACAGAGAGATTTGCACCTTTCCTATAGAGCCTATCATGTAGCCCATAATGGATTCCGCACAGGACATAGCTGGGAGATGGGGGGCCTCCAACAGGATATGAAGCACCAGTGCAGCAACTGGGTTCTGCACCTGCTGAAGATCCCATGCCCTGGTCAAGCCCAGTGAGTATGCATAGTCATAGACCTATGGCTGTACCACGTCACACCCCACTACCCTTCCCAAAGGGCCCTGTCTGTTGCCTCAGAGTGAATAGTCAGTTCAGAGTCCCATGGCCTGGCTTTCTCCTCTTGCAGGAGTTCGAAGGCACTCACAAAGACAGGGATGGGCGGGTCTGGCTAATGTGTAGTAAGCAGCACCTGCTGATTTCAGTGTCAGGACGGAAGGAAGAAGTGCAGAGTAAAACTTGTCTCGCAGGGCAAAGGGGAGATGCAGGAAGGAAACATCTATAATCATAAAAGTGAAGTCCAAACAGAGCTCTTAAAGCCCACCACTGAACCAGAGCAGGTTCATGGGATCTCCTGGAAATGTGAGCTCTCCTATTGGATTGTGTTTGGTGTTCGGGTGATATTCTATCATGCAGCATCAGTACAGAGACAGAGGCATTACTGTCATTGCACGTTATGGTGTGTTGGCATTAGGCCATTCGCATACATGCCAAGATGCTTTTATAAAACCATTAAGAAAGCAGTACTAATTAGATATTTAGAAGAACTGAAAATCTGAAAGTTAAAATACCAGGGAAGCAGTTATGACCACCAGTGGGTGTTAAATAAGTAAGCCCACAAAGGGCATTCTTCACTGGGGAAAGCAAATACAATAAGCCCTGCCTTTCTTGTACAGTAAAATAACTTCCAGAATTAAGTATTTTTCTATCTGTGTTGTTATTCCATACCGGTGTTGTCGTTATTTATTATCTCGATTGCAATAGCACCTAAAGGCCCCATCAAGATCATGAACCCATTGTGCTAGGTGCTGCACAAACACAAGGGAAAATTCAGACCTTACCTCCAATTGCTGACAATCTCTCAAACCTCCAGCATGTAAATGGGTGCCAATTTGAGATTTTAAGATGCAAAAAGGGATATAGATACATGACAACATAACAGAGCAGGGATGCTGGCATGTGAGATTTTTTTTGTTTAATAGTGATAAAGTTGTCTATGACTTCATTGTCTGTCATTTCCATTGTACCACATAGCAGTCTACAGAGAAGGCTTTATCAACACTTACAGCTGACTGTAGTGATGAGCTGAGGCAGTGGTGTTTGGATCTGACTCAGACAAGGTGCATGGTAGGGACTGGGGTTCAGGTTTGAAGCCAGTCCAAGGCTAAAGTTCAGGTTCACATTTGATGGTGTTGAAGTCTTATAAATTTCGATCCAAATGTTGGGAATCTCTCAAGATCACCCATATCTCACAAGATTGCAGCCATTTTAGCTGAAATCTAGTTAAAACTGCTGTTCACTCACGATTTTGGTTTAATCGGAAATGAAACCAGAAAAAACCCTTTCAGGTTTGGATTCAGTCTACATGCAAAATCACAGAGGTGGGTTCAGATCCAGGGTTAGCGATCCACTTCCTCCCAAAATTCAGAGAGGTTTGGATTTGGGATTCCATCTGAGCCTATTGCTAGCAGAAGGGATGTGCTGCTGTTAATAATGACTCTGAACATTCTTCCAGAATGTGAATGGCTAGTTTCATTGACTACTTATAATCTACTCCAGATCAGAAGATTAAGGCTTTTCCTACAGGCCAGGTGGGCTGTTTTTATGCCAGCACTAGCCATCAGACCAGACCCTGGTTTGGTCCAACCAGCAACCCTTATGCAATATTAGTGGGGACATGTCAAGCATTGACTGTCTTTCAGCTTGCAAGAATTGGCGCCCTGACCTCATTGGCCAGCCCCTACTCAGGCGTCTGGGAGTGAGGAATGGGAGAACCATTGTTCAGAAGGAAGAGTGAGCCCTATGTAGAATGTGGTATGATTTTTATTACATGCCTTTATTTACTTTTATTTTTGTATCTTGTTTAGTTTTCTAACCCTTTCCCCTTCTTTTTTCAAAGAATGTTGTTTCCTGAAATTTGCCTGGCCATCTCCCCGGAACAGTGAACCAGTGAAATGTGTTCCAAGCGCTGAACAAAGTATGTCACGAATACAGGGCAAAATTACGGTGTGAGATACACTTATGCAGCATCTTTGAACACAGAGGGAGAGAATGTATAATATATTCAGATATTTATGAAGCCCTTGGGCTGACAGTCCAACTGGCTGAAACAAGCTCTTATGATCATGTGACTTAAAGTAAAGAGGCCAATAGGGTTGCAGAGTTGTTATTAGAGCAGAACTTGGCCCAGAGACTTTTTGCCTTAAGTGACTTACAGAATCAAAGTTATCTTGTGTGGACACCTCTCTATATTAGTTCACAGGATTTTATCCTCCTGTTTCAGCCAAGTGGATTATATTTGTCAGCTTCAGGGTATAATATACAAAGGGTGTGTATCTATCTATAATCTAATCTATATCTAAATCTCTATATATCTATCTGTCCACTCTGCATATATAATATACTTATATACTGTATAAATATGGAACATATTTATACACACACAAATTAATACTTTGATGTATTTAGCATTTTCAACTAATTATACCTTGCAGTCTCATGTTAATTCCCATTTGAAACATTTGGCACTTTTCCTCCTAATTCATTTATATTAATGAGGGGAGGATCCTCTGAGCCATAATCAGTTAAAAATCATGACTAGCTTTGTTAATAAATACCAGATTGGTACATGATACTGTATTGGCTTGTCCTTAATTAGGAAGCACTAGAAGGAGTACCAAGAGGGAAATACTCATAAATTTTTCTTTTAAAGTCTAACTGCTCTCTTTCTGGTATTTGCATCTTTGAAACGGAGAGAAAATTTGTGACTTTGAAATTTCTTAATTTTCCTAGTCTTAAAACAGCTTATCACTAATTAAGATATAGATTTGATACTGAAGCTTTTCTGACCAGGTTTGGGTGTATGAAAAAGTCTAGCGAAACCATGTGCAATATTGCACAAGTAGTGGGTAATTGAAATGATTAGTTAAATACTGGGAAACTCCAAGCTGGTTACGTCTTATGAAGCAATTGGGGAGGCAGGATGGCTCAGGGAATTAGTAATGAGCTATTGAGACTTTCATCTGTAGTTGACCGATTGAAATCATGTCAAAGTAGGGACAGAAAGTCATTCCCATCAATTTGTGTCCAGTGGTAGGCTCAGTCCAATTCCCACTGGACAGGTGGCCTTTACACACACAAATCTTACACTTGGCAAACTCAGAAGACAACATAAGAAGTGAACGGACATAGAAACTGAACTCCAAGTGTGAACCATCTTCTGTGTCCCATTGCTCATGCTGATGCCAGATGTTGAGTGAGGAGGGGGAAGCAACGTTTCCATACTAGTGAAAATCCTGAATGGGATGGAGTGGTGGCCTGATCTATGTGTTCACTCAGAGGACAAGAGCAGTGGCTGGAAGGGAGGCTCTGGGAGTGGAGCAGAGAATGGGGGATAGAGACATAGGAAAGGCATGGAGCATGGTTCATGGGGAGAAGCTTGGAGAGTCAACATGGTCCAGGAGATAGGGCACTGGACTGGGAATCAGGAGACTTGACCGGCCTGCTGTACAACCTTGGCCAAGTAGCATCAGCTCACTGTGCCTCTTTCCCTTCTGACCCTTTCCTTTTTTGTCTCTTTAGATTTAAAGCAATTCAGGGCAGGGACTGTCTAGCACCTACAGGGTCGTGAGGTGAGCTGGGGCCCCAAGGCAGTACTCCAATACAAATAATTGTGAGGGCAGAGGATGGGGATGGGGAGGGTTGGCAGGAGCAGAGAGGGGGAGAGGGGCAGTGTGTGAAGGAGGGGGAGGGAGTGGAGGGAGCTCTCAGGTCTGTGGTGTGTAATAGTTGTGGGAGAGACGGAAGCTGCTAGTTATAAGGAGCAAGTTAACGGCAAGAAAGTTGGGGGGAGTGTCTTTGATAGGGATGGGGAGGTGGTGCTGGTAGGTGCAGGGGATGGTGCTCATTGTGAGGGGACAGAATCCTGATGTGGACGAGGGAGAGGAAGGTGAAGAGTGCTGCCACGGGCAGCTGAGCACTCCGGCCAGCGATGCTCTGAGCTGGCTGACTGAAGCAGCAGTGGGAGGCGGTTGAGAAACTGTTGCTTCCGAACTGCTCCCTATATCAAAGGGTTTCTCTCTGTGTGTTTTGCCCTCCTCTTCCTCTCCATGCTGTGTTGCTCCTCTCTTCTGTCATCAAACAAGATTCCCTCCTTCTGGAGCCAGTAATTTCACAAGACTTTATAGCTGGGGCCAAAGAGACTCAAGAAGATTCCTGCCAATGGCCAGAAGAACCTCTTGTGGAATGGGGTTGAGAGTAACCGCTTCCATGCTCCTACGTAGTTCTTTGCTTCATAGATTCCAAGGCCAGAAGGGAGAATTGTGATCATCTAGTTTGACATCTTATATAACACAGGCTTTGAAACTTCCCCAAAATAATCCCTAGAGCAGCACTTTTAGAAAAACAGGCAGTCTTGATTTAAAAACTGTTAGTGATGTAGAATTCACCATGACCCTTGGTAAGTTGTTCCAATGGTTAATTACCCGCACTGTAAAAATTTATGCCTTATTTCCAGTCTGAATTTCTCTAGCTTCAGCTTGCAGCCATTGGATCATGTTATAGCTTCCTCTCCAAGATTGAAGCCCATTATTATTTGTATTTGTTCCGCATGTAGGTTCTTAGTGACTGCAATCATGTCACCCCTTAATCTTCTCTTTGTTAAACTAAGTAGATTGAACTCTTTGAGTCTCACTACAAAGCTTGTTTTCTAATCCTTTAATCATTCTCATGGCTCTTCTCTGACTCATGGTTCTTCTCATGTGGCACTTCACCCTTTCAGTGGTGGCTGGATGTAACATCTGCTCTTCCCAGAGCAGTAGGGTGGGGCAGAGCTCTCTGGCAGCTGGGCCTGGCTTTGTGGTGTAGGGAAGCACTAGAGCACTGGGCAAGGGGAGGAAAAGGGGGCTCGGAGGGGCTAGAAAGTGTATGTGTGGAGAGAGGTAGAATAAAATGTCCCCCAAACCATTTCCCAGTTTCAATAGAACGGGTTGTTAACTGGGACATATGGTCACCTTAATCATCAGTGATGCATGCGAATAAACAACGGAGTAAACATTAATGTCATGCTAATTTCAAATTCTGTTTAGAAACATAGAGGAGAAAGTGTCAATATTTGCCAAATGCGGGAGGATTAGGGGAAAAAAAGGTTCAGGAAAATATTGTATTTTCACTCTTTATTTTTTGTATATTACAAATAATGGAGAGGTTTTTGTTTGTTTGTTTTTTAAGACTGAAAACTATAAAGATTACTTGGCAACATCCTTTTAAATTTACCAATAACAGAACTACTGCAAATGTATGTCAATCAGCTTGCTTTCTGTTGCAGGTAAACTGCCATTGAAAAGAGATTTAATCCTAACTATTTATGCTTGCTCTCGATGACAGTGCAGTTGTGCATTGTGTTATTTAATAATGCATTCAAGCACGTGTTTAGAAAAGGTATATTCCACTACAGTCCAAAATGAAAACAACCCTATTACTTGTAGGGGCTTTATTCAGAATTCTTGTATCATGCTCTGATTAGAGTATACATTGAACCTTGGATGAGCATTACCTAAGGCACATTGAGTTAAATGCACTGTATAAACTATGCACAAACCACAAAGCTACCTTTAACTTGCACAAAACAGCAAGTAGAAATTGATTAAAATATGCATTCTACTAATATAACGGCTGGTCTCAGTATAGAAATTAATTAATGCTAATAGTACACAATCAAAATTGCTTTTAGAAATCTTCTTAGAACATTAACTAAAATGTTCATCTTTTTAATGCATTTGACTGAACCACTGAGACTGAAAGCTTTGCTTCCTCCATGCAAATGTGAAGAAAAAATCACAGCCTGAATTTTCAAGTGGTTATTTTATAGCAAGCTCCCTCAGCCATTTGCTTTTGGATTCCTTGTTAACCTGAGCTTGGTCCCAATGCCATGTGTGAGGTTGTACTATTAGCTACTACAGATTGAGGTGGCAGCCCTGGGAATCGAGGCCAATAACATATGCAGATTGAGCCATGGAGCAGAGAAGGAGATAACTAAATGGAAAAAGGGGAAAGGGTACTGTGTTTAAAGAGGCAGCTCTGATATTTTCTGGGCTTACAGTTCATGATTACTCAGAACACAAGGCACGAACGTTTGCCAAAAACCTCCAACTAGGCTTCTCCAATATTCTCTACTCATGAGAATTCTGACTTCCTGACATTCCTGACTTCTGGTTTTTTTAACCTTTGGGCAAGACTTTTCCCTTTATTGGTATGATTTTTTCCCAGACATTTCAGTTTCCAAAATATAAAGCATTAAATAGACTCCACTGTGCATAGCAAGGGGCAGATCCTGCAAGCTCCCACTGAACCACACACGATCCATTCTGTACCTTACATTTGCCAGCCCCTAGGCAATAATAATAATAGTATCAAACTATGAAAGCAATCATTCAGCTGCTTGGTCCATGTCATCAGAAACCCAAGATGGAAAAAAATCCTTAATTTTGGAGGGCAGGTTAATTTTTGTAAAAAATCTCCTCATTATTCACAAGTATCTATCTTTCTCAATCTGTCTAACTGAAGTTTGTCCTCTCCTCCTCCCTATTCTGTCCATCTTATCCTCTCACTCTCCTTCTTTTTTCAGAGTAGCAGCCGTGTTAGTCTGTATCCGCAAAAAGAACAGGAGTACTTGTGGCACCTTAGAGACTTCTTTCTCCTTCTTTGGTGTCTGAGTTTGCCCCATTTTTTTGTCTTTTTTGTCCACTTCCGATCCCAACCCTTCATGCATTTCTGATTTGTCTTTCATCCTAGGTCTCTGTCTACTCCTGACCTCTTCCAAAACCCAGCTAAGTCGAAAAATGGTTGGCCTCTGAGGCCATGGAGGGATATACCACACAGACAGCAACAGTCTGAATTGCAAAATGATGTTGACTGCATTGTAGCCGTCATTGGTTTCAAGAGCTGTTCCCCAGAAACCTGAAACCATGACAGTTTTAATGTATACATTAGTTTACATTTCTGAAGCCACATCAGATTTTTGTTATTTATTTTGCCAGAGTTTTAGTGATGTAATTTTGCTGACATTATTTTGTTTTGGTGACATCAGTTCTGCATAACAATACCAATAAAAACACACAGGTTGTCACTGGCTTCATTGGTGTGGTACAGTGGATATGGAACGGGGCTGGGAGTCAGGAAACATAGGTTCAGTCAGGGCTTAAATTCAGCTTCAGCTTTCCGGGCCGGAGCTTCAGTAAATATTTTCAACCCCCTGGAGTTTTTATAGCATGTTGGGGGAGGTGTCCTCTGGGAAATACTCTATAAGAATTTAAGCCCTGGGTTCAGTTCCCACCTCTGTCACAGCTTTCCTAGGGCAAATTGCTTCCTCTCTCTGTGGCTTAGCTTCCCCATCTGTAAGAGGAATACTGGTACAGAATGAAACTCTGCGTTGTACTTCCTTCCATCGGAAGTTTCCAGAAATAACCCCCTCCTGTTTGCTTTAAGCTCCTTGCTTCCCTGAACCTGACTGTGCTACCTTGTCTTGCTTTATCAACAGAATGATACATCACCCATCTCCAGAAGGGTCTTCAGCACCTCAGCTTTGCTTTGGAAGCACATTTTTGCTGCCTTATCCTTGCTTTCTTTAGAATTATAGTGCCTTGTCCTTGCTTTCTTCTAGAGTTATAGTGACCTGCACCATTTGAACCATGAATTCCTCTGTCATTGCTGTCAGAGCAATCCTAAGTGCTGTACCTCCATAGAGAACTACTGCAATCATCTCTTAAGACAAACCCTGACACTATTCATTTCCAGCTTTTTTTTCTCTTTATACATTTTAATAACCAAAACATTAGCATATTGAGGCATTTTATCATAAACCAGGTGAGAGCTAACTTTCCCATTTTTTTTTATTTGCATTCGTTTTAAGTTTCAAAGACAGTTTAACATTGTGGAATCTGAATAGATGACTTAAAGAGACGTTATTAATGGGAATATTACACAATTAAAACCAGACCCTTAATGTAATTGAACAAAATGTTCATCCACTCTGCCAAATCGAGTGACTAGTTATAGATTATGGAAGTAGAGATCGGTGTGTATAAAGCCACCCGCTTGCCTGGATAGCCAGGTACCATCAAGACATTCAGAGAGAAATGGTCAACTGGACCCAAATGATACTCGGAGAAGTATGGGCCATAGAAATACCCTAAGAGGGAGAAAAGCTTTGTTTCATAATGATATACTATCATAGCATGAAAGAGCCCCCTTTGCCCACCAGAGAATCTTTAGAGGTAGCTGTTATAAAAAGACAACAGCATGGATAAAATCCATGATTATAAACTTACTCTTTGCTTGGTGGTGATGAATAACTAGTAACCCTGACAGAGTGTGTTGCTTTTTTACTAGTTTCATGTCTGGAAGCCATGATGTTTCAAGTGATGCACTTGGCCCAGAAGCTTGGGGATAGGAAGCACTGTAGGAAGACAATGACAAGTCTTCCAGAGCTATATTTCTGAGACTATCCAACCTGAAATATTTCTGGAAAGCATAGAAACCTAGATGACCATCCGGACATGGATAGAATTGGATTAAGTAGCACTGCTAGCAAATTCTTCCATTAAAAATAGTTCTCTGATGCTAGAGGCTGAGAACAAATTAGAAACCAGATTGTTGTACGAGTGTGAGTGTGTCTGGTTTGGTTTTCATTTGAAACTTTTATGACAAAGAATTGCAGGTACTGCATGGTAAGTAGTAATGTGCATGCTTTGTTCCTTCCCATACTGACTTCTAGTTTCCCATATCAAAAGCGAGCTATAGGTCAGAACTCGCTATGAAATGTCAACGAGTGGAATTCTCTCTCTGTCTCTTGATAGATATTTGTCTGTCTGTTTGTGCATTTATAGTGCATTCATCACCACTGTAACTACACCACTTAATGAACTCACCATCCCCTCAGCTGAGAGATATAGAGATGTCTGAACTCCCTGATTAAAAGCTCAACATTTTTGTGACAGTTTTGAAAAACTGAAAATCAGGTTAATATTGCAAAATGTCACCATTTCAACAATGAGCAGATCATGGTCAATGTCTTGGGCAGTGCTCGCCAGCCATAAATGGACATGGCTACCATCTTAGTGCATGGCTAAGATCCCACTCCTTGAGCACCTGCCACTATTGGAAGCAAGTGGTAGGGGGGGCGTGTAATCTGTCCCTTTCTAGAGCAGTGGTAAGGAACACTAAAGAGTCCACTGGGTGTATGGACAGGATATCTCAGGGGCTTTCTAATCAGCTGCTGTTTCTTCATTCTCTTCCATCTTGCACATCTGACAGCAGTACGGGAAGGATTTCCCTTCTCCAGCATATTCAAAACGTGGCTGACAAAATTCCTTTCTTTACCCATCAATCTGTCCATGACACACTCCTTTTTGAATCCCTCCACTCACTCACTTACCTGAAATGCCACAAGTTAAATCTGTTCCTCCTCACTGTCAAAGCCCTTCACAGCCCCTGCCTTTGTTAAGGGCCATGTCTATTATCATATACTCCCAGCCTGTCCACCAGTTATAAAAGTCTCAACGGTCCTTCTTCTTCTCCTGCTGCTAGGCATTTTTGCACACTGCCTGGTATGTGGCATACCCTCCCAATACCTGCTGGTCAGGCCACCACCGTCTCCACATTAAAGTTCCTCATAAAATAACTCTTCTTCAAGGCCAGCCTGAAGTGAGATAATAATGTAAAAGCAAAGTGACATGATCTCCTATCTCTGAATTTCTCTGTGCTTCTCATCGTCTGTGGGCTTGTCTCATAGTCTAAGCTTCTGGGCCAGTTTTTCCTTATATGTATGGTGCAGCACCATTTCACATTGAATTTCATATTGTTCGTGTTAAATAAATAATAATTATTTTTCCCTTTGTTTAAACAAGTGCAAAGTCACTGGTTGATCAGCATCATTTTGACTAAGCAGCTTAGTTTTCAGTTGGCCAAATTTATCCTCAGGTAAACTGTATTAACTTCAGTTCATTTACATGAGAGATCATTCTGACCCAGGTATTTGCAATGGGGGAGGTTTAGGTTGGATATTAGGAAAAACTTTTTCAGTAGGAGGGTGGTGAAGCACTGGAATGGGTTACCTACGGAGGTGGTGGAATCTCCTTCCTTAGAGGTTTTTAAGATCAGGCTTGATGAAGCCCTGGCTGGGATGATTTAGTTGGGGATTGGTCCTGCTTTTATATGATATTCTATGATTCTCGGATATTATTTATTATTAGAGCTGGCCATAAGAAAGGGATAATTTTTCATGAAAATTTTTGCAAAAAATGTTTCCTCATTTATCAAAAGATTTTGAAATTCTTTTTTTTTACCCATTCTAATGTCATGGAGTTTAAATCCAGAAGGCACCACTAAATCATCCAGTCTGACCTGCTGTATATCACAGGACACCAACACCAGCCAGCACCTGCACGCTAATCCCAACAGTGGAAACAAGACCAAAATAAATGAGACCCACAGGAGACTAGACTATTATGTGAGAATAGGAGGGACCGAGATGCACCAATGCTAAGGCTGCTGCATTGGCAGAGAAATGATTAAATGAGAAATATCCAGGTAATCCTGGCAAGTGACTCACACCCACACACTGGAGAGGAAGACAAAAACTTCCCATGGTCACTGTCAACCTGACCTGGGGAAAAATTTGTGCCTGGCCCCACATATGGTGATCAGTTAGACCCTGAGCATGAGAATAAGAACCAGCCAGCCAAGCACCTGAGAGAGAGAGAATGCTCAGTGCCACCTCAGAGCAGCAGCCCACTTCATCCAGTGTCCCATCTCCAGCCATGGCCATCTCTGATGCTTCAGAGGAAGGAAATTAAAAAAATGTCCATAATACATTGGGAAAAAATCACTTCCTGATCCCTGCTGATGGCCAGCTGAAACCCTGAAGCATGAGCGTTAAGAACATAAGACATAAACTGGAATTGATCTCCAAGGCCATTGAGCCCTGCCCCCCTCCCAAGCAATCCCATCCTACAATTGCACTCAGAAATTTGTCCAGCTCTCTCCTAAATCTGATTAAGTTGTTTGCCCCCACAACTCCTATTGGAAGGCTGTTCCAGAACGTCACCCCTCTGATGGTTAGAAACCTTCTAATTTCCAGACTGAATTTGTTCATGGACAGTTTATATCTGTTTGTTCTTGTGATAACACTGTCCTTTAGCTTCAATAGCACTCCCCAATGTATTTGTAGAGAGCAAACATAGCCCAGCTCAGCCTTCTTTTTGTGAGACTAAACAAGCCAAGCTCTTCCAGTCCCATGTCATAAGACAGGGCCTCCATTCTCTTGGTCATCCTAGTAGCTTTTCTCTGTACCTGTTCCAATTTAAATTAATTTTTCATGGTTGTAGCGGGGCAGTAACCCCGCTCCTGCCCTGAAGGGCTTAAAACAGTCCTGCGAGATGGCTGTGGTGGGGAACCAGTAAGCCTGGGCTGATTGGGGCAAGACCCAGCTGCGGCTGCTTCCCCAATCAGGCTGCAGCTGGCCCTATAAAGGGGCTGCTAGGCTGGAGCTCAGAGGGATGGGCCTGGCTATTGAACAGAGTACCTAGAGTGGAGCAGGGCTGGGGAATGGCCAGAGGAGCTGGGGAGCTCTGGCCTGGAAAACCCCCAGGCTGCAGGCCTTGTTAAAGGCTGAGAAGGTACTGGGGTCGAAGAGAGGGCAGCCCAAGGATAGGCAGAGGCAGCAGGTCTAAACCCTCCTTGCCTATGATGAGTGGCAATTATACTACAGTCTGCCCCTGTGAGCAGGGGCTAGATGGTGACTGGCAGTAGCCCAAGACTGAGGCGAGGTGAGGATAGGGGGTTTGGGGTTCCCCGGGGAGGGGAGACCCAGTGAAACTGCGGGGTACTGCAGGGGGCAGAACCCCAAGAGATGGGGCACCGGGGTCTGGGAGGGACACCGGGGCCAGCGGCAGGTGGGACACCGGCCTGTAGAGGGTGCTCCAGAGCCTGGCGAGCTAATTCTCTGGATGACCAGCAGGAGGTGCCGCAGTGGTGAGTTGTCACCCCGTTACAATGGGTGACAAGAACTGTACAGAAATGAGGTCTTACCACTGCCTTGTACAATTAACACTTCTCTATCTCAACTGGAAATACCTCATCTAATACATCCTAGGATTACATTTGCCTTTTTCATGACTGCATCATATTGGTGGCTCACAGTCATCCTGTGATTGACCAACACACTGAAGTCCTCTCCTCCTTTGTCATTTCCAACTGATAAGCCCACAGCTTATAGCAAAAATTCTTATTAGCCCACAAGTGCATGACCTTGCACTTTGTACTGTTGAATTTTATCCCTTTTCTGTCACTCCAGCCTTCAAGGTCATTCGTATCTTCCTGTATAATATTCCGATCCTCCTCTATAGTGTTGATGACTCCCAAATTTCCATCATAAGCATATTTCATTAGTACACGCCTACTTTTTGTGCCAAGGTCATTAATAATATTGAATAAGATTGGACCCAATACTGAACCCTGAGGAAGTCCACTAGTAACTGCTCTTCAGTCCAACAGTTCACCTTTTAATACAACCTGTTGCCTTCTTCCCTTTAGCCAATTCCTTATCCACCTTACAATGATTGTGCTGATGCCATCTCCCCTAATGTAACTAATAATTTCCTGCATGGTACTGTGTCAAATGCTTTACTGAAGCCTGCATATATTAGATCTACAGGACTTCCCTTGTCTAAAAAATGAGTTTCTTTCTCAAAGAAGGAAATCAAGTTAGTCTGTCATGATCTACCTTTTGTAAACCTATGTTGCATTACATTCCCTTTACCACTCACCTCTATGAATATAATTATTCTTTCCTTCACCATTTTCTCCAAAACTTTGCACACCGCTGAGGTCATGCTAACAGGTTTGTAATTGCCCAGATCATTTTTTTCCCTTTCTTAAATGTTGGTGCGACATTAGCTATTCCCCAGTGATATGGTCCTAACCCTGAATAGATCAATTTATTAAAAATCCTTGCTACTGGTCTAGCAATCTCATGTGCCAGTTCTTTCAGTATTCTGGGATGGAAATTATCTGGTCCTCCTGATTTGAATTCATTGAGCTCTTTAAGTCTTTCCTCCATCTCAGATGGAGAAATTTCCATTTCTAGATGCTCATTTCCATCAGCTGCATTGCCTTCATGCACAGGTTCCATATTATCATCATTACTGAAAACTGAAACAAAGTATTCACTTAGTTTTTGGGCCTTTCTTAGGTTATCTTATGCCCAAATAAATCTGTTAGTCTTTAAGGTGCCACTGGACACCTTGTTTTTTTAGATTATCTTTAATCTCCTTCCCATCCACACTGTATAGCAGCCGCACCTCATCCTTCCTTAATATCTTTTTATTTAAGTAATTACAAAAAATCTTATCATTTATTTTAATTTCCTTAGGAAGAGCTAATTCAGCTTGACTTTTAGCAATTCTCACTTTATTCCTAAATTTTCTAACCTCCACTACGTAACTATTTGCTGCTCAACTCCTTTTTCCACTCCCTATAGGCTCTCTGCTTACTCCTAATAACCTTTTCTGAGGTGGTTATTCATCCAGCTGGATCTTAAGCCTTTCCCTTCAAGGTTTTCCCCTTGCTTGGTATGCAAATTTCAGATCGTTTTTGTATATTTAATCTGAAGACATTCCCAGCCTTCTTCACATTTATGTCTTTGAGCTTTTCAGTCCTGCTGACTTCTTTAACTCATCCCTTCATTTTCCAAAGTCTTCCCTTTTGAAATCAAAACTCATAGTTGATGACTTGGTTTTGATTATCCTTCCATTTAATTTAAACTAAATCAACTTGTGATCACTCAGTCCAAGGTTATTTCCTATGACCAGCTCTTCTATGATGTCTTCACTAACTAAAAGTAAGCCTAAAATGGCATCATCTCTTGTTGGTTCAGTGATGTTTTGATGAAAAAACTGCCATCTATTATGTCAAGGAATAATTGGGCCCTACCAGTATAAGTAGCATTTATTCTCCAATCTATAATCAGGAACTTAAAGTCTCCCATTATGACACAATTCCCAGAGGTATTTATCTCTCTAATAATAATAAAAAAATCCCTATCTATATTTGAGTCTGACTTGGGGGGGTCCACAGTAGACCACAACTCTATCCGAGCAGAACCTCTTTTACAATATATTTAATGTATTTTTATTTTATGTTATGGCTGGTGCCCTATTGTGTTAGGTGTTGTACAAATATACAGGGCCTTATCCAAATTATTTATGCTTTAAAAGACAGGACATAGATT
Organism: Terrapene triunguis; assembly: GCF_002925995.2. Taxonomy (NCBI): domain Eukaryota; kingdom Metazoa; phylum Chordata; order Testudines; family Emydidae; genus Terrapene; species Terrapene triunguis. The sequence continues at coordinate 76,584,313 of NW_020664447.1, forward strand.
CATAGATTCTAGGACTGGAAGGGACCTCGAGAGGTCATCGAGTCCAGTCCCCTGCCCGCATGGCAGGACCAAATACTGTCTAGACCATCCCTGATAGACATTTATCTAACCTACTCTTAAATATCTCCAGAGATGGAGATTCCACAACCTCCCTAGGCAATTTATTCCAGTGTTTAACCACCCTGACAGTTAGGAACTTTTTCCTAATGTCCAACCTAGACCTCCCTTGCTGCAGTTTAAGCCCATTGCTTCTTGTTCTATCCTTAGAGGCTAAGGTGAACAAGTTTTCTCCCTCCTCCTTATGACACCCTTTTAGATACCTGAAAACTGCTATCATGTCCCCTCTCAGTCTTCTCTTTTCCAAACTAAACAAACCCAATTCTTTCAGCCTTCCTTCATAGGTCATGTTCTCAAGACCTTTAATCATTCTTGTTGCTCTTCTCTGGACCCTCTCCAATTTCTCCACATCTTTCTTGAAATGCGGTGCCCAGAACTGGACACAATACTCCAGCTGAGGCCTAACCAGCACAGAGTAGAGCGGAAGAATGACTTCTTGTGTCTTGCTCATAACACACCTGTTAATACATCCCAGAATCATGTTTGCTTTTTTTGCAACAGCATCACACTGTTGACTCATATTTAGCTTGTGGTCCACTATGACCCCTAGATCCCTTTCTGCCGTACTCCTTCCTAGACAGTCTCTTCCCATTCTTTATGTGTGAAACTGATTTTTCCTTCCTAAGTGGAGCACTTTGCATTTGTCTTTGTTAAACTTCATCCTGTTTACCTCAGACCATTTCTCCAATTTGTCCAGATCATTTTGAATTATGACCCTGTCCTCCAAAGCAGTTGCAATCCCTCCCAGTTTGGTATCATCCGCAAACTTAATAAGCGTACTTTCTATGCCAATATCTAAGTCGTTAATGAAGATATTGAACAGAGCCGGTCCCAAAACAGACCCCTGCGGAACCCCACTTGTTATACCTTTCCAGCAGGATTGGGAACCATTAATAACAACTCTCTGAGTACCGTTATCCAGCCAGTTATGCACCCACCTTATAGTAGCTCCATCTAAATTGTATTTCCTAGTTTATCGATAAGAATATCATGCGAGACTGTATCAAATGCCTTACTAAAGTCTAGGTATACCACATCCACAGCTTCTCCCTTATCCATAAGACTCGTTATCCTATCAAAGAAAGCTATCAGATTGGTTTGACACGATTTGTTCTTTACAAATCCATGCTGGCTATTCCCTATCACCTTACCACCTTCCAAGTGTTTGCAGATGATTTCCTTAATTACTTGCTCCATTATCTTCCCTGGCACAGAAGTTAAACTAACTGGTCTGTAGTTTCCTGGGTTGTTTTTATTTCTTTTTTTATAGATGGGCACTATATTTGCCCTTTTCCAGTCTTCTGGAATCTCTCCTGTCTCCCATGATTTTCCAAAGATAATAGCTAGAGGCTCAGATACCTCCTCTATTAGCTCCTTGAGTATTCTAGGATGCATTTCATCAGGCCCTGGTGACTTGCAGGCATCTAACTTTTCTAAGTGATTTTTAACTTGTTCTTTTTTTATTTTATCTGCTAAACCTATCCCCTTCCCATTAGCATTCACTATGTTAGGCATTCCTTCAGACTTCTCGGTGAACACTGAAACAAAGAAGTCATTAAGCATCTCTGCCATTTCCAAGTTTCCTGTTACTGTTTCTCCCTCTTCACTGAGCAGTGGGCCTACCCTGTCTTTGGTCTTCCTCTTGCTTCTAATGTATTGATAAAAAGTCTTCTTGTTTCCCTTTATTCCTGTAGCTAGTTTGAGCTCATTTTGTGCCTTTGCCTTTCTAATCTTGCCCCTGCATTCCTGTGTTGTTTGCCTATATTCATCCTTTGTAATCTGTCCTAGTTTCCATTTTTTATATGACTCCTCTTTATTTTTTAGATCATGCAAGATCTCGTGGTTAAGCCAAGGTGGTCTTTTGCCACATTTTCTATCTTTCCTAACCAGCAGAATAGCTTGCTTTTGGGCCCTTAATAGTGTCCCTTTGAAAAACTGCCAACTCTCCTCAGTTGTTTTTCCCCTCAGTCTTGATTCCCATGGGACCTTACCTATCAGCTCTCTGAGCTTACCAAAATCCGCCTTCCTGAAATCCATTGTCTCCATTTTGCTGTTCTCCCTTCTACCCTTCCTTAGAATTGCAAACTCTATGATTTCATGATCACTTTCACCCAAGCTGCCTTCTACTTTCAAATTCTCAACGAGTTCCTCCCTATTTGTTAAAAGCAAGTCTAGAACAGCTTCACCCCTAGTAGCTTTTTCAAGTTTCTAAATAAAAAGTTGTCTGCAATGCAGTCCAAGAATTTGTTGGATAGTCTGTGCCCCGCTGTGTTATTTTCCCAACATATATTTGGATAGTTGAAGTCCCCCATCACCACCAAATCTTGGGCTTTGGATGATTTTGTTAGTTGTTTAAAAAAAGCCTCATCCACCTCTTCCACCTGGTTAGGTGGCCTGTAGTAGACTCCTAGCATGACATCACCCTTGTTTTTTACCCCTTTTAGCCTAACCCAGAGACTCTCAACACTTCCGTCTTCTATGTCCATCTCCACCTCAGTCCAAGTGTGTACATTTTTAATATATAAGGCAACACCTCCTCCCTTTTCCCCCGTCTATCCTTCCTGAGCAAGCTGTACCCATCCACACCAACATTCCAATCTTGTGTATTATCCCACCAAGTTTCAGTGATGCCAACAATGTCATAGTTGTATTTATTTATTAGCACTTCCAGTTCTTCCTGCTTATTACCCATACTTCTCGCATTTGTATATAGACTTCTAAGATACTGGTTTGATCTTGCCTCCCAGTTTTGTCCTGACCCTCCTTTCTCTCTGCCAATATAGCCCACACACCCTCTTGTTTCCGACCCATCTCCCAGGTCTCCATGTTCCCCACTTACCTGTGGGCTTTGCTCACCTGTCCCCGTCGAACCTAGTTTAAAGCCCTCCTCACTAGGTTAGCCAGTCTGTGTCCAAATAGGGTCTTTCCCCTCCTAACGTGGATGAAGCAAACAACCATATGGGGTTCAGGGCAGGAAAGACCGAGTAACAAAAAATAAAAGGATGTATGCAATTCTTAACCATCCAGGAGTGGTTATCACATCTCATCACCTGCCCAGTTGTTACCAGGTTTCAGTTTCCTGTATACATAATGGAAAAGGTGAATTTTGATAAAGAGCTAGCTATCAGACTAGGGGCATTACTAGCAAGTACTCCATGAACTTCTTTATGAGCTCTGAAGCATTTCAGCTCATTTCTAATTTAAAGCTTTTTGATCAGGTTTTGGAAGATTCACACAGAATTTCTGACATGCTACAGTATCTGAAGTAGTCACAGCAAAAGGCAGTAACATTCTCCCTTCATATTTTAATTGGAAAATAAATTGACTAAAAATATAAAGTTATTACACTGAGCCTCATCATTTCAGTTGGTGCAAAGTTTATTGGCTGTATCCTGACAGTATCACCTGGTTTAGAATTAAAATTTTACAGCCAAGCTAGTATGTTTTCCCTCTCAATTCTCCCAAAGGTAAATTCATTCTCATTAGTTATGTGGTTTTCTGAGAAGGGTTCTTAGAACCTGAAAAAAAAAAGAAAAGAAAAAAAGCCAAGAGAAAAGAGAAAATATCTCAGCCCATTAAAACTCCATTTTCTAAACTAAAATTCTGCTAATGAGATAAAAAGGGAGAATGGACCAGATTCCACCCTATGTGGTGACCCCTTTGCACTGTTTGAGTGAGGTAAAGGGGTCATATAGAGGGTGGAAATGCCCTACCCCCAGAATCTCAAGTCACAGGGGTTATTTTACTCGGAGAGATGACCTCCCACTGTAGAGGGCATGTTGGGGGGCAGTAGGAAGGTGGGAGGAAATATGGCTGGAGGTCAGTGCTCTCCAGTCACTATGTACCAGTGTAACACCCCACAGAGGGCCATTACAAGCTAGTGCAACTTGGCACACTCTTGGGACTGCTGTAAGGTGGGCTGGGAAGGTCTGTAGCTCAGACAAAATTCAGGAGGCACAAAGGTGGATTAAAGCCACTCCCTTTCCTTACTGAATACAGGAAAGAAGTAACAAAGAATCTGGACCAAGAACTTGAAAACAGAGGTCCATATTGTTCTCTCAGCAACATGAGAGAAACAGCAGGAGGGAATGGGTCAGGGAGCTTTGAAGAGGGAAAATCCTACCTCCACTGCATGGTTCCTCCTCCCTGCATATCCAATGAAAACCCCTTCACTCTGAGTCCATGGGATCAGGGCTTTGTGAGTTGTGAGCAGATGTTCACTCTCTGAGATATCAACTCCCTTACATTTACAGCTCTTGAGCTGCTGGTTATCCCCAACAGGGAGGTTGCCACTCTTTCTGTACCACACAAAGAGTGTAAAGGAAGCTCCTCAAGGCAGAAAATCTGCCCCACTAGAACACATGAGGATCAAAGAGCCTTAATGTCAGTTGTTTGCCTTATTCAAAGCTTGGAAGCACAAATACATTATTCTCCATTTTTAAAAAAAAATTATGAGTTTAGCACAAATAAAAAATACTGAAGTCTAACGCCTGCAAAGCCTCAGCTCACACAAATAGCCCTGAGTCATGTGAATGGTCTCATTGGTTTTAATAGGGCTACTCATGTGAGTAAGGTGCACTCACCTGAGTCGGGGATTCCAAAAGCAGACTTTTAGATGACATCAATGACAAAGCCCTGTTTTGGACTTCTACCTGAGTAATGACTGCAGATTTGGCTCCTAAATAATAATTACAGCTATAATGCTTCATAAAGAGTCCTACAAAAAGTGGAAACTAGGTCAAATTACAAAGAATGAATATAAACAAATAACACAAGTATGTAGGGACAAAATTAGAAAGGCGAAGGCACAAAATGAGATCAAACTAGCTAGACACATAAAGGGTAACAATAAAACAGTCTAAAAAAAAAAACGTAGAAGCAAGAAGAAGACTAAGGACAGGGTAGGCCCGTTACTCAAGGGGGGGGGGGGGAGAATGTGGACATGGCAGATGTGCTTAATGACTTCTTTGTTTTGGTTTTCACCAAGAAGGTTGGTAGTGAGGGGACGTCTAACATAGTGAATATCAGTGAAAATGAGGTAGGAGCAGAGGCTAAAATAGGAAAAGAACAAATTAAAAATTACTTAGACAAGTTAGATGTCTTCAAGTCACCAGGGCTGATGAAATGCATCCTAGAATATTCAAGGAGCTGACTGAAGAGATATCTGAACCATTAGCGATTAACTTTGAAAAGACATGGAAGATGGGAGAGATTCCAGAAGACTGGAAAAGGGTAAATATAGTGCCCATCTATAAAAAGGGAAATAAGGACAACCCGGGCAATTACAAACGTGTCAGCTTAACTTCTGTACCCGGAAAGATAACAGAGCAAATAATTAAGCAACCAATTTGCAAACATCTAGAAGATAATAAGGTGATAAGTAACAGTTAGCATGGAGTTGTCAAGAACAAATCATGTCAAACCAACCTGACAGCTTTCTTTGACAGGGTAACATGTCTTGTGGATAGAGGGGAAGCGGTAGACGTGGTATATCTTGACTTTAGTAAAGCTTTTGATATTGTCTCACATGACCTTCTCATAAACAAACTAGGGAAATGCAACCTAGATGGAGCTACTATAAGGTGGGTGGGTGCAAAACTGGTTGGAAAACCATTACCAGAGAGTAATCAGTGGTTCCCAGTCATGCTGGAAGGGCATAATGAGTGCGGTCCCGCAGGGATCAGTTCTGGGTCCGGTTCTATTCAATATCTTCATCAATGATTTAGATCAGGGGAGGGCAAACTACAGCCTGTGGGCCGGATCCAGCCCATCAGGGCTTTCAATCCAGCCCACGGGATTGCCAGTCCTGTGGTACAGCAGGGGCTAAGGCAGGCTCCCTGCCTCCCCTGGCCCCATGCCGCTCCCAGAAGCAGCCAGCACCACGTCCCTGCGGCCCCTGGGCGGGGGGAAGAGGGCTCCGTGTACTGCCCTCGCCTACAGGCACCGCCCCCTGCAGCTCCCATTGGCCGGGCATGGGGAACCGTGGCCAATGGAAGCTTCGGGGGTGGTATACACAGGCGAGGGCAACGCGCAGCAGAGCTGCCTGCCCCACTCCAACCCCAGGAGCCACTGCTGGATATGCTAGCCACTTCCAGGAGCAGTGCAGGGCCAGAGCAGGCAAGGAGCCTGCCTTAGCCCCGCTGCGTGCCACTGCCACCCCGGAGCTGCTTGCGGTAAGTGGCGCCAGACCGGAGCCCACACCCTGCACCCCCTCCTGCACCCTGCCCCCCAACCCCCTGCCCTGAGCTCCCCACACCCTGCTGCACCCCTCCTGAACCCCAACCCCCTGAGCCCCCTTCTGCACTTTGCACCCCCTCCTGCACCCCAACCCCTTGCCTTGAGCTCCTTCCTGCAAACCACACCCCCTCCCATACTCCGCACTCCCTCCTGCACCCCAACCCCCAGCCCTACATCCATGGCCCTGCATACAATTTCCCCACCCAGATGTGACCCTCGGGCCAAAAAGTTTGCCCGCCCCTGATTTAGATAATGGCATAGAGAGTACACTTATAAAGTTTGCGGATGATATCAAGCTGGGTGGGGTTGCAAGTGCTTTGGAGGATAGGATTAAAATTCAAAATGATCTGGACAAACTGGAGAAATAGTCTGAAGTAAATAGGATTAAATTCAATAAGGACAAATGCAAAGAACTCCACTTAGGAAGGAACAATCAGTTGCACACATACAAAATGGGAAATGACTGTCTAGGAAGGAATACTGTAAAAAATGGATATGGGGGTCATAGTGGACCATCAGCTAAATATGAGTCAACTGTGTAACACTGTGGCAAAAAAAGCGAAAATCATCAGGAATGGTCTAGATAATACTTAGTCCTTCCATGAGTGCAGGAGACTGGACTAAGATGACCTCTCAAGGTCCCTTCCAGTCCTATGATTCTATGATAAACAAATTACTGGAAATAGACTTTGTTCCTTCCATAAATATACCCTGCAAAATTGTATGAGCATCCCAAAGTTACTGTGTAGATTTTATATAACTATATTGTAATTCCTTGAACACAAAGGGCAACATCATGAAGATGATTACGTTCCCACATTTCTAAGTGCCCCCATCTTTTTAATCTTTTCAATAATAAATATATATTCCACTTATTGCAGATTGGCAATTCTGAGCACAGGCCAATTGGTCAGAACATTGGACCATTTGTGATAAATTTCTGAGAAGCAGAAACTAAACTGATTAAAAGATTTTATTTGAGAGTTTGGGAGAGCTAAACTGTCATTCAAATGACTACCTAGGAAAAAATATATAATTCTGTGGCACATGGAAAATATCATCATATGGTACTACAGAAAGAACATACAGGATATCAATATTTTGTAGATAAAAAGATGGAGATGACACAGTGCTGTTGGCTGATTCAGAAGATGGTCTGATGGAGTTAGTGGAAATTATATGTGAATATGTCAAATAATATGGTCTAGAGTTGAATATGAACAAGACAAAAATAGTGGTGGTATGCAGCGATCTTGGGAACACATGCCAGGATTCCAGTGAATGACACAGCTGTACAGCGAATAAGAAATTATAACTGTTTAGGAAGCATCATTAAAGAAGATGGAAAAATCAGATACTGAAGGCACACTAGATGAGCAAGAGTGAAAGATATATTCTGAAAGAATTAACATCTGACAAGGGACTGAAGACTAAATTCTGACTCTTAAAAACTTACAATTGGTCTGTGTTAAATTATGGCTGTGAAACATGAACATTCAAACAATTGATAATAAAGAAACTACAATCCTTTGAATTATGGTATTATAGAAGAATTCTGAAATGATTATGGATAGACTGCATAACCAACAAAAAAGTGTTGGAGATGATTGGAACTCAGCAAACACTAGAGATCTTATGATAAGAAAGATTCAATTTGCAAGGCACATTTTAACAGATTCAGCAGGCAATGCATGTTTATGGGCACTAGAAGAGAAGGTTGATGGCAGAAGAGCATCAGGCAGAAAAAAAGATCTTGGATAGACAATGTGGTATCCTGGGTGGATGAAAAGGACTATTCATCCATAAAGAGACTAGCAGAGGATCATACAGAATGGGCTATCATGGCTGCACACCTTCATTAATGGAGGTGCCACAGAAGAAGAAGAAGAAAAGAAAAGTAATCAGAACCTGTGTTTTTGAACTATATATATACTCTATGGCCTTGTAATCTGTAATAAAAAATGCAAATGTACAAATTCTGGACATTTTTCTCTCTCTTTTTTTAATCTTTAGAACACTGATACTTTAAGTGCATTTTTGATAGTTAATGAAATTTTGGTAAGACTCGATTCTTCTAGTGTGCACAGAATTTACATAGATCTCCGAGACAGCCTAATTGAAAAAAATGGATGGTTCCTCTCAAGTGATATTTTGAAAGGTATTTGCTATATGCCTCTCTTTCCAAAAGATAGGAAAAAATAATTGTGCTCTCAGAAACCTGTTGATTTTAAAATGGTTAATTGCTGACATTGAGACTGAAGATTGTTCTAAACAAATCCCCTCATCTGAATTCCCCAAAGTTTAGAGGGGGTCTCTATATAGAGAGGGAAAATGAAACCCCTAGATCTGAACACAGGAAATGTAGGAATTGCCAGACTGGATCAGACCAGTGATCAGTTGTGGCCAGCACCAGCTGCTTCAGAGGAAGGTACAAGAAGTTTAGCAGTAAGCAGATATGGGATAACCTACACAGAGGTTTTTGCAGCTGGGGTCCATCGCTAACTGGTGTTTGTTGCTGTCCAGTGTAGAGATAGACATGAGCTACAAGATTTAGATCTAGAGCCAGTTGTGGAACTCCCTTGCCCCATAGCTAAGGGGTGTTTGGATGTGGGGTTTTGGTTCAGGCCTATCTCTAATTGTTTCACATGAATTTAATACTTAAGACTTGATGAGTACCTGTGAGGCTCCAATCAACAAGCAGTGTGCAATACACACTCACTCCCAAGTCTGTGCGAGTGCTTTTTATAAAACTGAGATTATATGTACACAAGCAAGTTTTCAGATATGCTAAGTACCTGCAGCTCCCATTGACTTCAGTTGGAGTTGTGGGTGCTCAGCACCACTAAAAATCAGTCCTCACGTAGTTTAGCTGCTTATGAATGACTAGAAGTAAACAGGCATATATAAGCAACATTTTTGTTACTTTCTTTTTGCCTGAGAAACTGATTAACCCGATAGAGCCTGCATCCACTTCACATTATATTTTTCTATCATTGTCTTGATTGCACCATTGAAAGCCCTAATAAACTTTTTTTTTTTAATTCCACTGCAAATGTTTGCATGTAACTCCTAGAATGCTTTGGAAGATGCAGTGTATTCCAGTGGATGGTCATTGCACTTGTAAGTCTCAAAGCTTGTAGGAGTCAAAGATTCTATATCATGTGTTATAGTGTATTCTACCTTATTACTTAGGGTTGGGTATAATGGAAGTGTCTGGGAATGCTCTGGTATGGGATGTGGAAGGTTAGGTGAGTTAGACATCTTAATATAGGATTATATATTCAGTGTTCCCATCAGTTACACCTGGGTGTCATTATTCATTGGTGCTTCACATGTATAACTAAAGAAAGATTTGGGCTTCCTTGTTTGGATGAAAAAACATTCACATAAGTATTAGGACTTGTCCACATGGGGAAGTTAGTGCAGAATAAGCTAGGATATGAATTTAAAGTGCAGTAGCTACTCTGCACTAACTCCCTTTGTGGATGCTCTTATTTCAGACTGAAAGTACCTTTGTTCAGCTTAGCTTGGTCCACTTTAAAGTGTATTAAATTAAAGCACACAGAATAAGAGTGTCCATGCAGTGAGTTAGTGCGAAATAGCTGTTGCACTTTAAATTCACACTCTAGGTTATTCTACATTAATTTCCCATGTAAACAAATTCTGCTCTCTGTCACCATGTTCTATTTACATCAACACAGTTAATCTGAATTTATGCTGGTGTAACTGAGATTAAGTGATTTTTTTTTTACCAGTGGTATATACAAATTATAATCAAATACTTGCAGTGTGGGTTGTCAGAAATCAAAAGCTATATTAATCAGGCTATCAAGTGGAAGCTTTTTTTGTTTACTGAAAAACATTATTTGGTTGTTGAGATCTAGAATGTGAACTTGTAAATTACTTATAGAAGAATCCTTATAGAAATGCTGAATAAGCAATAATTCCAGGATGAAGTGGTCTAACAGAGCGAGCACTGAACTTTGACCCAAGAGACCTAGGTTCTCATCCTGCCTCTGCCATTGATCTACTGTGTGATGTTGGGCAAGTCATTCTAAATAAATGGAGATATCCTATCTCCTAGAACTGGAAAGGACCTTGAAAGGTCATCTAGTCCAGCCCCCTGCCTTCACTAGCAGGACCGAGTACTGATTTTTGCCCCAGATCCCTAAATGGCCTCCTCAAGGATTGAGCTCACAATCCTGGGTTTAGCAGGCCAATGCTCAAACCACTGAGCTATCCCTCCCCCGCATCTTGTTGTGCTTCTGTTTCCCCTCATTTTTTTGTTTCTCTTGTATAAACTGTTAGTAAGAGACAGTCCCTGCTCTGAAGAGCTATGTGTTTGTACAATACCTTAATACAATGGGGCTTTGATCTTGGCTGTGACACCTTGGTGCTACTGTAATACAAATAATAATAAATAGCACATAACATTTATACAGGTTCTAATTTCAGAATTTGACACCATGTACTGCAGAATCTGGCTGACTTTCTGAGATGGCTGCAACAAGGCTCTGTAAATGGGTGAAGCCATAGCAGTGGTGGTGGTGAAGAACCAAATAACCTGTCTTGGGCCTGGTTGGCTGCACCACACTTAGAGGGAGTTATTTCAGCTGATTTATAATCTTCAACTTGTAGTAGTTCAGGACAAATTGTCCATCTGACTTCATCTGTGGTGCCAAGTGATTATAATGGAGGCCACCAGCAGGCAAAAGGGGAGAGGATTTAAAAGTAGGGAGGAAAGCATGTCAAAACCTGTTTAAAATGATATGAAAAACTGCTCACGTACATACAAATAGGTGAAAATTCTTTTTCAGCTTTATTTACCTGAGAATGAATTTCAGTTTGAAGAGGCCTTTATGTCGTTTCAGGCAAAGCACCTAAGATATAAGCAATTTTCAACAAGAGTACTACACATTTGTCTTTATAACAATTTGTATGTAACAGCTTTTATGCAAATGACACTAAAGTGGCACCTTTTTTTTCTAAATTGGACATTTTTATGGTTATAATTTTCTTCTGTAATAACAGCAAAAAAATGGCTGTCCCAGTGGAGTTGAGCATTTCATCTCTAGCGCTGTTTTGTGAAGTTGGAATGACAAGTTTCTTTCATTTGCGCAAAGAATGTCAAAAAAAGTATTTTTTGTCATTCTTGTCTGAGTTAGTGGAGGCAGTTTCACTTGGAGGTAGCACAGTCCCCTGACACCAACCTTTTTTTCTGCAGAAAGAATGGTCTCATAAAATCATAATGGAATTTAAAGGAACTGAAAAATATTACCCCTTCTTTCTCTTTTCTCTCTGATGGGCAAAAATTTCTTTGTTAGTTTTAGCACCCGTTGCTTTGATTTGGTCTTTGGCATAAAGTATGGATTGGATGAATGGACTATAAGGTGGATAGAAAGCTGACTAGATTGTCAGGCTCAACGGGTAGTGATCAACGGATCGATGTCTAGTTGGCAACGGGTAGTGATCAATGGCTCGATGTCTAGTTGGTATCAAGTGGATTGCCCCAGGGATCTGTCCTGGGGCCGGTCTTGTTCAACATCTTCATTAATGATCTGGATGATGGGATGGATTGCACCCTCAGCAAGTTTGTGGATGACACTAAGCTGGGGGGAAAGGTAGATACACTGGAGGGTAGGGATAGGGTCCAGAGTGACCTAGAGAAATTGGAGGATTGGGCCAAAAGAAATCTGATGAGGTTCAACAAGGACAAGAGCAGAATCCTGCACTTAGGATGGAAGAATCCCATGCACTGCTACAAGCTGGGGACCGAGTGGCTAGGCAGCAGTTCTGCAGAAAAGGACCTGGGGATTACAGTGGATGAGAAGCTGGATATGAGTCAACAGTGTACCCTTGTTGCCAAGAAGGCTAACAGCATATTAGGCTGCATTAATAGGAGCATTGCCAGCAGATTGAGGGAAGTGATTATTCTCCTCTATTTGGCACTGGTGAGGCCACATCTGGAGTATTGTGTCCAGTTTTGGGCCCCCCTCTACAGAAAGTATGTGGACAAATTGGAGAGAGTCCAGTGGAGGACAACAAAAATAATTAGAGGGCTGGGGCACATGAATTATGAGGAGAGGCTGAGGGAACTGGGCTTATTTATCTGCAGAAGAGAAGAGTGAGGGGGGATTTGATAGCAGCCTTCAACTACCTGAAGGGGGGTTCCAAAGAGGATGGAGCTAGGTTGTTCTCAGTGGTGTCAGATGACAGAACAAGGAGCAATGGTCTCAAGTTGCAGTGGGGGAGGTCTAGGTTGGATATTAGGAAAAACTATTTCACTAGGTGGTGAAGCACTGGAATGGGTTACCTAGAGAGGCGGTGGAATCTCCATCCTTAGAGGTTTTTAAGGCCCAGCTTGATAAAGCCCTGGCTGAGATGATTTAGTTGGGGTTGGTCCTGCTTTGAGCAGGGGGTTGGACTAGATGACCCCCTGAGGTCTCTTCCAACCCTAACCTTCTATGATTCATGCCCATTCATTCTCCAGATATCACACAGGTGACTTTTATAGACTATAGTCTTGGATTTAATTGACTACTGTAAAACAATGTATGTATTTTGTGCAAACATTCCACAGCATTAGTATATTAACCCAAAGAAAATGACAGGTTACTGTTGCTTAATTAACTAAGAAGTTCTACAAAGGGAACATAAAAAAGTGTGGTTATTTAATTATTCAAATTTATCTTAGTAGCCAATTAACTGGTGTTCTGGAACCAAGAAACTTTGTGATGGACAATTTTGCCCCCACAAACTGATAGACTAGGTTACCTTTAATTGAGGTGTATGTTTAGATTAACAAATGAAAGTTACAGAATAAGTAAGATACCACGCTGGTATCTTGTAAAATTTAATTAACCATAGAAAGTATTTTGAAACAAACATTTCTTCTAGTATGGACAGTCAATAAATACTAAAAATCATTATGGCTAAATGTGTATGAACCAATTTCATCCCAGTAGTCAAAACTTCTTTTAACCTGGTCTTAGGTTGCATTTATTGTTATTAATTATTACTACTACTACTTAAACATCTGCAGTGATAACCCTTAACAAGTTGCCAGTTGCCCTAGATAGCCAATCCAGGAAAGCGCACAAACAAGTATGAATCTT
>NW_020664447.1:76602781-76757315 GCF_002925995.2 Terrapene triunguis
GGCTGTTATGGAGCACTAATCCCTACTAAAGGTGAAACTGGGCAAAGTGTTGGGGGAGAAGGTGGGGCCATTTAATCACAGGGTAGTGGCAGATACTGTCTTTGCCAGTATTGTTACTGGAATTGTTGTTTTGATTTTCTGTGAATTAAGCCTTAAGGACACTTATTTATTCCTCTTCTGTGCTGTAGAATTCTTCTGCATTGAAAACTAGTAGTGATTTCTGTAAGCAAATAACACCAACCGGACTTTCCCCTTCCTCCTGTGTATCCTTGCGACCTCGGATATTTCTGAACTGAAGGTGGCAGCGGGATGGTAGATGTATGGGTCAGACAGAAAAGTGTTTGCAGTATGGTGGTACCAAACAGTCACACTATTCCATTTCATGTGCTGTGAATTGTGGGGCCCAGTCCCAAACCTGAAAACATCTTCCATTCATCATACTTAGGAAGGAGAGTCCACACACAAATCAAGGAAACTATAACGTTTATTAAAATTACTATATGGAATGTGGAATTAAAACATTTTAAAAAAGATATGTCAACAAACAAGATTTAAAACATAGGAATGAATCCATGAATACCTACCAAATGCTAGCATCTTTGCACCCATCTCCTTCTCCTCCCCTGACAAGGAGGGAATGATGGGGGGAAATTCTCTTGGGGACAACCGGGAATGTCTCCTGCGTGGGGCTTGGGTGTGATCAGTTGGTGGGGTTCAGGAACTCCCACATGCTCATTGTTCCCCTTCTGCACATTCAGGAGAGCGTCTTCCCTGCAAGGAGTTTTGGGTGTTGCTGGAGGATGTGGTCCTGGGAGTCCTGCAAGCTCCATGATCTCCTTCCAGTAACTTGGGTAGGGTTCTAGAAAGCGGGTCCTCCAGCTCAGCAGCACTCTGGGTGGCAGCTGGAGGAGGAAGAGGATGCAGCGGTGGAGGTGGTGTTTAAGTGACAGGTGGAGTGGCCATGATAGCAAGCAGACCTGAAACTCATTTGGCCACCAGTTCTATGAGCCTTTCCATTCCTATCGTGTGCCTCCTGCTCCATGACCCAGTTCATCAAAGTATCTTCCTGCTGAAAAGCCCGCTCCTCCTGTGCCCTGAGGACTTCAAACTGCTTCTTTTTTCTGCTGTCCATCCCCATGTGCTGTTCTTCCACTGTTCTCTTCTGCCTGCCTCTGCTGTCTCTGAGGCTACGTCTTCACTACAGGGGGGGGTCGATTTAGGATACGCAAATTCAGCTACGCGAATAGCATAGCTGAATTCGACGTATCGCAGCCGACTTACCCCGCTGTAGGGACGGTGGCAAAATCGACCTCTGCGGCTTCCGGTCGACGGCGCTTACTCCCACCTTCGCTGGTGGAGTAAGAGCGTCGATTCGGGGATCGATTGTCGCGTCCCAACGGGACGCGATAAATCGATCCCCGAGTGGTCGTTTTCTACCCGCCGATTCAGGCTGCTCCTGCCCTCCTGATGGAATGGTTTCCTTCTCAGGAGCTAAAGGGACTGCCAATTCAAAGACAAGGGTTAGCATTATATATTTTTTCCTTTGGTAGAAGTCGAGAAATGCCCCCCATAACTTTGCTGTAGAAGGCCACAATTTTGATATGTTTCAGCATTCCAGGAATACAACTGTTAGACTATCCTTGTTTCTCAGACAATTTTTGCAGCCCATGAGGAAGGAGCAGAGGCTAATAACGGTAAGAAAAATGTTCTAGTTTTTTAAACATTTTTAACTATTCATAGTGGCTCATGGGGAGGGAAGAACAGTTCCTTCCAGAGGCTATTACCAGTTTGTAATTTCTTCTTTAAAGGCTGCCCAACATTTGGAGAACATAGTGGCTTTCAAGGAACCAGAGTGGAAAAGAGAGATGGCTTTCCAGTCCTGTGGAGGAGATCTGGCAATCTGTGCCAGCGAAATGTTTCTGGTAATGGTCATGCTTCTAAATATTGCTGAATGGAGGGTTTTGGTCAGTTATGAAGGTGTACCAAGAAGATGTGCACTGCTGTTGAATCTCAAGACCCAGTTAGACTTTCTGCTACACCAGAAATTTGGTTAAATGTGCTTACAGGACTGGGAGGCAATTTGACTGGAAATTGATTATATGCTCAGCTAGCATATGGAGTTTCCATGCAAAGGGAGTTGCAAACCACTGGACCCTCCTCACCTGGCATCACAAGAAAATCCTGCCCCTGTGCCTGCTTATCAGTGGTGAAATGGACAGAGAAAGAAAGAGACACAGCACAATTTTATTTGTTTCCCAGATCAGCACCACAAGCCCCTCACTCTCCACTGCAAAGGGATACCTCACTGTGTTTTTCCAGCTGCTAGACTGGATCCTTCTCCTATCTCTATTTCCCTGGGTTTGTGCAGCATGGCTCGGTGTGGGGAGAAGCCAGATAACAGGGACAGTAAAAATTTGGTAAACTTTCAAGGGAGAAAGGATTGCTGTGACTAACTTTTTCCTCAGACAACTGAAGTGGTCTACATCGGTTCCCTTCCCTTTCCAGAGCTAATACACCCCTCTCCCTCAACCCCCTCCTCCCCTTCCATGTCCCTCCACTTCAATCCCCTCTTTCCATTCCATGCCCCTCCACCCTAACCAGGGCCGGCTCCAGGCACCAGACGAAAAGCACGTGCCTGGGGCGGCACATTGTAAGGGGCGGCATTCCGGCCAATCTTGGGGCGGCACATTCCGGTTGCCCTGCCGTGGTTCTTTTTTTTTTTTTTTTTTTTTTTTGGCAGCCCGGTCAGCAGCTCCGGAGCCCCCGGCCGGCTCCCCACTCTCCGCCAGTCCCAGCCCAGCCCTGCAAGGGCATGGACCTCGGCCCAGGGGGCAGGAACTAGCGATCTCCGCCGCTTACCGTGCCGCCGGGCTCCCCGGGACGCGCCACTCCCTGCCACCTGCACCGGCCTCCGCTTCCCGTGCTGCTCTGAGCCCGGCCCGGCCAAGCCGCCTTTAAAGGAGCAGCTGAGCCAGCACCTCCTGCAGCCCCCGGGGGCTCCGCCTGCCCGGCCAGGAGAGGCACCGGAGGAGAGAGGCACTGGAGGGGGGAGCACCTCTCTCCCGGCTGCGAGCGGGCTGCAGCGCTGCCCTTCACCCCCCTGGGAGCCGCCTTGACCGCCCTCCACGCGCTCCCTGCGGCTCCCTTTTTTTTTTTTTTTTTGCTTCGGCAGTCCAGCGCCCTTTTTTTTTGCTTGGGGCGGCAAAAAAGCTAGAGCCGGCCCTGACCCTAACCGTCTCATCCAATTCCACACGGCTCCTGTTTGTAAGGGGACGGTAAGATCAGAGGCGTGGGAGAAGCATTGAAACTGTGTAATTTTCCAAGGGACAAAAGACAGCTCTTACTAACTTTAGACAATGATAAGTTTTCTACAATTGTCCCATCCCCAACTGGCACCTTTCTAACCCACCTGTCCCATCCCTTCACCCAGTCTGCATGGCCCCAAGACCATCGCTGCCTGACTGCTGGCTGAGAAATGTACAGACACAGGGGCACAATGACTTTTCGTTAATAATCTGTTTTTAAGACATAGTTTTAGCCAAATGCGTAATAGTGGTTCATCGGAAGTCAAAGAATTGATTTATAGCTGTGTCTTCCTTGGGGACTGTTTTGGTGTGGAGCAGAGTGGGGACTGGGTTTAAAAGCAGGAATATAGCACCAGAGAAAGAGGGGATATTGGTGGGGAGGGTGGTGGTTCATTGTAACTTACTGGCCGTGGATTCTGGTTATTGTCATGGCTCAGGCTCCTCCTTGGGTTCATCAGTGACAGGGGAGCTGGAAGTCTTGTTCAATGGTTAGAACCAGGCTTGAGCACCAGGAGTTGGCACCGCAGGCCAAGGGTTAGAGCTGAAGTCAGAAACTGGAAACCAGAACAATGGGTCAGAGCCTGAGTCAGGAATTGGGAACCGAGCCATCAGTCTGAGCTGGTGTCAGGAGACGCTAACCAGAGCCAGGAGTTGGCTCCAGAGCCAGGATCCAGAAAGGGAAATAAGGGCTGGAACAGGAAAGGAGTAAAGCTGGGGCAGGACTGGAGAAGGGCTGGAACAGGACAGGAACAAAGCAGGAGAGAGTTGGGAATAGAGCTGGAGCAAAAAGCATTGACCAGCTTGCAACTGGCTGTTGCTGCTGAACTCAAAAGCAGACCTGATGGATGCCTTCAGCATTCCAATCAAGCAATGCTACTACAACTCAGCTGAGCTCATTGATTAGCCTGGAAACTGGCCTGGTTAGTAATCAGGTTCAGTTGAACGTTCTCAATCCTGACAGTCAAGGGAGCTTCCTCAACTGGCTTCTCCAGATAGAAGTGTAAATCACATGCTTCTCGTCCTCTAGGTCTTTCAGGGCATCTTTGGTAGTTCATGCTGGCTTCTTGCCCATGTCCCCATCAGCATCCTGGCAGACAGTGAGGCTGGCAATGTGGAGCAGGGGCTGGTGAGCCACTCCAGGCTCCGGGAGCCCTTAACAGTGTTAGGTCAAGCTTTTTGTAGAAGGGGCATTTACACTGAGCCCTCCTGGAGTGACTGTTGGAGTCTTCTGCCTTCCTGTACAGGAGCCTCAGGTGCTTGATATGTTCCTAGCTCTGGGCCAAAGTCGACTCAATGCCCGCCTGTTCCAGCCTCTATCAAATTCCCCAGCACAGGTGAATGGTTCTGCCACTCCAGGCTGAAGTTGTACTCTGATCATATGTTAATAAGCACCAAGGTGTGGTCGGCGAGCCAGGGGGCTGCTCTCAGAGCAGGATCCATGTTCACCTGTTTTGGTCTATAGAGAGTGTAGCTGTTCTGATGTGGTCAGTGCAGCTCACGACTGCTGGTGAAAACGGGAGGACAGGGACCTTTATAGATTAGACAAGGGACAGGCAGAAAAGGGTTCAGTGTATTGTGGGAATAGGGGTGTGTGACATTGTGCAGGCTATATGGTTTTATAAAAACATAATAAGAAGTGAATATAATGTAACTGGAATAGTTTTATAAAAATATGATAAGTGAATATAATGTAACTGGAATATGCTTCATGCAAAAGGTCTCTTGTAAGGTATTATTACAAAGCTTATAATCTACTGAGTGTGATCATCCCATTTGTATAAATGTACCACTCTTGTATCTAAAACTAGAAATATGAAATATAACTCTGAGGGCCTATTGTAATTATGTAAAGTGTGGGCCATTAATGATGGTTTGGAATCTTGATGATTCCCATTAACAAGGACCATTGTCTGCAGATGACTGTGTTTACCTGTTAGTCTTCCTGTATATGTGTGTGCTGGCAAGTGGGCAATGAAGTCTTGCAGTGACATGTGATCATGTCACCTGAACTGGAATCCATCTTTAACCTGGTGCTTTTCCAGTGAGGGGGGGTGGAAACCCAGAGAGACAAAGGGTTCCCGCCTTATGCAAAAGATATATAAAGGGGTGGAACAGAGGAGAGAGGGAGAGAAGCCATCATGAAGAATCCCCTAGCTATCACCTGAGCTGGAACAAGAGCTGTACCAGGGGAAAGAATTGTGCCCAGGCCTGGAAGGTGTCCAGTCTGAGAAAAACTTACCGAAGCATCTCTGAGGGTGAGATTATCTGTATTTAGTTTGATTAGACATAGATTTGCGCATTTTATTTTATTTTACTTGGTGACTTACTTTGTTCTGTCTGTTACTACTTGGAACCATTTAAATCCTATTTTCTGTATTTAATAAAATCACTTTTTATTTAGTAATTTACTCAGAGTACGTATTAATACCTGGGGGAGCAAACAACTGTGCATATCTCTCTATCAGTGTTATAGAGGGCGAACAATTTCTGGGTTTGCCCTGCATAAGCTTTATGCAGGATAAAATGGATTTATTTGGGTTTAGACCCCATTGGGAGTTGAGCATCTGAGTGCTAGAGACAAGCACACTTCTGTGAGCTGTTTTCAGGTAAACTTGCAGCTCTGGGACAAGTGATTCAGACCCTGGGTCTGTGTTGGAGCAGACAGGAGTGTCTGGCCTGGCAAGACAGGGTGCTGGAGTCCTGCGCTGGCAGGGAAAACAGAAGCAGGGGTAGTCTTTGCACATTGGGTGGCAGCTCCCAATGGGGTTTCTGTGATCCAACCCATCACAGGGTGAAGGACTATTGAAACTTGAGACCTGGTACATGATCCTTACCCTTGGCCATACTGTACACTGGCATGGGTAGAGGGCTGAGACACAGCCTCAATTGTGCATTTATCCACACCCCTCAGGGGTACTAGTTTACTCACCCTCTACTAGCCTTCACACATGTGATTCTGGGATTTAGGTGTGGCTAATACAGGGGGGGTTTGGTACAATCACAACATGAACATATGTACAGTTGCTAATGCAGATGTGCCCTGAGACAAACTCCAGGTAGTCTGCCCCTGAGTCTTTGGGTTCCAACTACACATGGAGCCCTATAAATCTGGGAGTTAATCTAAATTGATAAAGAAAGCTAATCTAAACTATTGAAGTGGGGATCTAAAGCGTCAAGTCCATAGCTTTTTTCTCCCAGAACATCAATAGATTTAAAAAGGTTGATGTTTGCAATTTGAAAGCATTGTCAATATGTGGATATTTTTTTAATTCCTCTGCTTCACCCTGTGTTTGCCTCTATTTGAACTAGAAAGTGGCTAGAGAATCAGTGATTTAGCCATCAGGCTGTAGGCCTGGAGAGTGAACCTCTAATTCCAGTAGAGTGGAACCTCAGAGTGATTTAAGCAACGCACAGGGCAGTTCCTTGGAATAATGACCAGGTGTGGAGGCGTGATGGCCCTAACCAGGACATCAGGGTATTAAACCCGGCTGACCATTAATCCACAGGAAAACCCACCTCTGTGCTGGGGTCATTATTACTGTGAGAGGAAAATGGAAAATTCCTCTTCCCTGCTCAGAAAAGAAAATATAGGTTGTGGATATATTTCTTTGAGTGATGCAGTTTCTATTGGCGTACTCCGGACTCTTCTTGAGAATTAATGACCTGTATATTAATCAGTTAGATTGGTTGAATCATTTCTCAATATTCCATTCATTTTATAAGTATATGCTTCTTAAAAAAAGGCATTTCTGACATTACAGATTTTTTTAAAAACACATTTACATTTGAAATGCACTAATTTCTTCTCAGAATGAAAATAATTAATACATACGTTGCTGGTTTGTAGCCTCTTTCATCTGAAGATCTTAAAGCACTCTGCAGACTTTTACGAATGGGTAAACTGAGGCAGATAAAGGTGGAGCTACATTCTCAAGGTCACACAGCAGGTTGCTGGCAGAGTTGGGAAGAGAGACCCTAGCATCTTGACTACCAGTCCCCTGCTCTAATCTTTAAACTATGCTTTGCGGCCTATTATACTGGATGAGAGGCTCTATTTATCCTAATAGATTATTAATGTTCTGACAATCTAATGGTTTGTTTGGCCTGACATCCCTTTAGGCCTTTATAATTAAGAAAATATGTATTAACATTAATGGTGAAAAATACCTTTTAATCAAATATACAGTAAACCCAGGTTAACAAATGTCTGCTTTTCTGTCCCTGAAGCCTTGTGATGAAAAGAGCTGACATAATGGGTATTGAACCACGGAGCTGATTGCACATAAATGATATTTCTTTGCTCTTCTAAACAAAATGTAATGAAGACTTTGACGCCCCTACATCTTCACTGAATCATCAGAGGCAGAGAAGAACCTAAGTTTTTTTAAAAGATATTTTTTTGAAAGCCCCAAACACTAGAGCTCGATTCTCATTTACACTAAGATCCCTTTACAAGGCTCTGGCAATGTAAAGGGACCTTAAATGTACATGGATTCAGTCAGATCGGTGTAAAGCAGCTATAAGTGTCAATGAGAATCACGCCCTTCATTTCCTTCTTTCATTGACAGCCATTGACATATAACCTGTTATTTTTATTCAATGGGGAAACAAAAGAAATGTGGGCTATTCTGATAATGTTTCAAGCTTCTCATACCATACTTGCCACTGACTAAAAGGCTGGTTTGGTACAATCTGTGCTATATGGGGTGATCATGGCAACATGAATAATCAAGTGAGATTAGCCAACTGCATCTAGCTCTAATTGTCCTATTATTGACTACAGGGAAAAGCATCCTTTGGTTTAAACTACTTTCACAGCCTTCTACCACAGCCTCTGCAAACCCATCACCAGAACACCTCCTGAAATCCCGTTTCTTTTGTTTAATAAAGGAATGCTCATTATCCATTTTTGTTTATATGTTCTCTAAATATTCTACACCTGACACTTTGCAATTTCTGTCATCCTGCAGCATGTTGTGCTTAGTTCATTATGAAAATCACATGGTAATTATAAAGGCTTCATGTGCAAATCTGAACACATGACATACATGCATTCACACAAGCATTTATAGGATGCATCGCTCACTCCAGGATCCCAGAAAGAGGGATCACAATCTCCCTAACAGCATTACTTCCTGAAAGTGTTGATTTTCTAATCTATAACAAGTATACTGGTTAAGGAAGGGAGAGATTCTGACCTCGCTTACATCAGAAATAACTGCTCAGATCAGTGCAGTTACTCCAGATATGCACTGGTGTAACTGAGATCAGAATCCGGCCCAAGAACTTTACATAGTCACCAATAGATTTGGAAAAGGGAACCCCTGTCTGTCTAAATTTCTCCAATACTATCAGTCTATTTCTAGGCACACACACATTAACTGTGTGTTTTAAAACTTTGTTTGGTTGAACCTGTCATGCTAGGCTAAAATTGTGTGACCTAACTTGTAGTAGTTTTTGCAGTGAAGGTATCATTTACTGTTGAGTATATTTTACTGTGCTGTTATAGATCTTTTCACTCAACCAGCTGTCTAACATGTTGAATAGTCTTTCATCTTGTCAAACACTTCCATTCCCCTTTCTACAGCTTTCTCAGCCAACATGTACACACCTAATCAATCTAATGCCACTGTCTCCAGACTTAAGAACCAAAAAGCACTGCCCAAACTACTTTCTTAAAGAGACAGTCATCCTTTCCCACCAAACTCATTGTCAAGAGGACTGATAAATTAAGTGAAAAGAAAGACTCCTCTAAAATTCTTATTCTAGGTCCAGCGTGAGAGCTGTAGTTCAATGACTGAAGCAGCTGTTTAATAAAGGCGGTGTGGGGGTTCCCTTCACAGAGATCATATATGTGTTAATTATATTTAATAACTATCCTATTCATATAGTTAAGCTTAAATCTCCTTATATTTGTCCATATATATCTATATATAGATATATTTGGCCATTTTTTGGCAAACAGGACTAATCTATCTCAATCTGTTCAATTCTATTTTTCTTTTTTTCCTATCCCCTCTAAACAGAAACTCCATTAGTAGATTGATATTTACATCGCATGAGAGACAAATGAAACAAACCCATGGAGTTGCATTTAGTCAACACCTGCACTGTAATGTATATCTCACCAGTGGCCGAGCCCTTATATGGAGTAGTAATTAAGGCCTTCTTTATTTTTATTGTAAATACATTAGATATATTACCTAAGGGGATTGTACAAAGTGGATCATATGAAAGGGTGAGATTACTCCTGCCTTAACACTAGTTCTGAAATCAGTTAATCAGAAATGGGGTTGGTTTGAAGGGGCCTCATTCCTCCTTCCCATTCCGCTCCCGCCCCCATTGCTGTGATTCTGTGATAGTGAATTTTTCAATTGCACTTTTGTTTCTCCATATGTGCTTTCTATTTAAAACACAAACAGTTTTATAGCCAGCAGATACACATGTAATATAGCTCTCTGAACAAACAGGTAGAGGTGGCTCATGTTTTCAGCCTGTTTTTGAATTACTTAGGATGGAGGGAGGTAAAGACATTTCAACCTTTAAGCTCCTTTGACATTCACAAAGTGCTAAAAGTCAGCTGGGGTCTCAGCTCTGACAAATTTGCATCTCTTTGAATATGATGCTTGAAAAGCCAAGCCGCTAGATTAAATTTTGCCATGGAGAAAATGAGAAAGGCTTCCATCTCCCAGGTCTACTGGGAGGATCTTTATGGTTGATTTACTTTTTTTAAATAAATGTTTCTTTATGTGTTTCCTCTAGTTTGTGTCCAGCCTTCCTCTATCATGCACGCTGTAACTTCTGCCAGTTATATCAGCCCACGGTAAGTCAACCTGGGCAGAGTACAAGGTGAAAGAATATTTCAATCTAAACTGCATATCCCTTCTGTGTTTTCTGATTAAAATTTGAAAGTAAACCTTGGAATAAACTGTACCTGACATGACTTCTAAAATAATGTAGACAGTTTGTAAACGTGGGGCTAAACCTACCAACCGTTCCCACTCCATTAGCATGAATAAGGGATACTCACATGTGTAAGGGTTCCAAGACTGGGCCCTACAATGTAGTTGTAGCCCTAATGCAGATGACAGGGAACAGAACCAGCCATATAAATCATCTGATGATTAGATTGACTCCATAATAATAATAAACCTGTTACCCATTGCACAAATCCTACTGCAGCATGAATTATTTAATCAGATTCTATGCTATGGGCCACACGCTGCCCTTAGTTATACAGATTAGGTCCGGAATGTTACCACTGAATTCTGTGGAGTTACACCATGGAAACAGAGAGCAGGATTTGGCCTTATATATGTACGGGGGTCATTTCAATTAATGACAGATAGATGCGTATGTAGAGAGGCAACTGCTTCAACGTCTATAAATGTTTATTGTGCAGATCAAGTATCTGTCTAATTTCTATTTCTGGTGAAATCTGAATTGTGATACTTCATAAAAGTCTCCGCAAACTTCTTGTGGATTTTGATACTAACACATTTTAATTTCAATTGAAGAGATTCCAGACAAATTTCTACTGGCCTCATGCTACGCTGCTGTTAAATGAGGATAAATCTCTAAAATACACTGACTTTTAAAATAAAACCTAACACCACTCTCTTCTAACTGTAGCTGCTATGACTAGATGGAAAAGCCCCATTCCTTCATGAATGATGAAAGAGAATGATCCTTTTCCTTGGGCCGGGAGCTGAATTCCTCAATGCCTTACTTTACTCTCTCTTTGTTTCTCCAGTGTATGTGAAACGTGTATATAATGGAGTTCATACTCGGTGTCAGTAGGAGATGTTGTGCGTGAAGGTTTTTTTCCCCCCTACACAAAATTTGTTTGCAAGCTCTGTGAGCAGCATAACTTATGAACAATCAAATAGAGCACGTTTTTTCTTGCTGGGTTCTTATAATTTTCTGGCAGATCACATTACATTAGAGTGTGATGTGATCTGCAGTTAGGACTTAGTGATGCATACTGCATGTTTTAACTCAGTCGCCTGGGTTCCGATTCAGTCCAACATGTGTTTCTAGAAATAACTCAAGAAAGTGGATTGATTGCTTAGCAAAGGAAGAACAGCACCGGCTTTGAACAATACTTTAAAAAACAATTAAACAATAATAAACCTGAACAATTAGATTTGGAAACTGTTTCACACAGGCACAAAAATCATAGGCCAAGATTCTCAGAAATGGGTTCCTGAGCCCATCTTTATGTACCTGAAGGAGTGGCCTGATTTTCAAAAACACTGAGCACCCAACAACTTCCGGTGATCTCAGAGGGAACTGCTGGGTGCTCAGCACTTAAAAAAAAAAATGTCAGGACACTTCTTTAGGTGCCTAAATATGGGCTTGGGAGTCTAACTTGAGGAACCCATTTCTGAGATGCATTTCACTAGATTTACTATGATATTAGGGTCCTGTCCAGAACAATTTTCCTCTGCAGATGCTAGGGCTCCTGGGCTACGCAGATATGGAGGTTGCTCCCTGTTCAGAGGAGCAATTGTCCTCTTTCCAGCAGCTACAGGATACCACATTATTTTTATACTCCTCATTTACCCACCAAAAATTCTCACACCCTCCCTCCCACATTACTTTTGATAATTGCACACTCTTCACTGACACCTAGGCTTGCACCTTGGTGTCATCTTAGATTCCTCTCTTACCTTCTCTTTCCCTCTAGGTTGTCGCTAAATATTACTTCTTCATTTACATCTCTGAAAATCCATCCTTTCATCTCCATTCCCACCATTGAAGCCCTTGTGTAGATCTTGGTTATCTTTTGTTTATCACTACAATCTGCTCTCTGGGCTCCTGGATTCCAAGACATGGACTGTATTGGGAACTGCCAGTAGCAGAATCATTGCAAGAGGTGAAGAGCTCCATTTTCATGCAGCTGTGCATCTCCACTGAGCAGGCGGGTTTATCTTGCATGACAAACCCCCTTTCTCTAGGATAGATCTACTTATCACAAGACTATCCCTGAAAACACCATTCAGAATCTGTACACTCCAGAAAGCCACTGATACTTCCTGCTGAATTAACCTTCTGTCACCCAACTTATTACAAGTTCACAAAGCAAGGAATGGAAGCATTCTTTGGACAATGTAAAATGCAGGTTATCTGAGACCTCTGGTGTAACAATTAGCCACATAATTCTAACATTTTCTTCCTCATTTGTGGCCGAGAGAGAAAAAGATGCATGAAATAATATTTTTTATTGGACCAACTTCTGTTGGTGAGATAGACAAGCTTTTGAGCTTACACAGATGGTATACAGTGGAGTTTTTAGGCCAACTCCCTTACAAATTAATCATTGCTAATAAGCACTGGTGATAGCCATTTTACTATTGAAATGAGAGATTTATTGCTTGCATTGATTATAAGTAACAGTGCACAGTGCTCCCTGTTTTCAACAACAGTGTTGCAAAATGAGTGTAATGTGCCTGAATGAGTGTGACCTGCATTTGGATTTAACTGTGGTAGAAAATAGGTAATTTCCAATACTCGGTGCTCATCTTTTGCTCACACATTAGAAATATTAAGAGGCATGGATTGAGGTAGGATCTTTGGATTTGGGCCTGACACAATAGTTTTTGGCATTTATATATCACTTTTCCTTGGTAGATCTCAGAGCACGTTGCAAAAGAAGGTAGTTGTATCCAAAGCTTTTTTTCGGGTCACTGCAGGTTACCATAATTTACACCGAGGGTTGAAATGGCTCCGGAGGGCCGAGGGGCTGGGGGAGCACAGAATGCCCCTCTTCTTGGCATCCTGGACTGGGCAGAATTCAATCAGACCTCTGGATCAGGCTGTTGTCATGTATTTTCTCTGTATTACTGTGTTATTGAACAGCAGCACTTAAATATACCCTGAGCTTTGTCTTTAATAAATACTCCCTATTTCTGTGTGAATGTTTGGCAGGAGATTTTTATTATCGAATACATAAGTCTGATCCAATTCTTCTAAAAACTTGGGCATCATTTTATTAAGGTGTGGACCTACTGATCCCTCTGAATTTATTCCCAGTGAGCTGAGGCACTATTGTCTTTTGAGTACGGCCAGAGAAGAATTTAAACACTCCAATAAAAATAATGTTGCGCTTACAATCACACACAAGGATAAAAAATATGACAGTGTATCATTTCTCTACTGTGCTTTGTTGTGGGGATGCTGGCTGGTTGACTTTCCATAAAATTAATGGAGCTGTTTAACAGGCCCAAAGTTCTACCTCTCAGTAAAACATAATATGCCACTTCTTTAGAACTTCATATCCTTTCATTACTTTAAAAGGGAAATATTCTTCCAATACAGAGCCTCAAACAGAACAGATAACTGAGAACAGATCCCCTCCTGAGACCATGTGGTTGCATGTGTACATGTAGCTAAGAGCTGGTCCTGCTGTTGATGGTATTGCGTTTGTGTCAACACATTCTTTTTTAGGGTTGAGGTTGTGTTTGGGGATCTCACTGCTTTTGTGGGGAGAGATGTCTGTGAAAACTGAAGTTCTTTTGTTTTGGGATGTCAGATCAGAGGAATTTCACTGGATCCCTTGCTATTTGGACAGAGGTTGGTAGATGAGATCAGAGCCTTGGAATTTTGAGGAGATGGGGCTGGAATCCCTGAGGTTTGGGACAAGGGGTATGACTCTTGATATCTTTTTGGAAGGAATTGGAGCCCCTGGATTTTTGAGGAGTTATGGTGGATCCTGTCAGTCTTGGGTGAGAGAGGAGGATCGGGGCCTTGTATTTTTGAGAGTCAGAAACTGAAGTTGAGCATCTAATGGTTCTTGGAGGAGGGGGCTGTACTAGAAGAAGAAGCAAGAGCCTTGCTTTTTCAGGGAGCAGCATGTGTTCCAACTCCTGGAACATTGGAAATGGGCATAGAATTGGGCCCGACAGAATGTGCTGTTGAAAGTACTTAAAGGATAATAAATAAAAGGGGCCAATTGGAAGTTTCAAGTCACAACCTTCCACCACAGCATTCAGGACCAGCAGCAAATGGGTTCAAATCCTGCCAAACAATGTCAGATCAGACTCTTTGGGTTGGTAGCCAATCTCCATCCCCCATACACATCTTCCAAGACTGAGCCTAAATCCACAAGTTGCTTATTCAATATTGTCAACTCCGAACATTCAAAAATCATTGTTCAGGTTCCAAAAAAATCACAAGCTTGGATTGAAAATTATGGGATTTTATTAAAAAAAAATACATTTTGGGTTATTTTTATTTGCCTTCTGGCTTTCAAGCCCTTCAGATACACTGGGCTCATGTTTTCATGCTCTTCTCTGCAAGCACGAAGACTAGACATTTCTTTCTTACTTACTTTTAATGAAAGCAGAGAATCTTATGTATTCCATCACATGAGTCCAGGAGCTAGGAGCTTTAAGAAAAACACCTGTGATTGTGAGACAGCTGCAAGGCCTGAAGGGCACTCTATGAAATATAGAGCATGTACCCTTCCCAGCCCATTTCACTAAGCCACAGCTTGACAATACGAGTAAAAAAAAAAATCATAAGCAAATTAAAAATAAATACCTCCAACTTATTTCCGCCTCTGAACTTTCAAGTGTGTGTTATATAAATTGTAAGATCTTCAGGGTATGGACTGCCTGTATATTTGACTTGTACTGCAAACATGGTCAACACATGGATAAAGAACATATAAAAAGATACACATAAGCACATATATGCATACACACTTATAGATCTACACGCACACACGCCTATAGGTGCACATATACAGTAGAGTCACACATACATAAACATATTAGCATAGCTATACAATATTAATACACACATACCAAGCGATGAAGCATCAAGTTATGTAAACTGATTTTAAAAAGTTTTTAAAAAGCTGCCCATGCCCTTAAATTAACTCTTTCCAAATAATAATGTTACTATTAACACTGCACGGTTAAATCCAAATGGACAAGTTTATGTTCTCTTTTGCACATCATTTCCTCTCTCTCTCTCTCTCTCACTTTCTTTACCTTCCCAACGGCACTATTTTATTTCAGAAGAAAACTTATGAAAATTGTTGAAACATACACTACAAAGCATTTTCTTTCTCCCCCCGCTTTTTTTATTTCAGCAGATAGCCCCCAAAAAAGGCAGAGATGTCAAAGACTTCGAGTCCCCCCTTTGACATTCACGCAGTGCTGAGAGTCAGCCGGGGTCTCAGCTCTGACAAATTTGCATCTCTTTGAATGTGACGCTTGAAAAAAGCCGGAGCTGCTAGATTAAATTTTTTTTTTCCGTCGAGAAAATGAGAAAAGCCTCTATCTCTCCGCCGAGTCTACTGGGAAGATCTTTATTCTGATTCTTGTTAGAATTGTTTATCACCCTGACAGACCAGACTCGGACGAGATAAAGGCGCTGCTCCATCACGGGGCCTGACAGTGGTAGGACATGCAGAGAAATGAAAGGAGCAGGGGAAAATATTATTAATAGATGCCGACTTGATTTGCCTCTATGGCACGTCAAGGAAGGAAGGGAGGGGGGAGCCACGGCTTGATTGCAAGCCTATGAAGTTCTGTCCAAAAAAGAAGCTATTTTTCATTAAGTGATAGAAGGGCTTTTTTCATGTTCTTTCCTGAGGAGCTGATAACTTATGCAGTTTATTCTAACCCTGCTGATTTCTGTCAGGGAAAGAAAACTCCTGAAAGATGGCTCTAGCTCGTCCTTTTCAAAGAAGGAGGCTGCCTTGTCAGAAACGGTAGCAAAGCATTAAAGTCCTGGCCTTGACTCCTACGAGATCCCTTGGTTCCGAATGGGTGTGTGGGGAGTTCTTAGTGTGTGCCCAGTATGGCACTCCTGCAATATATATATATATATATACTGGGGGTGTATGTATGGATAAACACACACACAGAGTTTATTTTTGATAAATAATTACTCTGCAACTGGTAAAGGTTTTTCCTTTGTGAATGTTTCCTGGTTCATATTGTGTAGCTGGAAATGGGAAGCTTGGTACAATCATATTAAAACTGAATACAAAGCAAACAGAAAAACAAATTACCGGTAGCTACATTTATGCAACATTAAGATCATCACAGTTAAAAATTACAAGCCATCAGGAAATGCAAAAGTTAGGGGTTCTAATGACCATGTTAACTCCCCTGCATTGCACAGCCTGTATGTTTTGTGGCATGGATGGTCCAGCATGAATAGTAATATATTAAGCTATTCATTTGACAAGGAAAATAGGAGTCAGAAATATTATGTGTATGCAATGCCATCAAGTAACTGTAGCTCTTGGATTCTTAACTTTTGCATTCCTGACAATTTGGGGTATTAATTGGACAATCACAATGTTGCATTAATATTGTTTCTTGCATTTGATTGTCCTTGTTCTTCTCTAAACAGGAAATAGAGAGAGAAATTGCCTGTATGCAATAATCTTCACATTTAATTGATCCCAAATAAGCCTTGAACTTCTATGTTTCATTAAATACTGGAGAACCACCTGCCCCTACTAAATAGCAGTAGGTCTATTTCTCTGCACCTGCTTCATAGCTCTGCCCTTCAAGTTGTTGAGTGTCTCTTGAAAAGTACCAAGTGCCCTTTAACACCCAGTGTCTTCAATGGGAGTTGAGGTGCTCCACACTCCACAGGATTCACCTCACAGCATTGGACCCTAAAAGGAAGGGAGCGACATTTACTGAAGGCCTGATGGAAAGCCTGGAAAGTAACGGAGGCTCCTTTCATCTCCTCAGGCAAATCTTTCTTGAAGACTCACTCTCTCTATAAGGCCCATGAGTGCTAACCCACATCTCCCATGTCCTTCCAGTGACATATGCGGGGAAGCAATATGGGAGAAAGGGGAGAAGTATACAAAAAAGTAAATGAAGCTGCAGACTCATGATCCCACAATGAGTTACCACACCCATAACCTTCATCTTCCCTTTTCCTTACAGACGTTTGTTTCTCTTACTTGTTGTCTAGATTTAGATTTTAAGCTCTCTGGAGGAAGGTTTACGTGTTTCGTTTGTTTTGCAAAGTCCTTAATATCTGTCTATTTAGCTACAATATATATGGCCCACATCTTTGTAGTATCTGAGCCAGATCTGGGACTCTTGGTTTCTGAGGTCAGGTGAGATCATTGCATCAATCTCCTATGGTTTTAATCCTGCAAGGTGCTGAGCACTTTAGCTCCACATCTAAGCACTTAAGTATATTCTTAACGGTAAGCCTGTGAGACTTAAAAGTAAATGAATGGGATTACTCATGTGTTTGAAGTTAAGCACATGTTTAAGTGCTTTGCAGAACTGGGTCCCAAATCCTCAATATTTGCAAAAATGAGACCTACTTAATAGTAATTGAGATGAAGGGGAGCTTGATTACCTGACCCAAGGACATAGAGGGAGGCCCCATCCTTCCTTGAAGACATTTCATGGTGAGTGGAGGGCTGTCTGGGCCTAAGAAGGAGCAGAAGTAATTGGGTGGGTGTCATAGAGGAGATGTTCTGGAGGGCATGGACAGATTGTGAAAACTTCTCAGCCGTAGTCTTTTTCAATTTTGTCAACCTAGGATGAGGTGTGCAACCTCCCTGGAACATTGAACCCTAGTGACTCGGGGCAGCTTCAGTTCTATACAAACATTTTGCATAACCCTAATATTGGTCCTGTATGATTAGCAAATATTCGGGAGTATAGATAGATTTTTGTTGGCGAGAGCTAAGACAATAGCAGAAGCTGGACCTAATTGCATGGTGGCACTTCTGGTACAGTACGATGACCTGTTATATGGACTGCTCAATTTATTATTAGTAGTATTAGAGTAGCACATTGAGGCCTCAAAAAGAGAGCAGGACCACATTATGCTAGGTTCTGTATAAACACATAGAAAAAGACATTCCTTGCCCTGAAGACCTTGTGGTCTAAATAAACAAGACAGACAAAGGTAATTTGAAAAGAGGTATTAGGAAGAATAGTGAGAGGCCAATGTAGTTCCACTGAGAGCTCTTTAGTGATCTGAAAATCAAAACAAAAAGTGGAAACATGGACAAATTGTAAAACTACAAAATGGGGAACAATGGGCTAGGTGGTCATACTCCTGAAAAGGATCTGGGAGTTAGAGTGCGTCAAAAATTGAATATGAACCAACAACATGATGCAGTTGCAAAAAAAAAAGAAAAAAAGAAAAAAAGCTGTTATTATTGTGGGGTGTTTTATTAAAAGGAGTGTTGATTGTAAGACATGAGCGGTAATTGTTCTGCTCTACTTGGCACTGGTGAGGCCTCAGCTGGAGTGCTGTGTCCAGTTCTGGGTGCTCCATTTACGAAAGATGTGGACAAATTGGAGAGAGTCCAGAGGAGAGCAACAAAAATGATAAAAGGTTTAGAAAACCTCACTTACGAGGAAAGGTTAAAAACACTGGACGTGTTTAATTCTGAGAAATGAAGGTCTTGAGGGGGAACCTGATAAGTCTTCAAATACGTTAAGAGGACTGTTGTAAAGAGGACTGTGATCAGTTGTTCTCCATGTCCGTTGGAAGTAGGTCAAGAAGTAATGGTCTTAATCTGCAGCAAGGGAGGTTTCGGTTAGATGTTAGGAAAAACTTTCCAACTATAAGGACAGTTGAACTCTGGAACAGGCTTTCAAGGGAGGTTGTGGAATCCCTATAAGTGGAGGTTTTTAAGAACAGGTTGGACAAACACCTGTCAGAGATGGTCTAGGTTTATTTGGTTCTGCCTCAGTACATGGGGTTGTATGTGATGAT
Source organism: Terrapene triunguis (assembly GCF_002925995.2). NCBI lineage: Eukaryota > Metazoa > Chordata > Testudines > Emydidae > Terrapene > Terrapene triunguis. Next base: position 76,621,816 of record NW_020664447.1, read on the forward strand.
CTCTCGAGGTCCCTTCCAGACCTACATTTCTATCATTACCATCCCCATTTTACAGATAGCAAACTGAGGCACAGGTGCTGAGTGACTTACTCAAGGTCACATGAGAGTCTGTGGCAGAGCTGGGAATTTAACTGAGATCTAACTCCCACTCCAGTGCCTTAACCACAAGACAACTCTTCCTCAATAAGCTCATGATGGACTCATATCTGCCCCAGCAGAGGCACACTTACTGCATTCGGTTCAATTATAATAAGCATGCTAAGCAATTTTTAAAGGACAAATTTTTATGACTACAGCTAATTTGCCAGAGTTCTGTGAGAAAACATTACAACACATGGGGGATTTTCTAGATTTTTTTTTTTTTTTACTACAGTTGTTTATATTGCTCCAGTGACAAAGCAGGTTATTGCTAATGGAACTGTGAGAGAGGAGGTTGAGTTATGCATCCTGAAGTTGTTAACATGCCTAGTTTTAGAAAGTGGATATACTTGGCAAGTGCTTTCTTTATTCAGCCACAGTTTTGGCACATGCCAAAATGTGAGTGAGCTTCATGCAGCAATTTGAACTATGAAAACCAGATGTGGGTTAGAATTTTGGTACGTGTGGAGTCCAGGGCTCCATGAAAATAGCTTTGTGTAATCAGGGCACACAAAGTCACTTTAAAACGTGCACATTTGCCATGTTGGTACCTTAACAACTATGCCACACACGAAAATGTTATAAAAACAGTTGTGATTTTTGCTGCGTTCTTTTATGCTGCTCCAGATTCATTCAGAGTTGTGGATAATAATGCTCAATGAGTGTTGAACATCAAACAATTTAGTTTGGTTCAGATAATTGTCCAAAATGTGAGGTCCTTATCTGAACTTATCCAAATCTCTTGGGTATACAAAACTGAGTGAGATTGCTCACAAGATTTTGGATAATATCTCCTTGTGGCTGGACTGAGAGTCCCATCAAAAACAGCCTTTCTCTTGGTACTTCAATACTTCCAGACCTAGCCGGAAGCCCACACAATGTGGAAAAAATGTAAAAGTAGTAAAGAGAGTTATTAACTAAGCTGTTTTGGACAGTGGAAAATGTTTGTTTGATATTCAGTTCAAGTTCAGAGGGAAGGTTTGGGCAGGAAGAGAACAAGGGATGGAATTTAAAGCCAATCATAGAATCATAGACTCATAGGACTGGAAGGGACCTTGAGAGGCCATCTAGTCCAGTCCCCTGCACTCATGGCAGGACTAAGTATTATCTAGACCATTCCTGACAGGTGTTTGTTTAATCTGCTCTTAAAAATCTCCAATGATGGAGATTCCACAACCTCCCTAGGCAATTTATTCCAGTGCTTAACCACCCTGACAGTTAGGAAGTTTTTCCTAATGTCCAACCTAAACCTCCCTTGCTGCAATTTAAGCCCGTTGCTTCTTGTCCTATCCTCAGAGGTTAAGAAAAACAATTTTTCTCCCTCCTTGTAACAACCTTTTATGTACTTGAAAACTGTTATCATGTCCCCTCTCAGTCTTCTCTTCTCCATACTAAACAAACCCAATTTTTTCAATCTTCCCTCATAGGTCATGTTTTCTAGACCTTTAATCATTGTTGTCGCTCTTCTCTGGACTCTCTCCAATTTGTCCACATCCTTTCTGAAATGTGGCACCCAGAACTGGACACAATACTCCAGATGAGGCCTAATCAGTGCGGAGTAGAGTGGAAGAATTACCGATACTTCTCATGTCTTGCTTACAACACTCCTGCTAATACATCCCAGAATGATGTTTGGTTTTTTTTGCAACAGCGTTACATTGTTGACTCATATTTAGCTTGAGGTCCACTATGACACCCAGATCTCTTTCCACAGTACTCCTTCCTAGGCAGTCATTTCCCATTTTGTATGTGTGTTTTGGAGCCATTTTGGGCCTTTAGTCTGAATATTATGCTTGTTTTGTACCCCTGAAATTCAGAGACCATGAAAAATGTTTGAAATGTGCCCATTATATCTTGGCAGCTGATATGCCTGAGTTTAAGTGAAGGAAAATGGTGAAAATTAGGTGATTTTTGGAGTTTTATGTCATCTCTGACTAGGCCATAGTTAGAATTATGGTTTAAAGTTGTTGCGGTAGGAAATTAAGTTATAAAGCCAATAAATCATATGTGTAATTATAGAAAATGTATGCACTGATAGATAGCATGCTACCTTTTTGACAAGATTGTACAGAGATGGTGCCACAAACATGCCTATGGGTGATAACATTTGGATTGCAAAAGCAGTTGAAGATTGATGATATTTGGGGTCTGCTATAAACAGAAGTTAAAATAAGGGGGGGAGGACAGTTCTCAGAAAATCTGCAAATAGATGGCAATTTTTGCAAATTCATTATTATTGGTAATTATTCAGTGAAATATTTTGTCACTTTTTGTTTGCCCAGTGGCTTGATTTTTGAAATTTGCCATTGCCAAAATTCAACAGGCATTGCTTAGTCATGATTGGTCACATAAGTCATATAGTTTCTCTTCCATGACTGAAGAAGTATAATTCTTATAAGCTCCAGTTCAGGAAAGCACTAAGATCCATCCATATTCCGGACAGTCCTTAAGCAAGTGCTTATGTGCTGTCCCGAATCAGGACCTTCCTCAGATGTCTAGTGGAAAAACTTATGGGAGAACTAATTTTAAAAATTCACTTCCTATACATATTCAGTCGTTTCCCACAAGCTTTTGTGCTAAGAAACCTAGATTGGATGAAGCAACAGAGGGTCCTGTGGCACCTTTAAGACTGACAGAAGTATTGGGAGCATAAGCTTTCGTGGGTAAGAACCTCACTTCTTCAGATGCAAGTAATGGAAATCTCCAGAGGCAGGTATACCTGGAGATTTCCATTACTTGCATCTGAAGAAGTGAGGTTCTTACCCACAAAAGCTTATGCTCCCAATACTTCTGTTAGTCTTAAAGGTGCCACAGGACCCTCTGTTGCTTTTTACAGATTCAGACTAACACGGCTACCCCTCTAATACTAGATTGGATGAATGCTCACAACCACCAACAACAACCCCAAACACAAAATAGGAGTGAACCCAGCCAAAGTGAATTTGAGAAAAATTCAAATGAAAAATATTTCCCAATATTCATTCAGCTCTGCCTGCTAATTTGTCAATATTACGTGGGAAAGGAATGTGAAATATATAGTGTGTTTTCCTGTGTCATTTGATATTGGTTCACATCCAGGAATAGTCTGGGTTAATAATTTAGGCCAGGTCTACACTAACACCCCAATTCGATCTAAGGTACGCAACTTCAGCTACGTGAATAACGTAGCTGAAGTCGACATACCTTAGTTCGAATTTACCGCGGTTCAGACGCGGTCCACACACGGCAGGCAGGCTCCCCCGTCGACTCCGCGGTACTCCTCTCGCTGAGGTGGAGTACCGCAGTCGACGGCGAGCACTTCCTGGTTCGAATTATCGCGTCCACACCAGACGCGATAAATCGAACCCGGAAGTTCGATTGCCAGCCGTCGAACTACCGCGGTAGTGTAGACAAGCCCTTAGAGATAGGAAGTTAATTTATGCATCCCTGAAATCCTCCTTTTGTGCAGTTTTAGAAACTATATATGTGTGACAGGATATCTTATTGTTCTCTGGATGTGTTATCATGTATATGTGGAGTAGCTTTAGTAAGATATGAAATGCAAATTTGCCTCACTTTGTTCTTGCCACTTTTATGAATATTAAAAATACGGAGAAAATAATTTTGAACACTTTTGGGAAAAGTCTTTAGTTTCTAATTTCAACAATATAAAATTTTTATACTGGCGCGGTAGAATTTCTTTCTTTTTTTTTTGGGTTGGAATTTTTACAAATGTATATTGGTATAAATATAAGGACTTTAATTGGCAATTTGCATGTTTAGTGCACTCTGAGTAGAATTTTACAATCACAGGAAACCTTAATGCCAATAAATAGCACTAGGACCTCCAAAGCCAGAACAATATGATTTGTTTAGGTTGTGTCAAAGAAAACATCATTATTTAGGTATGCATATATCAGCACTCAAAACTCCTTCAGCACTGAGTTTACAACTCCTGTCTGCAGTGAAGGGGTTAAGGAACATCTGATCACAGATAGATAAGATATTTAACAGACAAGGTAGCACCAGCGCCATCCTTCTGAGTGCTATAAGACTATTTCCCATATAACACCAATCCATCTTGATCCTTCCAGCTAAGTGGATTTACTTGATGAGAATCCTTTGTGTAATACAGTTTGCACTCTCACTAGCAGATTCTTAGTTATAAGGGTGGCTCTAAGACTGCCATGGTATGCCTCATCTAACATTGTTAAGCACTACCTTTGTAAAATACTCCTGATTATAGATATGTGCCGAGTAGTGCTCTAGAAATTGTGGCTGTGTTAAATCAACAGCGTAGACTTGTTTAAAATATTGTGGGGGACCAAAAGGCCAACTCATTATCTTTGCATGTGATTCTTTAATGTGAAAATAAAAAACTAGGGACTTTGCTTCTCCAGCATTCATAGATGTTACACCTGTGCATTAAGTGAGATTCAAATACTTCATATACTGAGATGAAGAATTATGATCTAAATGGCATAACAATCTCTCGCTGTGGAAGGAAGTGGAATTGTTCATTTAATTTAATACCAGGGTACTTACCTGGGAAGGCTTTTACTCAAATAATGACCTGAATGATTTTCATGATTTGGGCTATGGATCTTCCCCCATGGGACTGTTTGGAAATGTGAATCTGAGTCAGGAACCAAACATTTTTCCTTAGAACTATTGTGGTGCTCGGATTTTAGGCTTTGGATACAGAGCCCTTAATGGTCATGGAGTGGTTTTTCTCATTCCCACAACCTAAGGAAGATAGTCTGCGCTAATGATTCCAAGAGGCAGATTGGCAACACTCAGGCGAGATTCTGTACTGGTTTAAATCTGCATAATTCCATGAGGATTTTGCCCTTCTTGTAGCAGATCACTCTCATGAGGAAACAAACACAAAAATTCTGCGTGCTGTCTGGTTATTTTGCTAGCAGGAATTTGTAGGCTCTCTCTCATGAGGCACAATCGATCTGGTATGCCACCTCTTTTGGGGCTTGACCTTTTGGGGTGCTGAGTCACCCTTTGTCAAGTGACTACCATCTGAGAGTTCTTATCTCTATCAGAGATGTTTTTGTCACACTATCAAAGTGTGAAAAGTGTCCTGTTTCCTTTTCCTGCTATCAATAAACATGCTGTTGTTGACAAGCTAGAATTCGAACAACTCAACTGGTTACCCACTTTATAAACGGAGCAAACCATTTGTTCCTTGAACTATGTTTTGTTTTTCTACTCTTGATTGAGTTTTCTCTCCTGAGCTTGTCTTCCCACAGAATATGCTTGTGTAACATACCATCTGACATCTATGGTGGACTTTGAGTGTTTACAAAAGTCCACTGCAAAGGAGTCATTTTAGATAGCAGCAAGGAATCTGTCTGTGAACTGTATATCATCTTTTATTCCACTCGAGTACTATATTTTGAGGGCAAATCAGTGAAAATACATAAGATGAGCCCACGCTGACAATGCTTCTGTGCTAACGCAAAAGGAAAACCTGCTTTAAAAGTCCTGCAGATCTTGCAAACCTCTGTAATGCTTTGGTCTATGTAGCCAAAGAAAATGGCAGGATCAACTGGTGAGTGAGTGGGCACAGATGCTACCCTTTGTGTATGGACATAAACCAGGCAGCCAAGCATTTGCTGAAATCAGACTTAGCAGCTGCGGAATGGCCACACAATTTTTCTTCCTGAGCTCATATGCCGGTTGATAAGGGGATGTGTCGTTGCTTATTTAGCTGTGGGTTGAACTAATTTTTCTTAATAAAAATACAGCTTTTGTAGGTGTGTAAATAATGCTATTCACTTATCTGAATAAGTAGAAAAGGAAAAGGGCAGGCATTTTGGCGAGCAAAGTAATGAAGGGTCAGTCGAACTGCTCCTATGCATAAAGTTAAGCCTGTGCTTAAGTCCTTTGCCTGCATTAGTCTCTTGTCCCTTTTGTCTCTCAACAGGAGCTCTGCTGAACCAGTCAACACAAGCCACGAGAGACTATCTAGATGGGCACAATGTCGAAGCCTTTTTCACAGCCAAGTGGGATGATTATTAGTGAATGTGAATGGGGCTCTTGGAGGTTTTGTATGACAGAGGCCCAAAGCACATACATCTGGTTATTTTAAAAAAGCTTTTGAAAAGCCAGTATGAGGGGGCAGGGTCCTTTTATTTTCTGTCTCTGTTTCAAACCCAATTTCTTTTGTGGGAAAAGCAACACCATCTTTCATATACATTAGATGCAGGCCGGTGTTTCAACTTGACTCAAGGTTTTGGGCAGGTGATTTTTGTGGAATAGTGTGTTTAAAAAAGAAGCTTGAAATTAAATAGTATAGTTTTTTAAAAAATGGGAAACGCTTTGGATATAATGGGCCCCACGTTCTTTCTATCTTCTTCCCAGCCCCTTCGTACTGTGAGGCTGAGAACTTCAATATGAAAAAACCCCCAAAAAGAAATTACTAAAAAAAAAAAATCAACCAGTGAGTTTTATCAGTCTGTCTGACTCTCTCTCTCTCTCTCTGTCTTTTCCAGCAGTAGATGGGAAAGACTGAAAAGATTTCTTTTCTCTTTCATTTAAAAAAGGACTCTCTATATCGCTGGGGCTCCAGGGATAATTATATATATATATAAGTATGTTTGAATTTCACATATGCAGTGGGTGTTGTGTGGGTGGAGACAGAAACCTGTCACCTCAGGCTTCTCTGCCAAAGGTGCCAAATGCACTGTCCAGAAACTGAAACAAACCGCCGTGTCACAGGGCAGCAGCCCTTCATGGGGAGTTAGGGCCAGCCTGCCCCAAATTGCCTTCTGAAGGCCCCACCTGTGTGGTAATTGACTGATGGTTGATAAGTAAATGAGCACCTGGACCTAATAAAGGTTACCCATGCTCAGTCAGAGGGGAACTACTAAGGGAAACAGAAAGCTCCTGTGGAGAGGAGCTCCCAAGAGAGGTCTGAGTCAGAGGGAGGTCTGAGCAGGAGAGCATAGAGGGTGATCTCTCAGAACTGATCAGAATGGGGAGCTTGTAAGAGGTGCTCATAGAGAGGGGAGCCTTATAGATGGAGGACTACAGTCTAGGGTTACCATATTTCAACAATCAAAAAAGAGGACAGGAGGAGCCCCGCCCTAGCCCTGCCCCCGTCGTGCCCTAGCCCCGCCCCTGCCCCTTCCACTCCCTCCCACTTCCCGCCCCCCTCAGAACCCCCAACCCTCCCCCCCACTCCTTGTCCCCTGACTGCCCCCTCCTGAGACCTTCCCCCCATCCTAACTGGCCCCCTAGGACCCTACCCCCTACCTGTCCCCTGACTGCCCCAACCCTTATCCACACCCCCACCCCCAGACAGACATCAGGGACTCCCACGCCCCATCCAACCACTCCCCACCCCCTGACAGCCCCCCCCCCAGAACTTCCGACTCATCTAAACCCCTCTGCTCCCTGTCCCCTGACTGCCCCCTCCTGGGACCCCTGCTCCTAACTGCCCTCCAGAATCCCACCCCCTACCTAAGCCTCCCTGTTCCTTGTCCCCTAACTGCCCCCTCCTGAGACCCCCCCGACCCTATCTGCCCCCCTAGGACCCTATCCCCTATCTGTACCCTGACTACCCAAAACTTTACACCCCCAACCCCCAGACGCCCCCCCCCGAACTCCCAACCCATCCAACCCTGCTCCCTGTCTCTTGACTGCCCCCTCCAGAACCTCCGTGCCCCTTCTCTGACCCCCTGGCCGCCTTACCATGCTGCTCAGAACAGAGTGCTGTGGAGCGGCGTGCTGGGCAGCAGGGGAGGGGGAGCAGGAGCAGGGGGAGGAGCTCCAGACTGCCGGAGGCCCGATGCGAACGGCCGGCCCGCGATCTGCGAATGCAGGGAGGGGGAGGGAGGGAGAGAGAGGAGGGGAGTGGTCTCAAGTTGCAGGGGAGAGGAGAGGGAAGCGGAGGAAGGGCTCTCTCTGACTGTCAGAGCCCTGTGTGAGTGGCACGATCCGGCCGGCTGCCCTGTCAGCGCGCGCGCTCTGCATGGGGGGGAAATCCGGACATTTACAAATTCCCCCCGGATGCTATTTTTAACTCAAAAAAGCCGGACATGTCCGGCAGAATCCGGACGAATGGTAACCCTACTACAGTCGTCAGGCATCCAGGAAGGCCTGGTCTCAGCCAGGGGGTCTCCCTGACACTGGCTGGAAGCCTCGCCTGACAAGGATCACCCATTGTCCCTGGAGAAGAGTCACAGTAGATGGACCTCCCTCTCCAGAAAGATTGTACTCTGGTAGAGGCAAGAGGCCTAACACCAGTGACAAAGAGTGGAACTGAAAGAACCCCTGAGGAAGAGCCTGGATAGAGACGAGCACTGGACTCTGTTGGGGGTCAGATGGACTAAGAGTGACCTGGTCACACAGCTGAGATGTAGGGGTGAAAGTTATATGTTTTGCATTGCTTTTCTATTAATGAATGAGGCCCTCCAAAAGAGGGTGCTCTTTTGCATATAATGGTCACTCTGGACTTGTTGATACTTGATTTTGCCCTCACCCAGGGTAAGGGCTCACCTGTAACACCACATACCTGCAAGGGGTAGTAGCTGGTTGATATAGAATGATGACACTCTCCAATACCTGCCCCTCGCCCCCCCCCCGCCCCCCTGGGGCCACAAAAAGGGCCATTTTATTTATTTTCTGAGCTCCCTAACTGCTTTCTCACTTGATAGACTCATGTTCCCCTACTGTAAGCACCAGAGCCTCCCTTGGTGAGTTACATGCTTGCATTGAAAATGCTGTTGTGTTTAACAACATTTATGGTTCTGAAGATTTCCTGCATAGGCTACAATAGGCATTGACTGGAAATGGATGTTGTGATCTCTCTCCCTTCTTCCACCTTAAGTATTATTTCTGTATGCTTTAATCATATCCATCATTTAACGGTCTTAATGTGTTCTCTTGCCTACAAGGCCTTTTTTAACTCCCTATGAGGGAAATGTAAAGAGGTAATCTCTCTAACTTACTCATTCAAAACTTATTGAGCTACAAAATGTAAATAAGAAGGATAATATTCAGAAAAAAGAAAGTGACCAGCACTGTGATGGGGCCAGAGGATTCTCATGCTTTGTCAAAAGCTGTCAGCTCTGTTTCAAATGTTGAGCAGGAGGCCCAGGCTACTGCTGTCTGCTCTCTTGTCAAGATAGGCGTGGTTGCCTTCAGTGCCATTGGGATTGCCATGAGTGTGTCAGAGTCCTGTGGCACCTTTAAGACTAACAGATGTATTGGAGCATAAGCTTTCGTGGGTGAATACCCACTTTGTCAGGACTCTCTGTTGCTTTTTACAGATCCAGGCTAACACGGCTACCCCTCTGATACATAAGTGTGTCTGTTAGCAAAGTCCCAAACCCGCAAAAACAGTTCAACACCTACAAATAAAAAAATGGATTTAATCTCTCTCTCTGGCCTCTGAAATGCAGCATCTAAGAGTTGAGGCTCATGATACGTAACTAGATCACAAGCAGAAACCAAAGCTGAAGGCCTTTTGGCTTTAACACATGATTCCATTAGATATTGCCTGACCCTTGCATTAGTTTTGTTACAGCTCCCAAATGTTTCACTTTACTCTGGACATTGCCATAAAATTAAACATGTGTGATGAGATTTTTGAAAATGCTGGTGCCATTGACTTCAACAGAAGCAGAGTTAGGCTGTGCTGATCTCACCTCTAAATTATGCTGGCAACCAGCTAGTCACATGCTTTGTCTTCTTGAGACCCAGGAGCTCCCTGGGCCTCATTCTCCCACCACAAGGGAGTTACTCCTATCAGGCAGGACCTATGCCTCTGTTCATGCCCATCAGACCATGTGGCTATCATTTCCTTCTCATTGGCCTTTGGCTTTTCAGTTGCTGATAGGGGGTGGCTCCTTGTGTTTGGATTGTCAGCGAAACGGCCAGGCCATTGCTGTTGTTGTTCAGGCTTTTTTTTTTTTTCCAACCAAAGTATTACAAAAAAAATTAAGTTGATTTCTTCAGCAAGCAGCTGCAATGACAGATGGCTGCTGAATACACTACCAGCAGTTCCAATGGAACTCGACTCCGTGGGAGTCAGGGCACTGTGCACCTTTCAAAGGGCGCAGTCAGTTGGGAAAGGGAGGGAGAGTCAGAATTTTTAACCCTGGTGGAAATGTACAGGAGGAAGAGAACATGCTGACAAGGGGAGAGAAAGGGGAGGGATTGAGAGACATCCAGCTGAGCCTTTATCCCCAAGGATGGGTTCAGATGAAATCGGGTCTCGGCCATAAAAACTTCAGGAGAACTTTAAAAAATAATGCCTTCTCTGCAGAAACTTTTCATTGTAGCCACCCACTTGCCATTAAACTGTATGGTCTTTCTTCCCCAGCCCTCAAATGTACTCTTCCTCTCACTTCTTTGCCCACTTCTTTCCCTTCAGATCTCATGACTGTCTTCTCTGAGCCCTCTGACTTTCCCCTCATTTCTATGTCAGGCCTCTCAACTTTTGGCCTGGATCCCAAAGATTCTGTCATAATTCAATCCTGATGACCCCAAAGGGCTTATGTAATTGGGTGTAGGTTGAAGGAAATCTCGTATATATATTTCAAAGCTGCCTCAGAAGTAGAAGGACACATTTTTTTCCCTAAAGGAAGGATTTGCAAAGCCAAAATGGCAGAGGAACATGGGCTCAGTATATTGAACAGCCGGGTCATTCAAAGTCTGTACTGATGATGCAGTTAAACTCTAACACTAATTTTCCGGACAGTAATTGTCCACACTTTGTTTTTGGAACAAATATCAACAACTCTGCCATGCTGCAGTAATACTGATTTCAAGCAAGGCGTTTACCCCCTCTGTACAGAATTCTGAAGACAAGAAGTGTTTGAGAGGGTAGAATGGTACCGCCACAGCAACTGATACCGGGAAGGAGGTTCAAAGTGTCACCTCTCTTGCCATTCTCCACGTCCTCCCTAATTTACTTCCGTGGGGCACTTGGGCCATGTCTACACTACGAGCTAGCAGTGTGACCCCCAGCTCACATAGACATACTTGTGTGAGATCTCAGTGTAGCTGCGGCGGCAGTACTGTGCTCGCAGCCTCAAGTACAAACCCACCTGAACCCCATGGGTACATATGTGGGCTGCTAGCAGGTGCTGTCACTGCTGCTGCCCATGCTACCATGGCTACGCTAGTATTTTAGCATGCTCGCTCAGATGAGAGCTAGTGCGAGTATGTCTGTGCACGTTGGGAATCACACCCCTAGCTCACAGTGTAGTGGTAGACTCTGATATTTAGGGTGTAATCCTGTCTCCACTGAACTCAGTGGAAAAACTCCCACTGACTTCAGTGGGGTCAGGATTTTACCCTTACAGTGATGTGCATATGGATGAGTGTGGACCTTCTTTAAAGTGCTGTTCTGAAAGGGACCGACTGACACAGCTAGGTGGAATAGGTAAAGTTAACTTTACACTGCTATCTTTATCTCCTATCCCTTACAATTCCTAACACTTGCACCTTCCCAGATTGCACCACCATTGACGTAACTACAGAACATTGTAGCTGACTCTTTAGGCATACGTAAAATTCCCATGGGTATGGGACTGGACCCAAAGGAATGTTCCAACTGGAAAGCTGCACAAGTCTGTAACTATGAACAATCATTTAAAACAGGAACTGAAGAAATAAAGGCAAAAAGTCTTGAACAGCCATTTACAAGGCCTGTGCTTTCATTTCACTTGTGTGCATATCGAAGTAGCTATCCCTCAGTACAACTTGGGCTGACAGCACTTAGAATGACCAAGTATTGGAACGGTGTGCAAATTTGTGTGCAGTCTGATTTCTGTGTGCATCTATAAAAGCAAAGAGTTTTTGTCAACCCTACAATATGTAGCAGTGCCATAGTATTAATACAGGGTTAATTTGGATTGTGGAGAAGGCACAACTGCAAAATAACAAAGCTACTATAGATATATAGTTATTAATGTTCAATAAACTAGTTTCTGGCTATACACATGCATATAATATATAGTATATGTATAATAACAAAATTCTTATTAATAAATAACAGTTTGCATTTATATAGCACCTTTTCTTTTCAGCATATCAAACTCGTCACACGTATTCATGAGTTTAACCTCAGAACACCTGTAAGTTAGAATTATTATCTGCATTTTACACATCAGAAACTGAGGCACGTTTGGGTGCAAGAAAACTGTGATCTGTGGCACAGCTGAGCGTAGAACCTGTCCTGTGCCCTAACCACAATTATTATTTATTTGTATTAGAGTAGTGGCCTAGAGGGCCCAGTCAACGATTAGAGCCACACTGTGCTAGGAATTGCATGAAAAATTAAGGAGTAGGCAGTTCCTGCCGCAGAGAGCTCATAATCTGGGTTTATGGCATTATACAACAGGTGGATGAAACACATCAACAAATGGCGGGTAGGCAGAAGGATGAGCACCTTTTGCATAGTAAGCAGTAGTCTCTACTCACTACTTCTGTAGCCATTATTGGTTGAGAATACCATCCTTCCTTCCTTTGGAAGAAAGCAAATGTAACAAGCACTGGCAAAATGTGTCAATGCCCTGTCTGCACTAAGCAAAAAACCCTGCTGAAGGGAGACTGAGTTGAGCTTATTTCTGTTTAAAAATGTGAATTTTCAGAATGTCCTCCTCTCTCTACCCTAATGTGTGAAGAATTAGACAAAAGGTGGAGGAACTTGATGGCAGGCAGAAAGCAAGAGGTGGGTTGCAACTAGGTAGTAAGTAAATAAGGAACAAAACTCTTGGAGCTGGAAGTGTATTATGTAAACATACACAATCGTAATAAGCAAGATACATGTTTAAAATCCATCTCCAGTGAGTGTCAATCACTTTACATACAGTGAGTCGGGGGGCTGGGGAGAGAGAAAGGGGACCTATTATTTTCAAATCAAGTCAACCAGCCAAGACTGCAAACAAAAAGCATTTTCTGTCTTTTTCTCACTCTCTCATGTTGATGGCCTCCCCTTGTCTCTCTTCCTTGGCATATTTCCTGCAGTCCTTCCCCGCACTCAGCAGCAGTTGCGTATATTTGAATAACACTGCAGTTCAAACACCAAAAGGATTGTTTTCCTATGGTTTCTAAATGCCTTTTCTATTTCCTTGTGTTCCTAATCCTGGCATAAACAGTGCTGCTTGAGGGGTGTACTATATGAGAAAGCTCGTGTCTGAGAAGGGGTGTGTGTGTAGTGGGGGAGGGATAGAGTAGATCATTAACTAATGAATGATGGGCATTTCTTTTATATGTGTGGGTGCAAGAAAAGAGGACTGGGTATATTCCTGTATTTTCACATCACTAATTAACACTAACACACACAAACACACACATGCTCCCTTTCTGTCTTGCGACCCCACAATTGCCAACAGAGAGGTTTTTCTGGAAAAGCTTGTTTCTTGAGGTGTCCTATAACAATGACACCTGTTTTGAAGTCTTCCTTTGACACATTGTCAGAAAACAAAAACCTTAAAGCATTCAGCTCCCTTTAATTGTATTGCTCTCCTAGTAATCAATAAAGATAAAGAAAGATCATTCTACGTACAATATGAAATCAAACAGGGTCTCACTACATGCAGACAGATTCCACTTATCCATCTCTGGGGGTAACTTCTTTTCTAGTATCAAACTCAATTTTTATTTGGATTTAAAAATGTTTCAAGTTATCCAGTCAATGTTACATGCATATTAAAAGATTTATTACCAGATATTCTCATCTTGATGCAGTACGATCTATGCACCCAATTCCCACTAACGTTTATGGAGCTGTGTCTGTAAATCCCCACACATCAAGGCAAGACAGCACCCCTAAGTATTTCAAATACGCAGGTATCTAGATAAAGAGAGCAAAGATTAACCACCTCTGACACCACTGTTTTTTCCCTTTGTGTAAATGTCTATCACTTCTTTCCAAGGAATGAAGAGCTCACATTAGAAACTGAGAAAACACCGGATGCAATAAGAGCACCTCCTCCGATTCTATTTTCCCCTGTACCCCATAGGGAATGATTCAGAGTGTGTCAGTGGCAGGGCTGAAGCATGAGGAGTTCCGGTGATCTCTGGCTGGCACAGTGGCTGCTTGAGCGCTGCCCTGAGGCTGCTCCAACTTGTATTCAGCCCCCATCAGCCCTCAGGATCAAGAACGAAGGAAAGATGGCGTGAAGCCAACTATCCTCCCCTCCTGCTGCTCTGACACATCTAGAGGTCTGGCCCACAAACTATAAAAGACATGAAATAAGACACACAGGCTAAAAATTTATAACACAGGTGCCAAAAGTTAGGCATTCCGTCTCTAGATAGGCAGCTAATTAAGTGGTCAGCTCCCACAGTCTTCCCCTCTCTGAAATCCAGGCTTGGATTAATTGGATGCCCTACTTCAGGCATCCATGTTTGTAATTGTTGGCCATAATATTTTAATGGTAAGAGGAAACCCATTTATTAATATAAAAATTATATTAATTGAGATCCCTGCCAATGTACAACATAATTAAAGCAACTTAAATATACTAAGAACACAATTTAAATAAACAAACAAATGCCATACTAGAATTCAAAGCAAGCAAACAAGGTTATTAAAAGAGAGAGCATGAGATGGGGGAAGATAATTAAAACAGGGCCAATGATTATCTTAATAATAAGAGAAAAAATGCATTTATAACAAAAACATGTTTTTTAATGTGTGTATATAGGGGGAAAGATAGGGAGGGGCAGTTAGGCCACATACAGGCCAATAAAATAAAAATAATAGTTCTTAAACTGCACTTTTTAATCTAGAGATCTCAAAGTGCTTTACAAAGGAAATAACTATCATCTGCATTTGATGGAAGGGGGAAAACGAGACACAGAAAACTGAAGTGACTTGCCCCAAATCACCCAGTAGTGAAGTTACAAACTCAGTTAATATGTATTTATAATGGGGTGATGGTAATGTTGTTGGGTGCCCAGGTACCATGATGATGAGGGCAGCATATAAGAAGGGGGCGAGGGGATAGGAATGGATGTTAAGGTGAAGTTACTAAAGTGGGAGTGGAGTTAGTTATACACCCTGTAGCCCAACATGGAAAAGTCGTGATTCCATGCAGCTCTGAAACACAACGGCAGGGCTCGCAGAAAAAGTAGGTAATGTGGGAATACTGATCTCCATCAGGACAAGGTTCAGGGGCTCAGTTATAGCCAGAGTCTGTATTATTTAGGGCTTTCACATCTGAAAGGGCCAACTTAAAATCAGCCTGCCACTTTAGAGGCAGACAACGTAAAGAATGCAGCACAGCATTATATGATCATGCTGGCTCACACCAGTGAGCACACGTGCTGCTGCTGCATTCGGAACAAGATGCAAGTGATGAAGCAGCCTTGCTGTAAGCCCTGTTAAGAGGGTATTACAATAATTGAGCTTCCTGGTAACAAGTGTATGTGTTACTGTTTTGTGACAGACATAGGATACAATAAAGAAGCAGCCTATGCTGAAGGCCTAACTGCATAGGTGCTGGAACTAAGGGTACAGGGGGTGCTGCAGCACCCCCAGGCTTGAAGTGATTTCTATTATATACAGGGCTTACAGTTTGGCTCAATGACTCTCAGCACCCCCACTATAAAAATGGTTCCAGCACCCTAACTGGAGCAAAAAGGGGCCACGTTGACACCCGGAGTAAAATCCTGGCCCAATTCAAGGCAAAACGCTCATAGACTTCAACGGGGCCAGGATTTCACCCCATGCTTGACACATGGTTTTCCAAGCCAAAGCTTTTGTCAAAAATGATGCCAAAAGTTCACTGGACTCACAACTTCTCAACACCCAGGGGAAATTAGAGGCCTTCTCCTATTGGTGGTCCTAGCCCAGCAACACGACTTCTATTTTCACCAGGGTGAGGATGAAACATCTCTGACAAATCCAGTTGGCAAGACTGCTCAACCCGTCTTGCATTGCAGAAATATACAATAGTGTATCAGTGTGCTGGTGATATGATAGCTTTTCTTTTCTTTTCTTTTCTTTTCTGTAAATATCACCAAGGTATGTAGCCTATAGGTATAGGCATTTGCTATGGAGGATAGGTCCATCAATAGCTATTAGCCAAGATGGTCATGGATGCGACCCCATGCTCTGAGTGTCCCTAGCCTCTGACTGCCAGAGGCTAGGAGTGAATGACGGGATGGTTCACTTCAGAAGTCCCTGTTCTGTTCATTCCTTCTGAAGCACCTGTCATTGGCCACTGTCGGAAGACAGGATACTGAGCTAGATGGACCATGGGCCTGCCCTGGTATGACCATTCGTATGTTCTTATGTAGGTATAAGTTAAATCAGTAATGAAATGAGTTTGCAAAGCCTCAAGGCCTGTAAGACGAGAGCTTAGCCAAACTAATTAAGGCATAAGGCCCCAACCCTTTGCATAAGTAGGGCTAACCAAGAGTAACCCTAGATCATAAGATATCATAAGAGAGAAGTCTGTAATGACTAGACTGCAGTTAGGTAATTACAAGATGTTAATTTATACCAGCTTGAAATATTTTTAGTTAGGGACATCAGCTGATGTTCGACCACAAGAATGCCATGGTAACTAATTAACATATATGATAATAAGCTTGAGGTAAAAGGTTTAATAGCCTCTGGGAGAAAGGTACTGCAACATTAGTAGGGTGAGGAAGTACAAATAAGGAAAAAGGGCTGAAACTTCCACTGAATCTGCATTAGGCATAGTGGCATCAGCGTGGCATATTATAAAAGTTGTATCCCAGCCGTGTGCTTTGAGAAGGAGAGATGTAGCCCTTAGGAGAGGCCAGAATGATGACCACTGGTGATGGTGACGATGGTGAGGGGGAAGCTGAAGAAGATGATAACTAACACTTCAAGTTGTTTTGCAAGGGATGGTGTAAGTATATGGATGCTCTGCTCATTTTATATTATCTCTACCTTTCTGGCTTGGAGTGTTTATGATTTTGTTAATTGCATTAATCAAACTATTATAAATATAGCATGAGTGTTGCCACTGTGCACATGGGGGCTCCCAGCTAAACAGTAAATTAATTGTTATTATTATTTTATTATCAGTAAATCTGATAATACTGGGCCTGATCTTGGAACAAGAACTTACCACATTTCAGAGCGCTAATTGGGGAAACTAAATTAGTAATATAATCAATATACAATCAATAGATCAGGCAACAGGTGTCCCATATATATAGTATTTTATTTTATTTTTTATTTCTAATGCATGTATCCAGAACCTTGGGCATCACCCACATTTTAACAACAAGCCACTAGCAGATCTACAGTTGATCAACACAATATTTCACAACATCCAATTTTCTATTGTTAATTTCCATTGGAAATGCTCTTGCACAAAAACCAAAACACTTTGTTTAACCACATCATATCATATAACATAAAGTCTAAGCCAAAGCATCTTTAATATGCAACCCTCTCGTAGAAGCCTCTAACCTCTTTACTGCCCCAGTTCAGAAAAGCAGTTAAGCATGTGAATAAGAAAGCACTAAACAGATGTTTAACTTTAAGCATGAGCTTAACACATAGACTTGACTTTGTGCTTAAGCATGTGCTTAAGTGTTGAATAGGGATTTTTCTTTTGAATTGGGGCCATAATTCCACACTTGTGCTGGAAGGTTAATAAATCAGGGGTCTGAATGCTCCCCCCCACCCATGGAAAACACTGTCATGGTAGCCCCCTGTCATTTGTATCAAGGGAGTTCAGCTTGAGCGATATCACTGGCCTCAGTTCAACAGATTATGTTGAAGCACGTCAGAGATAGGTTAGAGCCTCAAAAGAAGCCACAGTTCACATCTTTTGTTGATGACACACAAATTTAAGTCACCACTAGAGCTGGGTAAATACTGGATTTTTTGCGTTCGCTGACAATTCCGAAAAATCGGAAAAAAAAATTGTTTCAGATTGAACTAAAAATTAAATATTTAGACTTGTTGGTAAATTAGAAAAATGTTGTCTCAAGACAAACAAAACATTCATTTCAGTTTTGAGCATTTTGGGGGTTTCAGATTTTTTAAAAATAAAGTTAAAAGAAATTCCAAAAGGAAAAGTCATTTGGAATTGAAACATTTCATTTTGAAAATGTCGAAACAAAATGTTTTGATTTTCTCAGGTTTTCCCCCCGTTGTTGACAAAAACAAATTGGTGAAATCAGCACAAATTTGGTAAATGTTTTCAGGCCACCTAATCTGCATTTCTTCACCAAAAAAGAAGAAGCTTTGATTGAAAAATTCCCCCAGCCTTATTCGCCACTTTTAGGTATGATTCAACCCGTTGTTTGCAGTTCTATAGTTACCAACAACAGGTCTTAGCTGCAGGAAGAACAATCAAATCAGAATCTAGGACGATTGACTCAAAGAAAATATAAATAAAATTATTATTATTATTGTATGGCAGTAGTGTCCTGGGGTCCCAATCAGAATGGCTTCTGTGCAAACACACATTAAAGCACACTCCCTACCTCAAATAGCTTATGCTAAGCAGTATAGTTAAAATAAAAGCACATATGAGTTACCAGGAAGATATCATGACAGATGTCATGTATCAGGAAAACAAATCTGAGGGCTCTTCAAGTTCATCAAAATTTATGCCACCGTTCTCTGAAAATGCAAAAGAAAATACATACCACCAACAAACAGAAAATGAGTAAGGGGCAAGTGAGGTGGGAGGAGCTAGAAATAAGATTTAGTCTAAGTTCTTCTGCTAACATCTCTCTCTGCTCAAGAGCAGGTGTCTTGACAAGTCTGTGGTGCATGATGTTAGCCACTAGAAACAGTAAAAGTACATTAAAAGTAAATATTATTCATATATATTATTCATATTTGAACTTTGTGTGTGTTCGTGCATTTTGAGTATAATGGGAGATTTTTACACACCGAAAAGAGCGTTTTAAAAAAAAGAATGACAGTGTGATACTGTATGTGAAGTCCACAGTCATAACAGGAAATCATGCAATTTCTGCAGAAAGATTTTTGTTTAAAAAGGCAGTATGCATATCATTGACCTACATTCAGTTTCACCAGCATATAATGTACCTGCAGAACTTTTCTGCAGAGAGATATTGTCGATTCAGATAAAGGGAATATGTTGGTGTCAGAATTGTCTAACTGTCCCTTTTGGGGGCTGAAAACATATTTTATTGCAATGTGTTTATGCTGACTCTGCAACTAGATAATCAGCCTGCAAACTGCTCCCCATATTGGAATTACAAAATTGTGACTTATTTTTTAAAATTATGGTGTACTTGGTGATTAAATATCTCAGATTGATAGGACTGGTAACTGAAGCTCTCTTTTTACCCAGAGTGAAATTCACCCCATAGCAGATGAGCTGCTCAATGCATCACTTAAGAGTAACAGAATAAATACAGGTTTCAGAGTGGTAGCTGTGTTAATCTGTATAAATACAGCACCCATAGCAGCAGTTTAAGCTTCCTAACACTTCCTTTACTATGTATCTCAATCCTCCACTGAATGGAGCACCTATAGATCACCTATAGAACAATTACTGCACTCATCCAGTCCTTTCCTGAGGACGGGGAATGAACAGGAGAGGCGCCAGGGTTTTTGCCGCCCTAGGCAGTAGCGCTCCTCCTCTGACCATTCAGGGGGCCTGAGGTCTTCGGCGGGGGGTGGGGGGTCCTTCCGCTCCGCGTCTTCGGGGCACTTCGGCGGCGGGTCCCGGAGCAAGTGAAGGACCCGCCGCCAAATTTCCGCCGAAGATCCGGAGCGGAAGGACCCCCCACCGCTGAATTTCCGCCGAGGGCAGCAAAATGCCGCCCCCCCAAATCCTACCACCCTAGGCGACCCGCCTAGTGGAAGCGCGGGCCCTGGGAATGAAGGTGTTAATTAGCACCAGTTTCATCGTGTGCACTTTGGCCTAGTCTGAATTAGATTGAGACCATCAACTCATTTCACACAGGCCAACCAACTGTCATAAGATAGCAGTGGATACAGTAGTCAGATACCTTGTTCAAACCCGTGACCCCTATCTGAAAGGCTCTTTTTTGTTATGGAAGCTGATTACAATTTTTTGTTTAAAACACTTTTTTCAATGAAAATGGCATTTGTTTTTAAATGAAAATCTACACAAAATATTTTTAGCTTTTCAAAATTTTGTTTTTTCCACAAAATGATTTTTTTTGTTTTTGTTTTTTAATTTTCAGTTTTATTTCCCATTTACCTCTCTCTCCTTTTTGCTGCCAAAATGGAAAAAGGAACAAAAGGACAAGAACCAAAAAAACCTGAAAACAATCCTCCTCCTCCTCCAAAAAAAAATTCTTCTGAAAATTCTCAAAAAACAAATATTTTGGGTCACAAATGAAACTTCTTACCAGTTCCCATTATCAATCCCTGAACCATTAAGCCTCTTGAACACAAAATCTGACTGATCTGAAGTTTTGTTGAAGAACAAATTATGTAACAGCAAAAGTGAATCCTTTACATTGAACTCTTCTGACACTTCTTTTGTAAGCAAATATGTAAAATATGTCATTAACCTTTGACCCTTCCCTGGAAGCATAATCCTTGCTTCTTCTTGTTTTGTTTTGCAATTAATAGGATTTTTTTTTAATGATTCAGTGCACAAAAGACATTAAATAAAATGGTCATTGTCTCTTTCTACACCAAGTGATACAATTCCTTCTCCCTGACCCTGACAAGGCCTGCTCAAGGAGGCTTGAATTTCTGTGACCAGGACAATGGCTCATCACAAGGCAAATATACTTCTCACGAACCCACTTGCTCCTGAACTGAACCAGCAGTTTCTTCGTGAAGTCAGACAGAGCTATAGGAACAATTAGCTATTGCACTCATTATGTTGCATGTTTGGGTACTCTGGCTAATAAGGAGCAGTTGCTTTGTAATGCACTTTTATGGACGGTCCATACAGTCATTTAGTTAATGTTTAGAGTTATCTAACTTAGGTCCCCTTGAGATCTGCACATGGAGGGGTCCCTCTGCACGTGGATCTTCATCTTCCCATGTAGAATGGGAGTTTAGACATCTTCATAGCACTGTCCCCCAACCACCAGACCCAGAGAAGGGCACACTACAGGTCCAGGGTCCATGTTGGATGAGGGGGTAGATGAGCAGGTGTGCCACTGACCACTCCATGGAGCTTGATTCAATGGCTGCCCCATGGCCTTTTTTCTAGGAAGGCAAACCCCTCCTCCCAACAGGACAATGAGGGGGTATCTTCTTGAAGGATTCATTGTGGAGATTCCCTCCCTTCTGAATTCCAAGGCACACAATATAATTTTGCCAATAAATGTTACTGTCTTATTTTAATTATAGGGATTGATTCTCTAGGACCAGTGGGGCCACTGGACTATCGAGATGCTAAAGGAGACTTCAAGGATGATAAGGCCATTGCGGAGAAACTAAATGAATTCTTTGCATCAGTCTTCACGGTTGAGGATGTGAGGGAAATTCCCAAACCTGAGCCATTCTTTTTAGGTGACAAATCTGAGGAACTGTCCCAGATTGAGGTGTTATTAGAGGAGGTTTTGGAACAAATTGATAAACTAAACGTTAATAAGTCACTAGGACCAAATGGTATTCAGCCAAGAGTTCTGAAGGAACTCAAATGTGAAATTGCAGGACTACTAACTGTAGTCTGTAACCCATCATTTAAATCAGCTTCTGTACCAAATGATTGGAGGATAGCTAATGTGACACCAATTTTTAAAAAGGGCTCCAGAGGTGACCCCAGCAATTACAGGCCAGTAAGCCTGACTTCAGTATCAGGCAAACTGGTTAAAATTATAGTAAAGAACAAAATTGTCAGACACATAAATGAACATAATTTGTTGGGGAATAGTCAGCATGGTATTTGTAAAGGGAAATCATGCCTCACCAGTCTACTAGAATTCTTTGAGGGGGTTAACAAACATGTGGACAAGGGGGATCCAGTGGATGTAGTGTATTTAGATTTTCATAAAGCTTTTGACAATGTCCATCACCAAAGGCTCTTAAGCAAAGTAAGCTGTCATGGGATAAGAAGGAAGGTCCTCTCATGGATTGGTAACTGGTTAAAAGATAGGAAACAAAGGGTAGGAATAAATGGTCAGTTTTCAGAATGGAGAGAGGTAAACAGTGGTGTCCCCCAGGGGTTTGTATTGGGCCCAGTCCTATTCAACATATTCATAAATAATCTGGAAAAAGAAGTAAACAGTGAGGTGGCAAAATTTGCAGATGATACAAAACTACTCAAAGTAGCTAAGTCCCAGGCAGACTGCAAAGAGCTACAAAAGGATCTCTCAAAACTGGATGACTGGGCAACAAAATGGCAGATGAAATTCGATGTTGATAAATGCAAAGTAATGCACATTGGAAAACATAATCCCAACTATACATATAAAATGATGGGGGCTAAATTAGCTGTTGCCACTCAAGAAAGAGATCTTGGAGTCATTGTGGATAGTTCTCTGAAATCATCCACTCAATGTGCAGCGGCAGTCAAAAAAGCGAACAGAATGTTGGGAATCATTAAGAAAGGGATAGATAATAAGACAGAAAATATCATATTGCCTCTATTTAAATCCATGGTACGCTCACATATTGAATACTGTATGCAGATGTGGTCGCCCCATCTCAAAAAAGATATATTGGAATTGGAAAAGGTTCAGAAAAGAGCAACAAAAATGATTAGGGGTATGGAGCGTCTGCTGTATGAGGAGAGATTAATAGGACTGAGACTTTTCAGTGTGGAAAAAAGACAACTAAGGGGGGATTTGATAGAGGTCTATAAAATCATGAATGCTGTGGAGAAAATAAATAAGGATGTGTTATTTACTCTTTCTCATAACACAAGAACTAGGGGTCACCAAATGAAATTAATAGGCAGCAGTTTAAAACAAACAAAAGGAAGTATTTTTTCACACAACGCAGTCAACCCGTGGAACTCCTTGACAGAGGATGTTGTGAAGGCCAAGACTATAACAGGGTTCAAAAATTCAAAAATAGGTAAATTCAAGGAGGGTAGGTCCATCAATGGCTACTAGCCAGAATGGGCAGAGATGGTGTCCCTAGCCTCTGTTTGCCAGAAGCTGGGAATGGGCGACAGGCCATGGATCACTTGATGATTACCTGTTCTGTTCATTCCCTCTGGGGCACCTGGCATTGGCCACTGTTGGTAGACAGGATAGTGGGCTAGATGGACCTTTGGTCTGACCCAGTATGGCCATTCTTATGTTCCTCTCAGACTGATTCTCAGGCCTTTACTGATACTGAGTAGTCCATTACTGTGTGATTGAGATCAATGGGATTTCTTATGTAGTAAGGTACTACTCTTTGTCAGTAAGAGGGACAGAATCTGGACCTTTCAAAGGGTGCTTTGTGACAAGTTGAGGTAATTATAAATCAAACAATGAATGAATAAATAAGCACATAAGAAGAGCTTATTATTAATGATTAGTACTATTAATAATGTGAAAACTCATAAGAACTGGTGTGAAGCACAGCTGCACCTATTTGGGTATCAAAATAACATGTACCGAGAGGACGGATGGTCCAGTGGTTAGGGCATTAGCTTGGGATTTGGGAGACCCCAATTCAGTTCCCTGCTCCCCCACGAGACCTCTTGTGTGACCTTGGGCAAGACACTTAGCCTTTCTGTGCCTCATTTCTCCATCTGTTAATTGGGATTAATAATGTTTTCCTACCTCCCAGGGGTGTTATGAGGATGGATACATTAAAGATTGTGAGGTGCTCAGATATTATGGTGACAGAGACCATATATCTAAGATAGATACCATCCTAGAAAGACTATGCTCGTTATGCTGTAATAAGTTCAATGAAGGTTGCTCTTTGTGGTTTGGGATGACAATTGTTTTAAAAGGGGCCAGATTCTGCTCACCTTACTCCTGAAAACACTGTCATCGCAGTCTGTGGCCTACATTTTCAAAGGCGACTAGCAATTTTAAGTGCCTTGATTTTGCGTGTCTAACTAGAGACATCATAAAGGGGTCTGGCGTCCACAAACTGTGGAGCACCTGCCCTCTGAAAAGCAAGCTCCTCTAAGATGTCTCCAGTAGGGAACCAGAAAACTGAGGGTATGTCTACACTACCGCGGTAGTTCGACGGCTGGCAATCGAACTTCCGGGTTCGATTTATCGCGTCTGGTCTGGACGCGATAATTCGAACCAGGAAGTGCTCGCCGTCGACTGCGGTACTCCACCTCAGCGAGAGGAGTACCGCGGAGTCGACGGGGGAGCCTGCCTGCCGCGTGTGGACCGCGGTAAATTCGAACTAAGGTATGTCGACTTCAGCTACGTTATTCACGTAGCTGAAGTTGCGTACCTTAGATCGAATTGGGGTGTTAGTGTAGACCAGGCCTGAGACATTGAAAATCTCTGCTCACGTCTGAAAATCAATCCCAGTTCATGAGAATAAAGGGCCTGGCCAAAGCTGGCTGCTGAGGCCAGTGGGTGGTTTCAGAGGGCCTTGGATCACTCCCAGGGAGAGCAGGATTGGGCCAAAGATCTGCAAACCATAAGATCCACTTGTTTTGATGTGCTCTTGTTATAGAATTTATGAATTAGGGCACTGTCAATCTGCATCATAAAATAAAGCTCTCTAGACCCTGTGCCACAAATTATTCTATATAGTTGGACCTAAGATCACAAAGGGGGCATATTTACACGATAAACTGAAAATTAATGAACACATAATATAGCAATTACCAAATCCTTATTATTTGAAGAATATACACCCTATGGGGGATCTATTCCTTCCTTGATGAGCATGTGTAACCCCCTTTAATTTTAATGGGACTTGTAACCCCCTTTTAATTTTAATGGGATTTAAACATGCACATCAAGGAGAGAATTAACTCATGAGTTTAAAACTAACTACTAAGATTAAGACTTGCACTTTTGGCTGTGAGTTGAAAATGTGGCATATCTTTTGATATTTATCTCCTTTTAATTGTGTATTTGTAGCTGAAGCAATTTGCAAATCATTGTTATCCCTATCACTACAAGACAAAGATAAATTGTATTATATACCCTACTTCTTGGACTTCATGATGTTCTTTTCTGATTAAACTGAACTGTGCCAGCTGTATCATAATTAATAATCTATGCTGATCAACTCGGCAGCTGTAAAGCCTTTTGGTATCTGATAGTAATGAAAATTATTGTTTCAAGGTGTGTCTATATTTTCACTAATGTTAAAAATGCACAATTAATAAAAGTGAATCATGGATCCTGTCAGATATGTGACGCCTGCAGTTTAGTTTTGATAAGGGGAAAAACTACAGTTTAATAAAACCTACAGACAAATTATGAACCATGGAGCTAAGTCCATATAGAAGGGATTTTGCCCCTTATGAATATATTACAGGGCTTAAGGATAGAATCCTCAGCCCAAATGACCTAGGGTAGCTGTTCAGCCAGGCCGTTTATCCTACATCCTGATATGTGGAACAATATGCACATGTCCCACTGTGCTCGTCCATTAATGAGGTTTTAGTAAAGTGACTCCATGCTATTTTTGAAATCACTGGGGATTTCCCCTCCGTACACTGTCTATAGTCTCCCTCAGCACTTGCAGAACAGAGAGCCACATGCACACCTCTTTTACATATCTCAGGTGTGTATGTCTCTCTTAGGGCAGGAACACAAGTCTCTACAATGTGAAGAACAACAGGACTTGGATGCGTATTATGACCGAAGTACTTATTCCTTTTGTAAAAATTTCACTACAAACTAACACTCCACTTCAGTGTTTCCATTGAAACATATCGGCATTCTGCTTGTGCATAGGATCTTGGAAGTGTGACTAACAAGACTCAGGCCAGCCTAGTTTCAGTACCTAAGCTGAGTGAATTGCAAAAAGTAAACAGACAAAAATAAATGGGCAAATTAAATTAAATGTTAAAAATGTGTTTCATTTTAATGATGTGAGCTGCTTTTAGTATCATAGGTAGGGAACTTTCTAATATCTGAGCACAGTAAATCTGATTTTTAAACTAGCAGTTGCTTTTTAAAGCGACCACAAAGTAGAAACTGTTCCCATTTGCTTGTTTTCCCAACAAAAAGGCAACTGAGGGAATGACCTTATAACAAACACTAGCCCCGTGTGTATCTAATCAAGATCCTTTTTATGATTCCCTCTTATTTTGGCCACTCCCCCATTTAATAAGACCATTTCTCAAACTCATGTAACCTCAGTCTGTTTCTATCACACTCCCAGCCTTTCACCCACAGAGCCTGGGACCTTTTCAGACTGGGGAACCAGGATAGGGTCATGAAATCCTAGGCCTTGGCAGACTGATTTGAGCCACCTCATCATAAAAGCATTTGCCTACATTTTCACCAGTGACTAGTAAATCTGAGGTACTTCTCATTTTATGCACTCAACTTGAGATACCTTAAAGGTTTCTGATTTTTCAGAAGTGCTGGAAAATTGGAAATGGAGGCACTCGGAATAAGTAGTCCTGTTTGAAAATGTGAGCCCTATTTCCCCACCCCCACCCCCCCGCTTATATAACCTACTGTCCTCCAGTCTGGTGGCATAAGCACTCTCCAGCATTCTGTTATGCTTTCTGATTAGATGACAAAAATTTAGAAGCTGCCGAAGATGAGATTGTTTTGAGTAATATCTGGAGTAACAGTTGAATAATGAGGACTGTGAAAATGTTGAGAAATAAGAACATTTTTGATGGAGTATTTACAGAGGGAGAAAAAAATAATTCTGAAGCATCAAAATCAGGGCTTGATGCAACAATAAAAAAAATCATAAAACTACATCTAATGCAACCCGGGTGTATTAATCATTATGGAGAAGACAGTTCAAGATGTATGATAGCTATAGTGGTGACTGCACTTGTATATTCAGTTAAGATACAGGCTCAGAAAGAAGATTGATATTAAATCTTCAAGCTAGAAGGCACATGTTTTAGTATAGCACTCCTTGTGTCCTTCCCCTTTAGATGAGTATGAAATGTGGTTAAAAAAGGACCAGCAGATCTCAGAAAATTGTTTCATACCAAGGCTTCCCCCAACCAGGCTATGAAGTAAGGGAAATAAAAAAAAAAGATTAAAAAACCTGCTTCTGTTTATGGGGACAAATATTTCCCTATAATTAGGAACATTCATTTTCCCTTTTATAATAGACTGTTAATCTGGGTCAGATGATGATGTTTAGCCACTAGGCCATGCTAGAGCTGATGCAGAGGCACACTGCCAAAGAAGGAACTACTGAGTCTTATCATACTCTTTGTTCTGAGGCACAATCCCTCCCAGAGCTCCCAAGTGCACAGGGTGCTTGCTGCGTGCCATGTCGTCGTGGCACGTGGCAGGTCCTCGTGCATGCACAGTCACCATTAGGGAGCTGGAGGCTGGAGCAGTCTTCAGTTGCCAGAGAGCTGATCTACAATATTTCATTCAAACACTTTTTCTACAAAAAAATAGCTTTTCAACTAAATGGAAATTTTGATAGGAAAATGTTCATTTTTATTGAAATTTTTGATTGAAACACTATAAAATTATTTTAAAAAGTTTATTGAAAATTCAAAGCTAAACATTTTGGTGTTCAAAATCCCCCAACACTGATTTGTTGTTGTTTTTTGGGGGGAGGGAGGATGTTGTGTCCTCCCCCCTCTCTTTTTTCATCTTTTCCCCCCTTTCGTTTTTTAATTTTTTCATTGGGAATGGACAAAGGAGATCTAACCTATAGGCATCTGTTCAGAAATATTTCTAATCTATTAGTGCAGTGTCTTATAACCATGTTCTTTGTTTATCCTTGATGTTACTTAAGTGGAGCCTAAATAGGGTGACCAGATGTCCCTATTTTATAGGGACAGTCCCGATTTTTGGGTCTTTTTCTTATATAGAGTTTATTAATCCCATATAGAGGCTCCAATTACCCCCCACCCCACGTCCCGATTTTTCACATTTGCTATCTGGTCACCCTAAGCCTAAAGTATTGTAAGAGAGAAACCTTCCAGTGGTATTGTATTGTTAACTATTAAGGCCAGATGTAAAAGCCTGACCCCTAGTGGTTGTAATTTGTAACTAATGGCTTCAATACCTCCTGATACTTAATACCTGCTGTTTTTGGAGAATGGGGGTTATGGGTGGGAGAGGTCATTAGCGTGCTAACCATATCCAGAAGCAGTGAGTGTATGAGATTGCACAGTGTGGTGAATAATAAGCTTTACCCAGCTCAAAAGTTTTGTTGGTCTCTATCCCAACAGGCTGCCTACCAAAAATGGTACCTTATTCTCTTTATTTGGAGGTCAGGAGAAATAAATATCCATCTAAAGTGTGCCCTATCCAGTAACACTTGGTGCCTTGCTTCCAAGTGCATCTTTTACAGTATTTCTAGCTCTTACCACTCTCCACTTTGAAGAACAGATTGCACGCGTAGTGGAGAGAGAGAGCCAAAAATGCAATTTTGACTCGTAAAGCCCGGAGTTTTCATTCCTAAAAGCTTCTGTAATTCTTCCTTTGGAAAATGACACCAGCTTCTGAAAAAATCAAAATAGCTGCCTCAAAAGGTGCCCATCAAAGACCTGCAGCATTGAAGTCAGTTGGAGCTTTGCCATTGCCTTCCATGGGTGCAATCGAGAAGGGATAGGTCTCTAGAGTAGAAAAGTATTAGAAAAATTCCCAAACTGTTTAGGCTCAAGTGTGATTTTCCACAGCAGCAGCTACTTCCTTTTTGCCAGGCAGTTTTCATTTTGAATCTAACACAGCCCATATATAGATGACAGCAAGTATCGTTTTAGAATACACTATGCCAGCATCAGTGAAAGCACCAAGAAAAGGTCTTACACAAACTTCCCAGTTTGCCTGAGCCATACAGTCCTTTATTAATGACACTGTCAAACTTTGTATTGTGCTCAGATTGGAGGGGGAAGCTTCATCCTCACTGAACCAATAAAAGTTGATTACATACATATGAAATCTCCGAGTTAGAAGTAGGATTCTTGGATCCCTTACAAAGAACGTGTCATGTTTCATCTTTTGGGGGGGGGGGGGTTTATGGGATGCCTGCATGAAGCCACAAAACTCCACAAAGTCCCTTTCACTAAACATCATGCAAACAGAAACACTTTCTCTTTCAGAAGCACAATTGCAAGATCATCGTTCAGAATAAGGCTTCATTCTCTTTTCATCTTCAGTGCCAACTCAAGGCTGTAGAAAGAAATTAAGGAGTTGTTTAGTGGAAACTATACAGTAGATATTCCAAACAAGTAATAATAACAAATATTAATATCCCATAAATTTAAGAGCAGTTTACTGGCAGCTTGGGTGAAGGGCACCTCGGTGAGGTTGGCCATATGCATGAAGGGCAAGATTTAGCGTCCAGCTTCCATTTAGGCATCAAAATACGTGTGCACATTTTCAAAAGACTTGGTGCTAAACTCATTTGAAAATCGGGCCATAGATGTCACAATGAGAGCTTCTGGGTACAGTTTAGAGTCCTGTTCAAATCAAAAATGCTTTGCACAGTCCAATTGATTTCACTGGAATTTAATTGTATAGGAAAACTGTGGGTGGAAAGTTCCAACAATGTCAAACATTTGTTTGTTTGTTTGTTTTGAAACAGCTTTTCATTTTGAAATTTTAAAATGTTGTGCTTCATTATCAGACATTATATAATAGAATACAAAATTTAAAAAGTTGAAATAAAAACTAAGTGTTTTGGTTCACCCCAAATTTGATGAGAGACAATGTGCTACTGCAGATGCACTTTCCTTGGGATATATATTTTTTTCACACTGCTTTTAAAGTTTTTTCCCCCCTATAAGATAGCATTTTGAATTTCAAAGCATCAAAAGTAAAGACTTCAAACATCACTACAAAATATGTTTGTGATAAAATATTCAATATTCAGTAATAAAAGTACAGATTACATAACTTTTTAGCTTAGACATAACCCACTTAAACAAATAGCGGCAGTTAAATTCCTTCTCCACCCAAAACCTGTACAATCAGTGCATTTATCCCCAATTTTGAATGACGTATGTTTAAATCAATCACACAATCAAACAATATGAATTTAAACACAGTCATCTAATAACAATTTTAATCAATCTATGATAAAGGAACAATGCCATTCATAAATAACTCAGTGTACAATGGGACATAAGTTGCACTGAATTCAGTGGAAATATTCTTGCTGATTTCAGTGGGATCTGGTATTTGCCCAGTAGCCAAAATAAGAATGCTGAGTCTTCTCAAATGAAGAAACCTGTTAGGAAGTTAATATGATCACTATTCTGGCCATCTGAAATTCATTTTAACAAGCAATGCATCACACATGAGTGGACATGTGCTTAATGAGAGACTCCCTTTAACTAATCCTGCTCCTATTGAAACCCACAAGTGTTGTAAAAGTCCAGATCTTCCTTACAGTTATATAAGTTCCTCATATTTCATACTATAGGCCAGATCCTTAGCCGATGTAAATCAACATAGCTCCATTGGCTTCCAAAGAGCTAAGCATATTTTCATCAGCTGAGGATATGGCCCAGTGTCCCTTGACTTTACATACACTTCTGGTTTAGGGTTTAGTAATCCCATGTAAATCAAGTGGGCAGTTAGAATAGAATGGAAGAGAGTAGCATGTAGAGAGAGATCATAGGAACATTTTTTTCTGGGGGGAGAGGAAAAAAGAAATCAAACATTAAGGGGGCACAAGGGAGCTATAGTTTGAGAGGATATTTTAATATATATATATAATTAAAATAGATTAAAAGCTGGTTGATTCATTCAAAACAATCACGCTGCACACGATGGTCCCGTTCAGTAAAGTATACCTATTCATGGCTACATATAAACACATACTTAAGTGCTTTCTTGAATCAGGGCCATTGTCAGCCTATGTAATTGTATGATATAGCTACTGTTACTCTTGTCCTCCCCACTTCCCTCCTGCTATTTATTACACTCACTTGTTCCACCTTGTCGTTAACAAGATTGTAAATTCTTCAGGGTGGAGACCCTGACTAGCCTATTGCAGTGGGTCCCCAGTCCTGATTGGGGATTTTGGGTGCTACAGCAGAACAATCATAATAATAATAGTAATAAAAATATTGAATAAATACATCTATCCTTTCCTGAAATCTTTTGCTAAGTGGTATTAACCCCCTCTTGCCATTTAATAGGCCACACCCCTGCACTCTTTACAATGAGTGCAGCATATTTTTTATTTCTTCAACTTGCATTTGCAATCTGTCCTGACATAATTTACACATTTACACATTTTACAGAGCAAAGCACAGTCATGCAATTTAATTCCAAAAAACATAAGCATAGGAGACTCGGCACACTAGATTAGCAAAGCATATGATAGAGTTTTGCCAATATGATATCAAAGGCACACGTTTGATTTGAATTTGTGTCAAAATGTACCTGCTGCTCTTCATTTCAAAATAGAAATGTGCTGATGTGTTAGCCCATATTCACACACATGGGGATTCTAATTGCTGAGTATTGCACATGTAGACCAATGTCCTTTATGAAGGCATTTTCTTTCCCCTCCTCTTCCTCATCCCAAAGCAGCTGGCATCCACATCACCAGGGAGAGGAAGCCTGCGAGAGATATCGAGATCACTATTGAGCTTAAAGAAATAAAGTTCTGACTCAGTTAGGGTCCTCTGGGTTCTTCTACTGATCATTGCACTATTGAGCCATCATTCCAGTTCTATTATTTCTTTTAAATAGGGATTTAATGCTCATAAATGGTGGAAGGTGAATGCTAGAGAATGAAAGGTGATCACTGCAGTAAAGGACAAATCAATAAAGGACCAAAGTGCTCTATTTATACATAGGGCAAACTAAAGTGAAAGGAAATGTCTTCAAGACCCTCTCAAGCAGTTTCACTAATAGAAATGATAATTAAATTCCCAAACTATTAAACTTGGATTTTCTTTGAAAAAATAGTGATTACACAGATTTACTAGAGGAAGAATTGACAGTTACCTGGACCATGGGCCTTTAGTTCATTTTGGTTTAGTGTAATTTACAGGAAAAGCATTTGATTTAATTTTGTGAACTTTTAATTAAGCGAAGATTGGTAGCTACAGAGAATAGTCTTAGAAGATCAAAAATTGTCTTGTCATATAAATAAAATGAAACTCGATCCCTAGATATGCAGTGAATTTAGTATTTTTCTTGGATTCTGGGTTTTATATATATGTCTGTGTGCATTTGCTGCAATAGCTGAAAAGCTGAGGTTTATTCACTAGGCATGAAACACGTTAATGTCATCTGCTTTATTTCCTCTTTGATCTGATTCATACTGGAGGTTGTGTGACGAGTGAGCTGAACGTATTACTAAGTCAACTGGCTAAATTCTGCTCTCCTTTATACTGGTAAAACAACATTGAATTCAATGGGGTTTATTGGTAAAAAGGAGAGCAGAATTTGGCCCTTGAAGCTTGGATGCAAATCTGGGTCCGATCTTCCCCAAAACGTGGCAGCGTTTGAGGCAGAGGTTTTGGTTTGGGCTCGACTGTAGTACTAGGTCAATAAATGAAAGATTCATTTTATGTTTTAACCTACAGCAAACCCTGACTGGCTGGCCCTGAAAGAGACAGTTAACTTCACAAACTCAATAAATGTGACCATCTGGGAGAATGCAAATTTAGACAAATGTGAAATCTGTGGGTTGACACTTTTTGCTTAGAACACTCCACACCATGAAAGCATTAAAAATACATTCATATAACCTAGAGCATTTATTAAGGCCTTTAATTTACAGCAAAATGCAAGGGCCAAATTCAGCCCTATATTTCCCCCAAGCAACCCAGTGAAGGATGTTGGTGCATTACAGGGAACAATTTCATTCATTTTTAGTTTTCTGATTCCATCCCTGCTCATCTCCAGGCACCCTAGTCTGGGTTTCCTCTTACTGAAACTAACCCTGAGTGGAATCTGTGTGAAAACAACATGTTGATCCCCAACTATTTTTTCTCTGGAAACTCATTTTTCCTCCTGCCTTTCTTTATGCCTTGCCCTTTCTAATCCGCCAGTGGCTTGAAAAGAGGTTAAGTATCTTTGCACATGAACCTGCAAACCTTTACTCCTGTGAACAGGCTATATAAAGGTTCAATAGAATAGAGGCTGCAGGAGCAGGTCCTGATAATCAATAGCAAGAGTCACATGTGCATTCACCAGCATGCTCTCCCCTGGATGCAAGTGTATCACCCTTTGAAATGCTTGTGCTCATCTGATCCTTGAGTAGTAAGAAATCCAAGGCCACTCCCAATCTCAGTTCCACACAGCAAAACATGTAGTGCTGTTATCCAACCCCTGGGCTGGCTCGGCAGTATTATCTAGTGGTGCAGTGATATTTATCTGTCAGTGAATAGTAATTTCTTCAGCTCATGCACAATATGTTTTGGCATGATATAATATTTAGTTCTTTCTAGATACTGGGTTGTACAACACACCCATGCAGAGCCATAGAGAGGAATAAGAACCTCTGTTTCGTGCCTGGGTTAACCACACCTTGGGTCTGGGCCTGCAGGAATAAATGGGTTCTATTTTACTGTGCACCCTGCCTGCCCTGAGCTGGTGAGTGGGCAGGAATGGGGTAAAGCACATGGTGTGTTATAATATGCTGTTGACATAGATGAGCAATAAATACTTACCCCTGGCTGGTGCAAGAGAGGAGACCTGAGGAAATTATGCCTCAGAGGACAATGCCTCCTGGAGCTACTGCTGAGATGGTATAATTCATTCAGTACCTTTTGCTGAGGGCTGTGACTAACGGCACAATTTAGCCCTCACAAAACACTGTATCATATAGCATTTTATCTTAGCCAGAAGAGCTGTTTAAAAAAAAAAAAAAAAAAAGACTAGCCAAATTTTATTTTTCTTGAGATGTTACTGATTTTTTAGCAAAACACCTGACCATTTTTATTTCCTACATTAGTACATAAAGGCAAGAGCCTGCAACCCTTACTCATGTGAGTAGTTCTTACTCTCACAATTAGTCCCATGGTGTTCAGCAGAACTACACATCTGAGTAAAATTTGCTTGATTAATCTCTTATTTTGTGTAGTGGGTAATAGAAGACAAATAAGCAAATAGAGCACACCTGAGTATGCATCAATATTACAGCAGAAAGCAAAGCAGTAGTTGTTTAAAGCAACTTATTTCTTCAGAAACAAAATATTGCATCTTTCCACTCCAGGGGCAAGATCCTCAGCTGGTGGAAATTGTCATAGCACAATTCACTTCACTTGTCATAGCTCCACTGGCTTCAAGGAAGCTATGGCAGTTTACACTAGTGAGGATCTTCCCCTGGCTTTCTTGTTATTGACCAAACCATGTTCAGAAATATTCAGTCC
Source organism: Terrapene triunguis (assembly GCF_002925995.2). NCBI lineage: Eukaryota > Metazoa > Chordata > Testudines > Emydidae > Terrapene > Terrapene triunguis. The sequence continues at coordinate 76,656,234 of NW_020664447.1, forward strand.
ACTGAAATAATAACAATAAAAAGACGAGACAATGTATTGAATGTAATTTACTCGTAGTCTGGATACTTACAGGAAACCAGGTGGTTAGCACAAAAGTGAGGGCATGCATGTTGCTCTCTGCATTTTTTAAAAGGGACACAATGAACAGAAATAGGAAGGTTTCTGAGAAAGGAGAGAAACCTCCGGAGTGGGGGATTGTCCCTTTGAAAGAGTATCTGTCCAAAGTCCGGTTTCTCGTAAGCCTCCTTGTTATGTAATCTACTTGTGGTTAGACAATCATACATTCGGAGATGCTGGCTGTACACTGGTTCATTCAGGTATCCTTTCCATGAAAATTAGTCTGTTAACAGCTCTGTGCAGGAAATACACAATTCTAAACTCTCCAGCCTACTTCATCTACACTTCATCAGATTAACATTAGCGTGAAATCTCCAAGACAATATAAATGAGATCAATAAATAGCGTAATCAGTCTCAGCTTGTTTTAAGTGTCCAGACAGATAGTTGACAACTCTTCTAGACTGACATTCTTTTACCCAACCATGCACAGCAAAAAGAACACCAAACATAGTCTGCTGACACTAAGTGTTGCCCATCATGAAGATCCGTGTACTTAGGACCAGATCCAAAGCTCATTGAAACCAATGGGAGTCTTTTCACTGATTTCAATGTGCTTTGGATCAGATCCTTAAACACTGTTGAATTTTTTTTAATGTTAAGAAATAGAGAAACAATAATATACCACTCAAATGATCCCTTTCTTCTGGGGTTCCCAGTGCACCCTGTCTTCTTTGCCTCTCATTTAATTTTCTAAGGTATTCAGAGCTGGGACTGTATCACCTTGTGCCTTGTGCAGCTCTGATCACATCGTCAGTAAATAACAGATAGTAATAATGTATGTTTCCAAGTCCTGTAAAGAAAAAAAAAACCCTCTAGATTTTAGATTTTTAAAAGAAGAGAAAAAATACTATCGCATCTGAAAGCTGAAACAATACAATTTTCAGCTCACACACACAAAAAGTACAAATGGCTGAAATCAATGCACTACAAACAACCTGAGTGATACTGAAACAAAGAAAAATATAAATATACAGGCCTGATCCAATCTTGTATTACTCCAGCTTTACATTGAAATCAGTGCAATTACACCAGAAGTGGTGAATCAGGCCCTTTCTCAATATCTTCCATAGCTACATCTAGCTACATATTTCCTAGAGAAACCTGAGCTAGGTCATTCTGAATACACTTGGTTTCACCGATTATTTCACCATATGCCAACGTTGTTTCATTGTGCTTTCTCCATTTAACAAAACTCACCAAAACAGCTTGGGTAACAGGAGTGGTTTATTTAATAGCAGCAAGGTAGGTAAAACATTTCCTATACCCTTCCTTCCTCTCTTTTTATGTTTCCACCAAACCTAACAAGTTGCAGTCTTTCAACAGACTAAAACAGAGTGGAGGTTTAGATTACAGAACGAATGTGCTTTGCGACTGCCTTTGAAAAGGAAACAATAATTATTTTCGTATACCAGTTACAGCCTGTTTTTAAGAGAATGAAAAAGTGAAATCAATGTTTCTTTTTTCCTTGTAGAGAATTTCAATGGAACCGCTTTGGCACCAATTGTAAGTTTTTCAAAGTCCTGTGCCACTCTGCCTAGCACGATTTTAGTGCATTCTGTACTGCCCTGGGAGCTAACCCCCCCAAAAAAGATCTCTTTCTCAGCCCCTTCATCTGTAACCTTTCTGCAAGTAAATGCTAATTGAAAAAGAAAGAACACCACTAATCTTGGAATTTAAATGCATTTAACAAAACCAATCTCAATCTAAATTGTTGTTTCACCATTCCCTTTTCCCCAACAGATGTCGAGAAACTGCAATTCCTATTAAGAACACTTGACTGTTTACTCAGCAAGAGAACTCCAGGCTCAAGCTGCATCAATCTAACTGCGTTTCAAGACGTCAGCCCCCTGAAAAGTGTAGACCGTTGGTTGGTTATTTTTAAATGTAATCTTCACATAAAAGAGTTGCTGCATTTTTCTTTTCACTTTGTCATCCCTTCTTTTTTTTTTCTTTTTTTAATGATGGCATTAAACATAGATATCCTGAATTTTTATGTCCCATTCCATTTAGGTTTCTTTCAATGCTGTTTTATTTTATTTCATTTTTCCCCCTTTCCACATTTGGTGAGCTGAAATATTAGTGAAGATTTGTGAACATTATTGAGAGAGGAAAAAAGAATGCCGGCAAATGTTATGTAGTAAAAATGTTAGACATCAAAAGGACAAATGTGTTTTCTTACTGATCTTTACAGTAAGGCCCCTGTGGGCTTTGACCACAGACCTGCGTAAAGTTATCTAAGCAGATAAAGGCGACTTTGTGTGGTTTTGCTGTTTTGTACCAGGGTGTCGTTAGTTAAACCTTGATCAAGAAAGCAGTACATAGGTTTTTTTTTTTGCCTTTATCTCTTCACGCAATCCTGCAATTTGTAAATATAAGCTTTATATTTAAAAAAAGCCTACCTGTTGAACTCATGAAATGATGATTAAAAAGGCACTTAGGCCCCAATCCTGCAAATTCATATGCACATGCTTAACATTTAGCATGTGAAAAACCCCACTGAAGTCAACTCATGCGTTGAAAGCTAAGCATGTGCATATGTGTTTGCAGCATTGGGGCTTCAACTATTATAAGTCTGTAGTTGGACTGGTATAAGCTCAATTTTACAGAGGAAAACATATACAGTTTGAAAGTTACACTCATTGAGTGCCTAACACTCTACAATAGATTTTCCTCATTGTCCATTTTATTTACCAGATTCTGAAATGCAGAGGATCAAACCCTTCAGTCCTTAAATGGGACCAAGGGACGAAGGCCCAATTTTCTATCGTTTACGCCTGTGTAAATTCATAGTAACTCCACCAACTTGATGGATTCTGTATTAGGACAGCAAGCTTAAGCCCATAAAATCAGAGAAGAAAGTATGTTAGCCTTTGAAAAGCATCAGATTCACAAAGCAGAACCGGCACGGCATCCATTAATGGAGCATCTTATCCTCCGAGCTTCTTTGAGCACCTTCCACTCCCACTGGTGTAAGTGAGATGGTAGGGTGCTCAGCACACTGCAGGGTCAGGCCCAAATGAAAGTGAATTCAGTGCTGCAGCTCTATAAACAACCATCGTTTAGTATTGCAATGCAGAGGAAGTGAGCAAAAGTAAAGAAAAAGATAGATCTTGGATGCTGCTGGACTAAGCTTTAAAGGGAAAACATCAAATAGTGTGAGCCTCAAATATTGTTTCAAAAATAAAATATTTAGTTAGTTAGTTTAGATCTGTATGCAAAAATATATTTATACACATTTAAAAGAATCTTCATTGAATTGATAAGAACATAAGAACGGCTATATTGGGTCAGACCAATGATCCATCTAGCCCAGTATCCTGTCTTCTGACAGTGCCAGATGATTCAGAGGAATGAACAGAACAAGGCAATTAGCAAGCAATTCATCCACTGTCATCCAGTCCCAGCTCCCAGCAGTTGGAGGTTTAGGGACACCCAGAGAATAGGGTTGTTTCCCTGACCACCTTTTCAAACAGCCATTGATAGACACATCCACCATGAACAAATTAATTCTTTTTTTGAACCCAGTTATACTTTTGGCCTTCACAGCATCCCCTGGAAACAAGTTCCACAGGCTGACTCTGTGTTGTGTGAAGAAGTACTTCCTCATGTTTGTTTTAAACCTGCTGCCTATTAATTTCATCAGGTGACCCCTGATTCTTGTGTTACGTGAAGGGATAAATAACACTTCCTTATTTACTTTCTCCACAGCAGTCACAATTTTACAGACTCTATCATATCCCTCCTTAGTCATCTCTTTTCTCAGATGAACAGCCCCAGTCTCTTTAATCTCTCCACACATATAAGTTGTTCCATACCTCTAATCATTTTTGTTGCACTTCTCTGTACCTTTTCAGATTCTAATATATCTTTTTTGAGATGGGGAGACCAGAACTACATGCAGCATTCTAAATTGTGGCATATCATGGATTTATATAGTGGCATTTTGATATTTTCTGTCTTATTAGCTATCCCTTTCCTAAAGGTTCCTAATATTCTGTTTACTTTTTTGACTGCCAACTATCCAGAATAGCTCCAAGATCTTTCTTGAGAGGTAACACCTAATTTAGACCCCATCATTTTGTCCGTATAGTTGGAATTATTTTTTCCAATATACATTACTTTGCACTTATTGACATTAAATTTCATCTGCCATTTTGTTGCCCAGTCAGCCAGTTTTGTGAGATTCTGTGTTACTCTTTGCAGTTCACTTCGGACTTTACTATCCTGAGTAATTTTGGATCATCTGTAAACTCTGCCACCTCACTGTTTATCCCCTTTTCCAGATCATATATGAATATGTTGAACAGCACTGGAGCCACTACAGATCATTAGGGGAACCCTGTTATTTACTCTCCACTATGAAAACAGACCATTTATTGCTATCCTTTGTTTCCTATCTTTTAAACAATTACTGAGTGATGTGAGGACCCCCTTATCCCAGGACTGCTTACTTTGCTTAAAAGCCTTTGGTGTGGGGTCTTGTCAAAGGCTTTCTTAAAGTTCAAGTACACTATATCCACGGGATCACCCTTGTCCATGTGCTTTTTGACCCCCTCAAAGAATTCTAGCAGATTGGTGAGATGATTTACCTTTACAAAAGCAGTGTTGACTCTTCCCCAACGTATCCTGTTTATGTGTGCAATAATTTTGCTCTTTACTCGGGGTGAAAGTAACATAAAAGGCTTACCGGTATGGGGGCCAGACTCTGGGCCCCCAGAAGGGGTGGGGCCTCAGGCACAAGGGGCGGGGCCTTGAGTGGAAGGGGCGGGGCTGGGGCCAGCCTCCCCCAGCCAGCCCTTCCGCGCTGCCCGGCCCACGCCACCCGTATCCTTCAGTCATCTGGTACAGAGGCTGATCTAAGCAATACTACCACAGGTAGTAGTTTTGAAATTTCATATTTGAGTTCCTTCAGAACTCTTGGGTGAATACCATCTAGTCCTGGTGACTTATTACTGTTTATTTTATCAGTTTGTTCCAAACCCTCCTCTTTTGACACCTCGCTCTGGGACAATTCCTCAGATTTGTCACCTGAAAAGAATTCAGGTGCTTACTGAACATTTCTCAGCAGGCTGGATTCAAAGAGGCAGCAAAATTGTGGTATTGCAAGAGAAGCAGAAAATAAAACTGATTGTAAACAGAAAATGAAACCAACCAAGATAAATGAAGTGCAAAAAGTAAACAATTTAACGTAAATAATGGAAATTAATGAGATTTTTTTTAACTCTCTCAAGATGTAGTGAAGATAGTGATTAATAAGACTAAAGCAAATTTTTTTTAAATCGAATGGATAAGATCTCTAGCCCGCACTCCAGCTATGCAGCCATAAATCTGTCAGACCAGCTGCTTGTGAGGTCCTGGAGGGGAGTCTCTAGGCAACATAGAACTGGTATGGTATTTCCATGGTATAGAAATACAAAAGAAACAAAGAAAAGCATTATAGGAAGGCCCACTGTTAAATGAATGGCTAATGGAATTGATAGCTGTTGCTGCCTACAAGAGAACCATCTTCAGAGTATGCAGCAGCTTATCAAGTGAACACAATTCTCAGCTGTGTATTAAGCCTAATATTTGAAGTCCTTTACTAGATTTTGAAAAGTGCTTACGTGACTTAGGAGCCTAAGTCCCCTTTTCAAAAATGACTTGGGCACTAACTAAAAGTCAATGAGACATAGGATCCTAGAGTAGGATTCACAGAAGTACTTAGGTGCCTAATTCCTATTAAAATTTACAATAATGAGACCACTAGAGGAGCAAAGTACTATTCAACATGAGTAAGGGTATAAGACTCTGGCTCCAAATACCTATAATGGATCTATGCCTTTTAAGATTATATGAAAATAGAGGCCAATTTTAAAGAAGTGGGTGAAGGGCCTGGGTGCAAGTGCAAAATATGTGTACCCGCATTTACATGCGCAGTTTTCAGAGTTGTATGCACAAATTTAACAATCGCACATGCACACCAGGACCTGATTTGTACATTCAAGGTCCTCAGGGCAGGGACTGTCCTTTATTGTGTGTCTGTCCAGCCCTTAAAACAATGAGGCCCCAATCTCATCTGGGGCCACTGCACTCTAGGATAATCTGAATCCTTTCTGTGTCATCAGACATTATTTAGGACATGAATAAGGCTTTGCCATTCCTGTCTATCATGCTGTTTTCCAGAATGGCTACCTTGGGTTTCTATACTTTAACTTTTTTATGAGGATAGGTTGTTGGCCTATCGCTCAACCCCCAATGTGGAGGATCAATGGACTATTTCTTGACTGATCCCTGCCCTTTAACCTGTGCAGCTTGAGTAGTGCTACCAAGGGTTAAAGCTCCTCCTGGCATAGCACTCAGCATGACTGGAAAACACAAGCCTACCCACCATGTCAAGGAGCAGTTCCTAGAAAAGGTCTCTAGGGTAATACAAAGGATAAAACTTAGCTAAAAGTAATTGCAATTACAACTACATGTGCATGGGGGCAGTCTACCTTTTAAACATTGTTCCTTGGATAGTATGGGTTAAGTATAAAAAGCAAGGTATAAAATCTCTAGCTTTTCTAACACTAAAATGTTTCTGTAAATCAGATTTCAATGTTCACTCCAAAAACAGCATTGGCAACATTACAAAGGTCATATTTTTAGGTAACTGAACTGTTCTTAAACAGTTCTTCCAAAGTATTAGTCACAAACAGGTTTTTCTTTGGCATCAGGAAGGCAGGTCTTTGCTCTCTGCCTCTGTTTGGCTCAGCAAACATGTTCATCGGGGTCACTGCAAGGAAACTTTCACTCTCGTTGAATGTCTGGTTTGTCTGAGTTCCCCTCTGAACCTCTTTTATAATATCTCTGTGTAGTGTAGAGTACAGACTCTTGTGCATTCTTTTTTGTTTATGATGAATCATCATCCTTCACGACTCCAGTGGGAAAGGTCAAGTTGAAGTGTTTCAGTTTCTTCTCTAATATTACTTCTTTTTGTTGTTTTGTGGGGTTTTTTCGTTTCTGGGTTGAAGTACTGTGATCAATTATTGTCATCTTACGGCACAAAGATCCCCAAATTCTTGCTCTGTGCCCCGAAAGGGGACTTTTGCATCTACATTAGAAGAAATGGAGGAAGCACCTTTTGGGGAGGGAGAAGCAGCAAGTTTAGGAGCACTGTTGTGGTGAGGTGGAACAAGACTGTCACTTGTTCCTTATGAAGCCATACAAGTGGCTCCCGTGCACTGAACAACACTCATGGAAGGTGACACTTTGTGGAAACGAAACAGCAGTCTGCCCCTTTAAGGGCTAGTGGGGGCCAGGAGAAGCCAGCCCTGTTCTGGAGCCAAGCCCGGGAGACAGATGCTGGGAATCATCTGACTCAGCTGGACAGCATCAAATGATTGGCTCGGATAACTCCCAGCTAGGGAATATAAATGAGGGCCTCAAATCAATGAGAAAACCTGGGACCCAGAAAGGGCTGTAAATACACTCTTCTGTAGCTGCAGCAGAAGACTGCAAGAGAGCAAGCCAGTTTTGTGGACTCCCCTAGATTGGCGAAGAGTCTCACCAGTAAATTGCGGGAGGCCAGAGAGTCCCGTAATCTAGGTCAGGAACCGGACTATTTATGCTGTTGTTCCATATTTCCATTTTTGTGTTGGAGAATAACCAGGGTCCTTAGGTAAGGGTTACAAACTGAGCTGGGTGTAGCCAATTGTTTTTCCCAGGCCGGTGATCAGATCCACCAGTCTACAAATAGCCTCAACCTTCTCTCACTGAATCCAATGGCAACATTTCAATGAGAGCAGGCTTGAGCCTGCCTGCGAGATGGGGCTCTGCGTAAACACACTAGCCTTTCACCTCAGAAGGCAAGGGTTTAGGGTGACCAGACGTCCCGATATTATCGAGACTATCCTGATATTAAGGGCTTTGTCTTGTATAGACCCTATTTCCCCCCAACCCTGGTCACCCTACAAGGGTCCAAAAGTGATTCAGGACATGAAGCAATCTCATCCTTGAGAGGAGGGAACATTTATTAGTGTAAAAAATAGCTGCATCAATAGGAATTCCCTGTTCAGAAGAAATCTGCAGCTAGGATAGCTAGCATGGAGTAGGTTGGATTTGATGCGCTGGTGCATGGAAAAAGCTGTATGTAAAATCTTGCTCAGTGCCTACCTGTGCTTTGCTGGGTCTCCCCAGTATCACAAGTTCTTTCCCTTTCTTGTGCACAAAACTCAGCCATGTTTTAAAGATAATTCATACTAGACATTTTCACTAAAATGCAATGTCAGCCAAAGCTCCTGCAGAGACTGGTGCACCATCAAACATATGGAGGATGATCTGTAGGAAGAGTGTGAAACAGCCCCTAAAGACTGATGGGAAGTTCAAGATGAACAAACTTGTACCAACCCCCCCCCCAAACAACCCCCCCCCCCCCATAGGCCTTTATTCCTCTGAAAAGCACAGGAACTCCAGGCTTCCCTGCAGCATAAAGCAATGGAAGATTTCAAATCTCTTTTGTATCTGCCAACTTAGTAATCAGGAAACCTTTAATTCCAGGACCTGTATACCAAGGCCATTGATAACTGAACAGGGTAGAGAGTTCAAGGAAACAAGTCTCTTCATACCTGAGTATTTGTTTGCTTCACTGCGGCCAAAAACTAGCCCTTTGTTGTCAAGTAAGTTCTAGAATTATTTATCTGCCTTGCCCCATTGACATTGTCAAAAGGTCTGAAAAAGGAATGTTATTGCTGAATGCAAACCCAAATGATTTCTTATTTATAAAATACAAGAATGACTAACCAGGATAAGCTGTGTTGCTTCTGTATTAACATTTTCTGTCCAACATACAGGTTCCCATTCTCAGGGCTCATTTGTAATGGGTCCACAAACAGCAGTTAGAAACAATAAAAATTCCACCCCAACAATGAAATTTACGTTTAGCCTTAAGAGGAAGGGGCCAACAGGTAATAAGGAAGAACAGACTGTTGAAATTTGCAGGGGATGATGTTAAAAGGATTGGTGGTTCAGTTTGGATAAGCACCCAAAAGTCCAGTTAATTATTCTGACTATCCCAAACAGTTTGGGCTGAAAATCTTGTGGGGGAACAGACATTGTTGTGGCATTTCTGGTACACTGAGCTTCTGGAAAGTTCATGAACACTAGAGAATAGCCTTTCTTCTGGAATACCACAAGCACTTCTACTTTGGGTCCTTGATTCAGCAAAGCACTTACGTGTGTGCTTAAATTTCAATATGTGCTTAACATTCAGCTAAGCTCTTAAACACGTGAATAACTTTGATTTCAATTATCAGAGGGGTAGCCGTGTTAGTCTGAATCTGTAAAAAGCAACAGAGGGTCCTGTGGCACCTTTAAGACTAACAGAAGTATTGGGAGCATAAGCTTTCGTGGGTAAGAACCTCACTTCTTCAGAGGTATACCTGCCTCTGGAGATTTCCATTACTTGCATCTGAAGAAGTGAGGTTCTTACCCATGAAAGCTTATGCTCCCAATACTTCTGTTTGATTTCAATGGGACTTAAGCATGTGCTTAAATGCTTTGCAGAATTGGGGCCCTGGAGGGGCCATTGATTTCAGTCGAGTTTGGATCAAGCCTTATATGTGTGAACAGGATAAAAGATAGCTGTGGGGAACTAGAAGGACCAGTGTTAGCAGCCTGCGTCCAGCTTCCCCCAAACTCTAGAGTTCACACTTAGCCAGTCCTCCACAACTGAAGCACCCGGTGTGAACTTTTGGCAATGACAACAACAGGAGCAGTGACAACAGTGGGAGTTTTGCCATTGATTTGAATGGGGCTAGGATGTGATGGGGCTCAGGTAGTGCAGTTTAGCTTGTGTGCTCACTGGCCTGGTTGCCACATCGCCTTCTCAGGAATAATCCGCTTTGACTAGGGCTGAGGGCAGCAAGGATATCAGTCATTGTGTATCTGCTTCCTAGCTGCCTGCTTTCATGGCATAAATTGTAGATGTAGTCCCACTTTTAGAAAAATCGGTATAGGACCTAAAAATAGCTCATCAATTTTATTTCCCAAATCCAGATCTCGAGAGAATATAAACAACTTGTATGGTCCCATTCTTTAGGTTTAGTTCACCTTAAATGCTACCTGTGAGAGACTTGTTCTGGTTGGACATCAGGCTCAATATCATTCAGTTCACACTTCTACTTATGGCCAGACCATGCCCTATATCCTTACAATGGATGGAAGTAGTGCTTGGAGCAAAGGGCACTATTTAGATCTATAGCAGTGTGCTCCAGCCCTTTCTCCTTAAACGTGCTTTCTGCTCCCAGAAAGCTTCCTATGCCGAGCAGTAGGTAGTATAATGCCAGTTATATATTGACTTTATATTACTAGGGTATTCTCATATATCAGGGGAATCCCCAGGTAACCTATTATCAGAGCTTTGCATCTTCTGTGCACTGCTAATGTAGCACTAAAGGAAATTACCAAGGGCTGAGGATTTGGCCCCTCTTTATTTAAACAGATAAAGAGCCCAATTGTTTCATTAAGGCACAGACTTGAGCAAAGATCAGTTTCAAGCTGCAGCACCCCAATGGGTCACCAGCCGGCACTGTGCTTCATAGAGAAACGATCCATCCCGGGGTTTCCTAGCACACAGGGAGGGAACACTGACCTCTCTCTGCACTTGGCCAGGAGGGGCTGGAATGAAGTCCTTACATTTTCCCTACCCCTTGGCTAATGCCCAGAGGTCACATATATAATATAAATACACCCACAAACACACACCAAAATGTTCATTTTGGTCAACAATATTTTTGATAAAAACCTGAAAAAATGTGATGAAAACAACACATAAATATCATTTTTTGTCAACTAGCTCATTTCCTGACCAGTTCTAGCAGGGATTATGCAAATAGTGAAAGCGTGTATGGTGGGGAGAAATCCTTTGTTCCTTCCCTGCTCCTCTCCTTTGGGCCCCACACAAGGGCCAATCACAGTCTAGCCCCAGATTATTACTATGGACTTGCCTCAGTTTCTTAACAGTTTTGCTGCTGCATTAGGTGTATGTGTGTGTGCGGGGTGAATTTTATCTTTTGTGATTGGGGAACACAGTCATTTTGTTGCTCTCTAGAGCCATAAACAACTTCATTTGGGTATATATTCTGTCCTTTTCCTCACATGCATAGGCAGGGGAGCGTAGCTGATATCAGTGAAGTTGCACATGATAGGTTTTATTTTGTGAATAGAAAATACTGGGATTCAGAGTGCTAGTTACTTTCTGCATGCAAATGCCCTGTTTCTCTAACACAGAGGGCTGTGTAAGTTGCAAATAAGTGTTCTGTGAATCAAACCCCAACTCCTCTCTTTATTTTAACTGGAGACTTTTGCTTGTGGTTAAGCATCATCAGACATTATTCAAATGTTTTATGGCTTGCAGAGGAAGTATGCTTTTATTTTTTTTTAAAGAACATTTTAAATAAGGGAAAACAAACAGTTTCGTTGGAAGGGCCTGGCTATGGATATCTTCTTTCCACAACAATGGCTTGATGTGACTGTTAACCAGCATTTGGCTGTTTTATAACTGGTGCAATTATTTTGTCAAAGGTTGTACAGTTTTTTTTTTTTTAAACTCCTTTAAAAAAAGTTAGTTTACAGTTTATTAACTTAGATTACTGCTAATAGCTCCCATGGGTCTTTCTGCTGAAACAAGAACTAGGATAACTGATTTCTTAAAACCAATCTGGAAGACTTTAAAACACAGTTATAGCTATCACTGAAACAGCAGGAGGAAGAATAGTCTGTCATTGTTTTTTGTTTTGTTTCTTTTTTCTTCCTTATCTCCATATAAACTTTTTCTAAGACTACATGGCCAACTTTATTTTTCTATTATCTTGTTTATTTTTTTGGGGGGGAATCTATTGACCAGATTATTTGTATTCATTTGCAAACTATCAGCCAAGGTACTTAGCATTTTTCAAGTATTAGGAAACACACTAGTGCATTTGTGAAACTAGTGAAGGGTTTCTGGGGATAAAGTATGACAAGGCTTTAGAGCTGGGGACTATATATAAAAGGTCACTTTTTCAAAAGATTACTTCCTCCATTCCCTGCATTGGTTCAGGTACTCTGGCTAGAGAATTTGGGGTGGGGTGGGGTGGGGAGTGAGTAGGGGAGCTTAGTCTCCATCCATTTCTTACCCATTCCCCACCCACTTTTTCCAAGTGGCCAATTAGCCCTGCTTACTCCTATGTGCCTGAACTCATGCCAGGGTAGCTTTCCTAGGGGCATACAAAGGGGCTCCTTCTTTTTACTCCCTTGTTACGGATGCACAATCCACAGTTCAACACAATCCAGCCCTGTGTGATGAGGGAACAATTTGTTGACCTGTTGATGAGCAATATGCACAATGGATGAAATTCATCCAGATGTAGTGGACCTGTGCATAGCAAGCCCTGGATACCACATAGGCTGCACATTAGCCAGGGACTGCATATATTGATCTAGCCTACAAGTCTCATGGTGAAGTTGTAATGATTACCTGTCCAACAGGAACAGCACTGAGTGTGTAGATATAGATATATGTAGCATAGGTGTGTTACATCATCATCTCTTATATTGTCTATAGGAAGAAGTAGAGGCGTCAGGGAACAAAACGGTTTCAGTTGGAAACCAGTGCCCTGGCCTAAGATTGGAGGCTGAATTTCATCTCCACACCTCCCCTGCACTTCATCTGCACAGAGTTCAAGTACCCTGGCTCTCTGTGGGTGGTGTGAATTTCACCCACAAAGAACATGTATATTTCCTTATATTTTTGATTGGCTGCTAGGGCCTTTGGTTTCTTTTTTTCATCCCAGATGATGTAGCGCCTCAGCAGACATTGGATTAGTGAATTAGGGACTCTTGCAGTATATCTGCCTATGAAGCTTCATGCACATTAAACAGGTTTTGGTTGCTGATATCATTATCCTCCTTGTCGTTTTCTTTAACACTTTCTTCCCCTAATTTTATATCTTATCTATTGCTGTAATTCTAAGTAGTGTATTGTCCATTGTGTGTTACTGCTAAGTGTTCAGTATGGAAAGACATACATGAGTTAGTATGTGCATGTTTAATATCACTTGTAGGATGCTTTTGCTCCTACTGCTTTGGAACAGAATGCGCAGTACTTTTGAAGGCCGAACATGTACTGTAAGATATGCACTTTACTGAATTATCTTTGGTCACAAAACAGTATTGCAGTCTTCCCTTCGGCCACAGATAAAAGATGTTTTTATGTATATTTGTGATTTTACACATTTTCACTTTAAAACTGAATTAAATGTAAGCAGGGCTGCCTGAGCTCTAGCCTGACACTTAGTGATGAGCTAGGGAAGAAGACTTCATGAACCAACCTTGTTTGCATAGACACACCCACTCTGCCTAGGAGCACAGCATGATGGGAATGCTTTGCCCAAATGATCAGTTTTGGCTGGTGTTGGATCACAAGACACTTTGTTATTGGGGGCAGGGGTAATAAAGGGTTGTTATACTTGTGTGACTCAAGGGTAGCAGAACTGTAGTTGGCATACCCTGATTGAGGGACTTGTTAGAATGTAGATATTCAGGCCTGCCTGTAAAGACCTATAGTTTTAAGAACTTGGGTGTATTTTTATCACTTAGCTAGTTACAGGAGTATAAAAACAAAGAATCAGAATCACAGTCCGCCTACGTAAAGCAGAGTGGCAAGTGCCTGATTCCAGAACAAGTGCCCAGAGAGTGAAGTAAGCAAGATGCATTCCCTCCTCTCATTCCCCACCTGGGTGTAGGGTGATCACATGTCCCAATTTTATAGGGACAGTCCCGATTTTTGGGTCTTTTTATTATATAGGCTTCTATTACCCCCAACCCCCGTCCCGATTTTTCACATTTGCTGTCTGGTCACCCTATCTGGGTGAGAGGTGAACTCACACAGATGCACCTCTGAATCAGTAGCGTAGCTAGCAGGGTGCAGGGGAAGCAGCTGCTTCCCCTCAGCAAATTTGCCCAAAGCGGCGCCTTTCCAACTGCGGCCGGAGGAGCGAGGAGGGGCGCAGGCTGGCCGCCCGCAGCGCGGCCGGCAGCCATGTGGGGGTGGCAGGCGCACAGCCGGAGGAGCGGGGGGGCGCGGCATGTGGCCTGAAGCCACGGCCAGAGGAGCATGGCCTGAAGCACGACCATCAGCCATGGGTGGGCAGCGGGAACGCGGCCAGAGGAGCGGGGGGCGCAGCATGCGGCCCACAGCGCGGCCGGCTGCTGCGGCCAGAGGAGGGGGAGGAGTTGCAGCATGCGGACAGCTGCCGCGGCCGGAGGAGCAGGTTGGCGGCCGGCAGCCACGGGGGGACGGCGGGCGCGGCCTGAGGAGCGGGGGGGTGCAGCATGGGGGGGGCCGCGGGGGTGGCACAGCAGGGCCGGAGGAGCCATGGGGGGGGAGGGGCAGTGTGGCCGGAGGAGCCAGTCAAGGGGCGGGGGCGCGGAGCGGCTGGAGGAGGAGCCAGCCAAGGGGGGCGTGGCTAGAAGAGGAGCTAAGGGGGGGCGCCTTTTTTAGGTTTGCTCCCCCTCCTCTTAGAAGCTAGCTATGCCACTGCTCTGAATTCTTGGTCTTCACTGACCATGGATGGCAATTATGAGTGGGTGCAATGGAGGGAGATGGGAGAGTCATGTTAAAGGAAGTTCTGCTTGTTGGACTTAACAACCTGAGTCAAAAGGACATAGCCCAACATACTCTGGGGTGGGTGTTTTGCTCATGGTTTTATGCTTATAAATCCTGCTTTCGGCATTTCCCCACATTAATACTAGGTTACTTTCCCCTTTTTTATTAGAAGTTTCTTTTCAGTCTCTGTGGTTGTGAGAGGGTAAATATTGCCTCTTAGAAGCGCCCAAGGGGTGGTGTGTAATTGTCCCAGGTTACTGGGTGGGGGCTTGAACCGGTTCTGTGTTGTATTGTTGAAAAGGATCCCCTGGATATTGAACCTGGCCTTTGTTGCTGCTGACTCCAACTGGCAGAAGGGTTACATAAACAAAAAATATCTGAGTCAATGTACTTGCAAAACTTAGATCCCAAAACTTGCAGAGCTGGGTTGCATCTCCTTTCAAAATGTTAGCTTGTGTCCTATGTGAAAATTGTTGGTGATCTCCCATTCCTATCCTCAGTCCTGCTCCATATCAGCATAAGACCTGGCATTATTGGCACCTTTGTTGATAGTTTCACAAACAAGCTAAGGATGAAACTAAATTAGAGTAAGATCTAAATTGAATGATCTTCTCGTGCCTGCAAGTAGTCGCTGTAGGTTAGGGCTGAATCACATAAAAAACATTTTCCTAACCAGCAGCTTTAACTATGTCACTTCCCCTTCCACTGACTTTCTCTTGCCTATCAAATCCTAGATTCTTGGGCACTTTCAAGGTGCTCCAAAATGTTGCTCTTGCCAATATCTCTGCTCTCATAGCCAAACCATTCCCTCCTAATTCTTCAGGTTGTTATTTTGCATGAACTTCACACTGAATCAAGAATATATTCTGTCATTTCAGTCTGTAATTGTTATACGCCATGACACCCGAGGTGATGGCTACTTGCGTCACATGGTACTACATAATACTGTACATGGCAGCATATAAACTGATGTAACATACCCATAGTACATGTATCTATAGCTACACACAGAAGGAGAGAGACAGTAGTACATAGTCTATATTAATCATTTCATAAAACCTTACCCACCAAAGATATTAGGACTAGGTACAACAAAATGATGCCCGATCCACAGTTGGTGTAATTGGCATAGCTCTACTGAAGTAAGCACAAGTTTGTTTATATGGTCTGGTATTGATGCTGTTGGCTGTATCCCTCTTTGCTTAAAACATTTACAGAAATGTATTTTCACTGAAAACTTGCTCTCAGCATTTTACTTCTAAGTTTCCAACCTGTTCGTTGATGCAGTAGAAAAGGTTTTGAACTTCCAGTCCTGAGTTGGGGTCATGCTATTGTCCTCTCTCTTGAACACCTGATGTCTTTATCCTTTACTGCTTCACTGACGTACATTAAAAAAAAACCTGTTATCTGGTCTGCAAACACATATTCCCCTGAAAGAATTTTGCATAGAATCGACAATATGTTAAAAATAAATAAAAAAGATCACTTTTTATATTAACATTAAAAAAAAATGGAAAAATAATTCTGTCCAATGTATTTATTTGGGAAATACCGGTGCTATTTCCTACTGCCAGTTTTTCTTAACACAAAGCTGCTGATTTTCAAGTGCTCCTGTAGTAAAAGTGACTAGAATGTCTGACAAGCTAGTATGGTAATGAAATGGCATACTCTTCTGTTACATCGGCATTTCAATAAGGATGGAATTTTGCCTCAAAAGGAGGACAGTGATCTTTTCACAAACACTGTCCTTTGTCCTGAGGCACACAAAATCCCCAAATCCCTAAAATATTTTATCTAAAGATAAGATAATTTTGCACCAGCCCAGACATGAAGGAAAAAAGTATATCAGATGCAGCTGGAAAAGTCCTGTTGCTCAGGGAGAAGGTAAATTAAAGGTTTCTATCTTATCTGTATTTCAATTAAAATTTTATTTTGGTCCCTGGCAGTGCAGACAGTTGAAGTCTTGGGAAGTGGAAACACTCATAGGTGTATGAAAAAGGAATCTTTAATGGAGGAGATGTATACATTTGATCTATGCTGCTTTTCATGTGGGGTATACATGACATTTAAATAAAAATGTAGAATCTTATGGGGGGTCCATCAGTGTGAGTTCACTTGCTCGATTTTTTTCCCCATATGCAACAACCCCCTTTAGAACTCTGCAAGCTTGCCTAGCTCATTCTATGGGTCAGTGCCAAAGGAAACCAGCTGTGTAAAATACAGTACAGTAGTTAATTAGGGCCTGATCTAGCTTCCATTGAAGTCAATGGTGCATATTGGTTTACAATGTTCTTGTTTGCTTGGGAACTGGATGACAGAGTGTCAGGATAGCCTTGCAGGTCTAGGTCACAAGCCCACATCATTTGTGGCCAAAAATCATTACCATCTCCTAGCCATTGGGTGAGCTTTGTGAAACAACTTGATGGTCTGAGTCTAGGCACTAGTGGACAGATGTCTCCATTACATTAAAACCCTCTCCTAGTTGCTACTACTGAGGCACACGTTTGTAATCTCATCAGAGACACAAAAACTGGAGTTGGGGACTTACCCTCTCACCTAACAATGATCCTTCCAGACATATTAATAGGACCAGAGGGAAGCTGACAACACCACTCCTTGTGCAGCACTGGTTCTGTGAATAGCTCATAGAATCAAAAAATATCAGGGTTGGAAGGGACCTCAGGAGGTCATCTAGTCCAACCCCCTGCTCAAAGCAGGACCAATCCCCAACTAAATCAGATGATGCCAGTCTTCAGGGCTATCAACCACTTAATCCCCTTTAAAATGGAAACTGAGTGGAGTATTTCTGACAAGAATCCCCAATATATTCTGGATGCTTTGTGCTGCTCCAGTGATTCCACTTTATCAGGTTGGTGCATGCCTGTGCCTCTGGCCCTTTGGGAATACTGTTCCTGCTGGCCCTTCAGTGTTCAGAATTAGAGGATTTACAGTATTGGATAGTGGTTGAGTCCACGACTCTGTTGGCCTCAGCTGCCATAGGCATAGTCAGGGCGTGGGTGGATGGCAAATGGAGAGGCAGTATCTCTGATATTGCAGAGAGGAGAGAAGATTCTTCAGGACTGAATGAGCTGTGCAGCCCAAAGAGAGTACTGTCCTCCAAGGAAAGAAAGAACCTATTGTCGGGAAGTACCAACCACCCCGTTCCCTGCGGGTAATTGGGATGTGGTGGAATGTGAGGCCCCAGGGAGCCCACCTAGTCATTGGGTTTTTGTTTATTTAACTTTGGGAACTCATACCTCTCCCTTCCCCCACTAGTTCTGACTCACGGGCTGCTGTAATCTCTTTAGACCCTTTGCAGAGAAGAGGGAATTCAGATGCCATGGCAGAGTCCCAGTGCATCCTTGGGGCCAGCCTTGGCCCTAGCCATACTGCCTCATTTCCCTACCCTTCCTCTCGAGAAACTCTCCCAGGCAGTAGTCTCTCTCAGCATCACCCCACGAGACACTGGCAACACACTTAGACAATAGTCCCAAGGGCTCAGATCTCAGACCTTGGTCAACAAAGGAACTTATGCTAACCCTAACCCAAAGGAACATGAGACAGGGGTCCAGGCTTCTGCCTGAGGCAGCAGCCTGCATGCTCAGAGGCAGAAATTTGGTGACTTGGGAACTTTCACAGCAAAAATTTAAGTGCCAAGTGAGTTTAGGCAGCAGCAAAGTGAGGGCTTTATGGATGGCAGTGATGCCAAAAAACTGGAACGTAGGCACTGAAATCTAGGCTTTAGTCACCTAATGGTCCTTTATGGATCTGGGCCTCAGTTCTTCCCCACTCTCCTACAGAGTTCTGACTCCCAGGATTTTTCCTCCTGCGTGTCTCCCTTTTTCCAGGGCCAGGCACAGGAGACAGCCTCCCCCCTGCAACCCTTTTCAGTCCTTCTGCAGGCTATCTGCCTGGGAGTTATGCTTCTCCAGGGCCTATCAGAGGACCAACCATCCTTCTACAGCTTTCCCTCTTCCAATTGAGCTCTCACAGCCCTTTGTAGGCATCCCATGACCCTTTCCCAGGTAGGTCTAATAATTAAATAGGGCCATTAGCCACTCAGGATTAGCTGGGAGGGTAGCTAATTGTCACAGGGTAGGCTGGGCATGACTCCCCCGAAAGAGCCAGACAGCCTGTGACAGACACATGGAAGGATGGGAACTAATTTGCATGGTTCTAAGTGGAGATGAATTTGAATCAAAACCCCAGATCTGAACAAACCCTAAAGACTGGATAAGTGTGGATCCAAATTTAAATGTGGTGGCTAAGGCCTATGCCTAATTCTGAGGTTTGCTTCAAGACAAATAGTCCACCAGAGTGGGCTTGGAATCATAGAATATTAGGGTTGGAAGAGGAATATCAGGAGGTCATCTAGTCCAATCCCCTGCTTAAAGCAGGACCAACACCAACTAAATCATCCCAACTAGGGCTTTGTCAAGCCAGGCCTTAAAAACCTCTAAGAATGGAGATTCTACCACCTCCCTAGGTAACCCATTCCAGTGCTTCACTACCCTCCTAGTAAAAGAGTGTTTCCTAAAATCCAACCTAGACCTCTCCCACTGCAACTTGAGACCATTGCTTCTTGTTCTGTCATCTGCCACCACTGATAACAGCCTAACTCCATCCTCTTTGGAACTCCCCTTCAGGTAGTTGAAGGCTGCTATCAAATCCATCCTCACTCTTCTCTCCTGCAGACTAAATAACCCCAGTTCCCTCAGCCTCTCCTCATAAGTCAGCAAGAGCAGGATTTCTTGTGAGTTTTCTGGTAATGTTTACTTCTCGCCAACTCAGGAATGCCCTGAAAACAGCCTTGCTCATATTATTTTACTACTTTATCTCCCATCTGGAGCCCAGAGAGGATCTGATTGTGATCTCAGCTGCACCAGTATAAATTGAAATCGGTGGACTTACACCAGTTTAAAATTAATGTGAGATCAGAATCAGGTCCATGAAATGCAGACAACAATGAAAAATGGGGATAGGGAAAGGAGGGGAGAAAAAGAAAAAAATCCTTGTCAAAAAAGTTAACCAATCCTTTTTTCAAGCCTCATAATGATTCTCTTCAGTTGGAGGTTTAGGTACAGGTCTGAACAGTTTTAATACTATAGAAACAGGCCTAGTTAGTTATGAACTCCATTAAGATATATATGTAACTGGAAGATTATATTTTTATCACTTATTTGCTTGGGGAATGAAGTTGGGGAAGGATTCTGTATCTCCAACTGTCTCTTTAAGTAATATTTTCTTGAGTCTGTCTCAGATTCACAAACAAATATTTGCCAAAGTATTTTCCAATCGACATGGAAGTTGAACAATTCCACGAATCGTTGCATCCTATATTTCATTATCTTCAGCAGAATGTGTATTTCCTTGTTGGTATCATGGTAACACATCAGGGTTTCTATGTGACACAGTTAAAATTCACAGTACATTTTCAAGGACTGTACCAGACAAACATTTTAGGGTCTGGTGGTGTCCGATGGAGAGAGATCTGCAAAAATTACCAAGATACAATGATGAATGAATTCTGCAGTTGGAATGTAGCAGAAAGCTGTGTAATAGATCTTCTCCTGTTTAGTGAACAGGAGTCATATTAGGTAATGACAGCAGAAAACATTAAAGACAATTGTATATGATGCAACGTTCAGTCAGATTCGTTCACAGTGTATAGTAATTTTAAAATGGCGTTCTTTGTTCTGTAGCAGTGTCTAATATTTCTAAACATTTTAGGCTCTGTGACACCTTAATGGTATACAATAACAGTATGCCTCCCTCTTAGAAAAATGGATACTCTCATTTTTCTAAACATTGGTCCTTTACCTTTAACCATTTCCATTTAAATGCAAATTTCAAACATGTCCACCTCTCTGTATTCCAACAGAAACACAGGGAAAATACTCTACCTTAAATCCTAATTTTGCCATAATTTCCTTCAGGTGTGTCATTCCATGTATGTCTATTTTGCATTTCAATTACGTACCATCACTATACCAAGTTTAACATGTTCATTTCACTTTTAAATATCTCTGTTTTTCTTGAGAAGCCACACAGTTTTCATTTGATGTAGGAAAATTAACATTAGTAGTCACCATAATTTCCTATTAAATCTACCTGACCTCACCTTCCAAGGTGGAACTTTCCCATTTCAAGTCTTAGAATTATTGCAAATACTTACAGATGTTTATACAATTAAAAGGCAATAATTTCATTAGGAACTGCTGACAAATTAAGTGATTTTGTGCCATAGGAATGGATTAAACATGTAATTATCATTCCCTTTTATGGGAAATAATTGAATTTTGGGGTTAAAGATAAAACAAGATGCTATGAAACATATGTAATACCAGTATCTGTTTCCTGAATGTTTGTTCCTGGTATGAAGTTTAGTAACAAATTTGAGCAATTCATTAAGATGTTTCTGTTTAGTGATTCTTCAGAGACAAAGTTATGTTTCAATCTGTTGTGCAAAAAACCCACCTCTAACCAAAACCCTTTTATCTGTGATTAGTCCCTCTTGGTTTACTTTTGACAAGAGAGGGCACTGTGATAACATTCTAAAGAGTGGACATATTTGTATACACTTGCCTCTGAGACGGAAAGGAAGCCAAGGATTAACCCCTGAACCAATTACATTACAATATAGCAACTACTTCAACACAAAGAAGGGTAGGGGGAAGGAAGACAATTTAACTAATTAGTGAAAATTGCAATGCTCTTTATGGAAATTATTCAGTTAGAAGAAAAAAATGTTGAGTGTGATCACAGGCAATAGGATATCTACCATCATTTGTATTTACTTATTTTCATTTTGAGTCAGTTCTCGCTGGCCAGGAAACTAAGCTGTATGGAGCTCTTTAAGGCTCAGGTCCAGTTATGCATATGAGTGACTTTACAAACATAAGTCATTTCAGTGCTTTTATCTTTAATCCTGAATACAGTGAGACCACTCACATCTGTAAAGTTACTCACCTGAATGTTTCCAGGATTGGAGCCCAAGACCTCATCACTGGGCAAACACGTAACCCTGTTAGTCTTTGAATACTGGATAGATTAATTGCTTGTCTACATGGGGCCTTCCAGGAAAATTAATCTGAATTAACTAGAGATGTGAATTTGATGTAGATTAGTTAAAACCACTAAATCCTTGTGTGGACAATGTTACTAAGACTGGAAGTGTCCTTAATTCAATTTAGTGTAATTCACTTTGGAAGTTACTAAACTGAATTAAGGCCACTTTAATTCTGAATGAGGGTGTCCATATAGGGATGTAGTGCGGTTTAACTCATCCACTTCAAATTTAGACCTTTAGTTAATTTAGATTAACTTTCCTGGACGGCTCCGTGTGGACAAACTCATTGTAAAAGAGTTTAATCAGAATGAAAGTGATTTTTTTTTAAAGTGACCAGTGATTTTGGGTGCCTACGTTTTTGGAGGCACAACTCGAGACACCTTAAATGGGCCTGTTTTTCAGAAAGTGCTGAGCACCTGCCCTCTAAAAATCAGGACTTCAAAGGTAACTCAAAACCACTCATTGTTTTTGAAAATCACATCCATTTATTGTTTATGAACAGCTGATAGATTGTAAGGTTTTGGTGGGCAGGGCATTTCTCTTTTTACTTGCCTACAAAGTGCCCAGTACACTACTGATGTTCTGTTATTGTTGCAATTAATACTAATAAATGTCAGCTAAAAGAAAGCAAAAAGACATAAGTAGAAGCCTTGGTGTTTTAAAATCTAAACTCAATGTACAATGACCCACTTGATTATAATAAAATATTTAAATAACAGCTACTGCAAACCTACTGCTAGAAGGTTTCTAACCATCAGGGGAATGAGGTTCTGGAGCAGCCTCCCAGTAGGAGTTGTGAGGGCAAACAACTTCATTGGTTTGAAGATGGAGCCTGATAAATTTGTGAGTGGAAGTGTATGATAAGGCTGCCTGCAGTGTTGGGGGCTGGGCTCTGCAGTCCAGGTGGTCCCTTCTGGTTGATGTCTTTTGTTCCTAAAATCTCATGTTTTGGGGCTTCAGCTGGCCACCTAAAGGGATTTTTTCCCTCCAGTGTGTTTAGTGTCTTTTGTCTCCTTCCCCTGAAGCATCAGAGATGGCCACAGCTGGACGGGGTGGGCCAATGCTCTGAGGTGGCACCAAGTATTCTCTCTCTCAGCTTAATGGGCTGGTTCTTGTTCACATGCTCAGGGTCTAACTGATCACCACATGGGGTTGGAAAGGAATTTTCCGCAGGTCAGATTGGCTGTGACGTGGGGGTTTTCCCATTCCTCTCTAATGTGGGGCCTGGATCACTTGCTACAATCATCTGAGTATGTGTCACTTAATCAATTCCTTCCCATTGCAGGGGCCTCAGGCATTTGGTGCACCTCTCTGCCTCCTGTTCTCTGCCTGTGTCACACAACAGTTTACCCTCTTGATGGCTGGAATACTTTAGTTTAATCCAGGTTATGGGGCCAGGGCCGGCTCTAGGCACCAGCAAAGCAAGCAGGTGCTTGGGGCGGCAAATTTGCAGGGGCGCAAGAATCCAGCATGAGAGCTGAGAAACAACAGGGAGCCCTGGGAGCTGTAGTTCCTTGGTTAGCTCCCTGCCTATAGAGCCAGCCCTGGAGCAGGGAAAGAACTACATTTCCCAGCATTCCCTCGGCCGCAATTAACAGGAAAGGGAGGGGGAAGGAGTGTAGAACTGAAACCTCATGCTGCAGCTTGCTGTAAATGGTAGGGATAGAGCCAGCTCTAGGTTTTTTGCCGCCCCCCACCTCAGCCCTAGGCTCCCCCCGCACCCCTATGTTGCCCCAGTCCTGGACTCTCCCCCACCCACACCTCCTGCTGCCCCAGCTCTGGCCCCCACCTGCACCCCCCTGCTGCCCCAGCCCTGGGCTTTCCCCCCACCCGCACCCCCTGCCGCCCCAGCCCTGGGCTCTCCCCCCACCCGCACCTCCTGCCGCCCCAGCCCTGGGGTCTTCCCCCCCTCGCATCTCCTGCCGCCCCAGCCCTGGGCTCTCCCTCAACGAAAGAATTGGGTGGACTAAATGGACATTGCACCTTTCTATCTGAAGCCTAGCAAGGCAGGTACGTAGATCCCACTAGAATTTAAAATGAAAAGTAAGGGAGGGGAGGCTCTACTAGACTGGGCAGCTTTAGATACAGTACCAGGCACGTAGGAGGATTTACACTTCTGAGCCCTGGAAGCAGAAATTGACTTTTCTTTTCCAGATTTAGCTAATATTCAGAAAGGGAATCCAGCACCTGCCTTCCAGATTTGAACACCCTCAAAATTCAGGAGTGCTCAAGCTCAATTTGGGCAGCTGTTACTTCATTTCTCCCAAATCAAATATACTGATCCACTGTAACTTGCTGTAGGAAAAAGTAGACTAAATTGAGCAAGAAATGCTTCCCAGTGGTTATTAGGACTGGAATTGCTATTTTCAACAGCCATTGCTTTTTTAATTATTATTATTATTATTTATTTTTAAGTTTTAGTTTTATTTGTTTAAAAGGAAGACAGTGATATTGCATTGGCAAATTCCCCATAGAAACAAAGAATGGAACAAAAGAATAATAAAGGCACCTCAACTTTTCCTCATTTATGTAGGACAGTCTTATAATATGCATCCAGATAGCCTTCAATCACACAAGCTGAAAATTGTTCCACTTTACTGCAGTTCTGTAACCATATGGGAACCAATCCTGTCTGTGTTCTGTGCACATCCAAAATTCCTGCTGAATGACCCGCCCAGGGAGCGAGTTACCAGTGACCCAGGGCTGGGGCGGCAGGAGGGTGCAGTGGGGGTGGAGGGAGGGGAGCCAAAATTTTTTTTGCTTGGGGCAGCAAAAAAATTAGAGCCGGCCCTGTATGGGGCTCAATGCAGATATAGCTGGATGGGGATTAGTGGCCAGTGATATACAGGAGGTCAGACTAGATGATTATTTTTGGTCCCTTTCGCCCGTAAACTCTGACTCTGGGACACTCAAACTTGGCAGAACTTTGCAAGCATTATTATAATAGATTCTGCCTGACTAGAGAGCCCAGTTCATAAACCTGAATTGCAGTAGCCTTTTATGTACACTGTACAACAGTGATACTCAGACTGTAGCTCGCGCGTTGCTAGCGGCTCTTTAACGTGTCTCCTGCAGCTCTTTTCAGCACATAATATTAAAACACTGTGTGATTTAATTATTAATCTAAGTTATTAACCAATCAGGATCATTTTGCTATGTTATTATTAACCAATTAAGCTATCAACTTGCACTAAGCTGAAAACTTATTTGCTGTGAGAATTATATAAATGAAATATTTTCTCTGTCACACTGTTTAACTATGGATAGTATTATAGCAAATGAAACAATGAATTCACACTCCCGTGGCTTTTTTCGGGTAATGTTGATTGCTAATTTGGCTCCTGAACCACTGAGGTCTGAGTCTCACTGCCATACAAGAAGTTTATGCCATTAAATCCACTCTACTGTATATATACGCCATCAAGAAAATATGTGATATGGTTGATACTCAAGGCAGCCCCTCTGACTTCCAGATGGGGTTTATGAAACTGTGTATCTATAAAAGAAATTGTTTATTATTTATACTAATTTCTGTTGTAATTTGGGGCTTGGGGAAGTACGTCTCACTGATTATTTCATGGCAGTGTGTGGGAGTTTCTGCCATTAGAGCAGAGTTCTTGAAATGGAAGGGTAGGAGCTCCCTTTCTTTCCATCATGAAGACCCTGAGGACATTCTCCTTTAACGTTAGTTCCTTCTCTGTATAGGAATCCTCCTGCTGTGTGTAAGAATGTGATAGAGAGAATGTGTTGAAGGTGTAAAACTATTCCTCTTTTCCATCAGCAGTATTGCTTTAGCATTCTGTTTGTCTGACCCTTCCATGGAATAAACAAGACAACAGGTTTTCTTTCTATTTTTTTTTAACCAAGATCTCTCTATATATGGCTATGTAGGTGATCGAGTGGTGCAGCTCAACTAACGAAGAGATTAGTATCTTTCACAAAATGGACAAAACACTAGTTTAGTTAGTGTCTCCCTTTTAGTTTTGTTGTTCAGCTTTTGAACGTGGAGGATATATTACCTAATGGGGAAATATCTATTCCTTCACTCCATCTGATTCAAAGAGAGACAGACAGAATCTGTGAGACACTTCCTGACAATTAGCTACCAGTAATGCCAGTTGTGGCTAATGTAAAGAATTGTAGGTGCATCAGGAATTGAGGAATTGTGGGTAATTCGGCTACATAAAAGACTTGCTTCACATCAAATCCAATAAAACAAGGATAATGTGCCAGCAAAAACCTGTGGTGCTGAGGATATAAAGTCTCACTGCACAGGGATCACCCTTTGAAATTAATATTTGCCAGCAGATACTGCACAGTTACCACAACTGTTTCCTGTTCTATGACTAGAGAGGGACTGAAGTATCCCATATACCACTGTGTGGTAACTATTTGGCAAATGTTGACTTTTCAGTGGCAACTGCTACACTTTTAATTTAATGAAATTATAACTCATACTTATTTTTTTACCCTGCTGAAAATATGTTTGCTTTTCTGCATTTAAGTTTTCCTTGCTTCGAACCAGTTTATGTCAGAGATGGGGTCCAAACAAAAAGTATGAAACTGGATTTGAACTTTCCACTAGCTTGTGCGTATTTTCTATTGGGGTCCACAATAGAGACAGGATTAAGTGGTGAAGTTGGGATCCAAATTTTAATTTTTCCAAAGATTGCTGGTGTTTGGATTCAGAGTTCTGGTTCATCATTAAGACAGTCACAATGTCGCATAGGTGTAAACAAGAGCAGATCTCATACTATTAAAAGTGCAAGGTTCACACTTAGGCAGATGCCAGGATTCAAGGATCAGGTATGGAATATGCAAGAAGCAGGAGTCATGTAAGGGATATCTCCATAATTAGTTATTATTCTTCCATGCACCTTGCACTAAGTCTTGAAAAAAATAACCATGTATGCCTTGTACCATCTATGCATGATCCTGGCAGTTTTACCAATATGAAATTATATACCTGACTCTAAATAAAATGTGTTGGGAGATTCAAAAAAGAAGGGACCAAACAGCAAGTAGCAGGAGGAAAATCTGAAAATGTTCAGGTACATAATTTGTAATGCTATACAAATCTTGCCAGATAAATTACTGGCTTTTATTGATTGGACCCAATTTTCAGGCAGATTTCAGAGAATCTCATACTCCATTTAGCTTTATGGTATGGTAATGATAAATGCATAAGCAGAATGAAACAAAACAAAATAACTTATTTGGGAATGAGGTGTATCTGGTCTATGGGAAATGTATGCATAGTTCTAGGCAAGAAAGCTTTCTTGCCTAAGATTTTAAATTCACCCAAATCATGATATGTGGTTGATTGGCATGCTGAATTTTGTTATGAAACAAGTTTAAGAGGTACTGGCTCTCTGCCATAAACAATACATAACTTTTCCTACTCACATGTAAGGAGGGTAGTATGTAAACCAATCACTTAATCGCCTTTTTTGTTGTTTCAGGATCCATCTTTCAATTGTAGTCATTTGAAAATACTTTAATCAAAGAAGACTTTGTCTAAAAATGTGTCAGAGTTAGTGAGTTACATACGTGCATCATATAATGTTGATGGACTTTAATTTGTTGCTGACAGTAATGGATGGAATGAGAGAGATAAAATGGCTTAGAGATCCTCAGCTGGTGTACACTGGCACAAACTACAGTAGCCTGTAACTTCATTGGGGGTGTGGGGGAAGGAGAGAATATGCTTTACATTTCTAATGGAGCCCAGGATTTGTTCTTGTCTCCCGGTGTCTAGTTACTGAGTGCTGAATCATGTGATGAGAAGGCCCATGGTGCATTATATCACAAATGTAAAGATAAACCATTTTCTTCCCCCAAAAGGTTGGTAATTATTACCTCATAAAAAGCCGGGCTTTTTCCCATCACCTATGGGTAGAAGTGAGCAGCAGATAATCCACTGTCAGAGCTTTTCTAATTTTAACTAGCGTGGGTATTTCTTAGATAAGTGAAGAAAGGTAGTGTAACTGTGCATTGATACAACCCAGACAATGAGCCTCTGGACCTACTTGTAAGTGCTGATAATACAGACCCAATGCCATTCAATGTCTAAGTCATTTCAAACAACCATATTTAATGAGATTTGAGTCTATACTGCCCTGAGCAGAACACTAATACAGCATGAGGCACTGAACTACTTGCACATCCCATTCACATTATTCAAAGAGAATGTGAGGATAGATTCAGATGACAAGTTGGCACTATGATGCCTTTTCTTCATCCAGAAATACCAGGTACAGAGTTGAGATACAAGCAGCATTGCCTTCTGCAAACAAAGGGGTTTGATTTCACTTTGGCTGCCCCAGAATCCACCCGGGAGTAAACTGTGCATCTTCCAGCTGAAACTGGTTCCTATTAGAAATATGCAAAGCATAAATAAAAGGCGAAACAGTTAATGTATCTATTTTTGTGGGTGAACTTCGAGTCTAAGAAGCAAGAAGTTTGGATGAAAAAAAACCCCTCATCATTAGAAAATCATCTGGAATAAGGTGTACTGCCTTAGTCACAGCACTTATGATAAAAGGAACTAGATTAGTAGTGTCTGGGTGGGGCTTTTCTTTGGAAAATTCTTATGATTTACCCAAGGCACGACTAAAGTCCAGTAACCAAGCATTTATAGGGTATACTTTTGAATCCTGGCCCCAGAACTGATGTGCTGTTGTCATCAGATTTAGCCAGCCACAGGAAGAGTTAAGCTGTGCAACTGAATCAATGAGTAAGTTCACAAAGTGACACTTCCTTGACCTTTGCAAAAGGTGGCTAGTATAACAGTCAGAAGTACATGGCTGTTAAACAATGTGCTTTTTTAAAACCACTCTGGCAAAAGGTGTGAGAGCTTTAAAACTGTTTCCTAATGCACTTCAGCAAAAGAGCCAACCGACTGTCATAAGATGAAATGCGTAACACAGAGATCTTGCTGCACATTTTGATGCAAAAAGAACACCCTGCTAGTTGAAAATTGCTCCTAACTGGATTCAGATGTTAGAGCTACAGTATATGGGGCACTGTACATTTGGTAAAGCTTAAAAACCCTTAAAAAGACCATAAATCTCTAACTGTGGCCTTTTATCAGTCCTTAATTTGTCATGGTATTTTAATTACATTCAGTGTAAAAATTTTAATCCATATGTAAAGAAGCTGATGCTTATTTATTGCTCTGTCTCTTGTAATAACGGTGTAGTTTCAAAACACTGTGGGAAGCCTGCACATAGGCATGTTTTGAAAATCCTGTAACAGCCCCTTGGAAAATGCTCTGAGTCCCATTTTAGCCACATCATAGGCCACTTTTACCTGTGCTGGCTTTTGAAATTTCCAGCAACAAAACTAAAGGCCTAAAATTTCCAAAATGACCATTGATTTTTGGCTGCCTCCATTTTTGGACATTTACAGGAGCCTGGTTTTCAGAAGGTGGGGACTCAGCACGTTTTGAAAAACAGGTCCCTTTAAGGTGTCTCAAACTCGGCATCCAAAATAGAGACATCCAAAAACCAGTAGTTGCTTTTGAAAATGTAGTCTTAATCTTGTCTCCTATGTGGCATGTGACCCTGGTGACTGCTTTTCCACAGTCTTTTCCCACTTGCCCTTTTAATCATCTTATTTTCAGGGCTTACATGTGTGATTGTAGAAACATCCATCACAAAATGTGATAAAATTGGTACATGAAGCTAAGGAAGGCAATACAAGGCTCTTACTACTGCTTGGCTGTAGTTGTCATTTTTTAAAATCAATAATCCCCTCACAATGCATAGTGCCACTTGAGTGGACATACAGATGCATATGCATTTGTAAATGAGTTTACATCCCACTGTGTTTTTAGCCTCAGAATCTTTCCTTCCTTCTCAAATTTTCCTTGCCTCTGTTACACATATGAAACTCAAATTAAGATTGCATTTAAAGTTGACTAGCTATACCAGATTATTTATTGGAAATGAAGCTATATAAAAGCACTCAATATATGACTTGCTTAAAGTGATTTACTGAACTGTTCCTGTGGTCCCAGGGAAACACAATCTCTGAATAACTGAAAATTTCATTGCAGGCGGGGGAGGAGGTGTAAATGTAGCCAGTGTGTGGCAAGATTATGAACTTTCTCGACTCTGGAACAGAGTCAGTAATTTGTCAAATGGAAAAATTAGAGATGAGGTTCTAAATAGTTAGTGGGTCAAATCCAAGACTCCAATTGATTACAATAAATAAGGATTTCAGGATGTGGCCCAATATGCGTAGCATAAAGGGCGCAGGCTCCTATGACACCCCTGCCAGCCTGAGGCATGTCCAGGAAAAAGGTGCCATTACCTGGATATCTCTACGGCCGTTGGCTATTGACAAAAAGCAAAGCAGCCCAGAGGCAGTTCCTTTTTTACACTAGGGACCAGTTGGGTAACATCATCTTTGCCCTCAACTCCTGAGATGAACTAAGCACAGCTTGGATGCAGCCCAGGGTCTGAGCTATTATGTAAAGGGCACTGCCTATGTACAAGCTCTTCAAAGAGCTTTAAAGAAATGTAAGACTCGTCATACTAGGATTAGACCAGTGATCCTGTCTCCCATAATGGCCAGTGCCAACTGCTTCAGAGGAAGCACAATAGATCCAGAAACAAGCAGTTATGTGTAAGGGGACTGTTGCCCCCTTACTAACATTCAGTGGGGGTGTTTTGGTTGGCTAGCCCCCAGCACTAAAAGATTGGGGAGAGGCCAATGCTCCAGGTCAGCCTCAGCCTCTGAGCCTGATTGACAGGGCGGGCAGGCTAATCAGGGAGTCAGGAGGCCAGGGGGGTCCTGTCCATG
Source organism: Terrapene triunguis (assembly GCF_002925995.2). Classification (NCBI taxonomy): domain Eukaryota; kingdom Metazoa; phylum Chordata; order Testudines; family Emydidae; genus Terrapene; species Terrapene triunguis. The sequence goes on from NW_020664447.1 coordinate 76,686,835, forward strand.
TGAGCTGGAATTGCCTGGGTCAGACAGAGTGGGGCCGAGCTAAGGAGAAAGCAGGGGCCCAAGCTGAGCTGGGGAGCAGAGCTGTGCCAGATCCAGAGGGGCCAGAAAAGCAGCTCAGGAAGCAGGTCAGAGTTGGTAGCAGAGGCAGAGACAGTCCAGGGAGAGAGCAGACCCTGTGCTGGGAGCAGAGCTGCAGCCACAGAGCCAGAGACACAGCCCGGGGGGAGCAGATCCTGTGCTGAGAGCAGAGCTGCAGCCACAGAGGCAGAGACAGCCCAGGGAGAGAGCAGATCCTGTGCTGGGGGCAGAGCTGCAGCCACGGAGCCACGTGTGGTGAGCAACTGGGGCCAGCCAAGGGGGGACCTTGGCAAAGGGCCCAGTGCAGAAAGACACTCCCAGCCAAGGGTCCTTGCAGGCCAGACTGGGAGGGGGATCTTAACCCGACAGGAGGCTGACACTGGGAAGAAGGGTCCCACCACCCAAAGCCCGGAGGTCTGTGGCCACCACCATTGCAAGTGTCCAACCCGTAGCATCCCTGCAGCACAGCCAGGGCCTGAGAAGGAGACCTAGGACCCCCAAGGAACAGGGTGAAGTGAAGTGCCCTGATGTCCAGAGACACTGTTTGTAATGTTCCCTGCCACAGAGCAGGGTGATGTGTTTTCCTTTAACCTTTCCCATTTTTCCTTATTCTTTTTTTAAATTAATTGTTAATTAAACAACTTGTATTTGCTTTAAATTGTATGAAATGATCAGTGGGTCAGGGAGGTGCCCAGTGCAGAGAGTACCCCGGAGTGGGGACACCCTAGCCCCTGTCCCAGTCTCGGTCATACCTGCCTAGACCCCACTGATCTCGTGCAACAGTCAAAGCCTGTGCAACTCAGCACTGTCTAGCCCTGTCTTTCTAATGCTGAAAAAACCCAACAGTGCCTAGCAGGTCTATGCCTTTGCTGTGGCAGAGTGGGTCGCTATGTCTCTGGCTGCTCAGCAAAAGGTCCAGCTGTGTCTCAGCTGGGAAATGCCAGTCCCCAACCCTGAATGACGGTACTGGCTGGGGACAGTGTAATTTCCCTCATTCTAGCTTGCAACCATGGCATCACTTTACTGTGGAGGCACGTCATCCTGTTCACCTTTGGCTCCTGCTATGCTTAAGACATCCGGCGATGGTGGATGTCCACCTGGAAGCCCTCGTGGACTCGGGAGCATCTGGTAGCTTTATGGACCTCGAATTTGCATGGCGATATCAGATTCTGACAAGGGTCAAGCCCATCCCGGATCTCATCGAGGCGGTTGATGGCTTCCTCTTATCTTCTGGCCTGATCACATGAGAAACAGCTCCTCTAGAAATCACCATCACTCAGGAACACCAGGAGACCTTACAGTTTGGCTTAGTCCGTTCCCCCCATTTCATGATTATTCTTGCCATCACTTGGCTAACCACCTGTGACCCCCACATCTGATGGAGCTCTAGCATGATCAAGTTCACCTCACTGCACTGCCGACAGTTGTGTCACCTCAACCTCAGTCTACCCCCCTTCTTGTACCCTTTGAAGTCTTCTCTCATGAAGCCAGATCAAGGCAGGTCAGGAGGGGCTTTGCTACCTCATCCTGCCCCCTGATTATCATGGCTATACCTGCAAAATACCAACATTGCCCAACTATTTTTTGATGAAGTGAAAGCCAATATCTTGCCTCCTCATTGGCTCTGTGACTGACTTATATATGTCCAGGCTAGAGAGGAAATTGCCTTTGGTCATACTGATTCCCTATTGGAACCCAAACTGCAGGCCCTTAGGGTATGTCCACATTAGAATAAAAGATTCCTGGCATGGCTGTGGCTGACCCAGGTCAGATGACTCGGGCTCGTGAGGTTCAGGCTGTGCGGCTAAAAATTGCTGTGTAGATGCTTGGACTGGAGCCTAGGCTTTGGGACCCTTCCTCACTCATGGAGTACCAGAGCCCAGGCTCCAGCCTGAGCTGAACATCTATACCCTTAGAGACGACCGACAAGAGAGCCTGGGCAAGGGGTTCATCCACCCCTCCAATTCCCCAGCCAAAGCTCCAGTTTTCTTTGTCACAAAGGACAGTTCCCTTCCCTGAGGTATTGACTATCGAGCTCTAACAAGATAACCATCCAAACCCCCTGAACTTGGTAGTTGACTTCTGACCATGACTCTGACGTTAGCTTCTGATACCTGGCTCTGGCTCACTCCCTGGACTTGGTAACTCAGCTCCTGAGTTGGGCTCTTGGCACTAGGCCTGGTCACCTCTGCTCCAACCACTAGGCCAGCCTCCTGACCTGACCATTAGGCAAAACTGTCCATGGCCTGGTCCTTAAGACATACTGCTGTCTCAGTGGTGTAAATGACTTTAGACCTTAGCAATGGGCAACATCAGCAGAAAATGTATGTGTGTCATAGTTAGGGTGACCAGATGTCCTGATTTTATAGGGACAGTCCTGATTTTTGGGTCTTTTTCTTATATAGGCTCCTATTTACCCCTTCCCCCCACGCCCGTCCTGATCTTTCACACTTGCTGTTTGGTCACCCTAGTCATAGTGAGAGATTATTTCTTGTCACTATTATTTTCTATGGAAACAGTAGTTTCTGATTATGATTAGCTGATACGACACAGTATGAAAAAGCATGTGCCACATTATGCAGAGTGAGAAAGTAGCACACTTTTTCACTTTGTCTAAATCTTTCAGAAGTGTTCCAGTCTGGAGAGGGATCTATCAAACATCTTGTTTCCCTTTGCATTAAAAAAATGCCAATGCTATTATTTATTTGACAAAGCCCTGAGAGAACCAGACCCACTGTTTATGCTGATAGAGTAAACTGTCTTCTCGAAGAATAGAGATTTACCCAGTCGCCTTGAAGGCTGTGCTACTAAATCTCAAACTGTTGAGGTGAGACATTCCTTTTCTCATGCTGCTTTAAAACAATACCCCTTTACCTCAATCCCTGCGCTTGCTCTTCAGATATCACTTTGTAAGCAGAGCAATACTTTGACACCCACTCCCATTAATTTTTTTTTAAAAAACACCATTTTAGTAGTAAAAATTAGAGCTGGCCTGAGTCTGACAATTTCATTTCACAGCAACTTTTGAAGTTCTGAAAAATGTTTTCATTCCGCAAAGTGGAATTGTGTTGAAACATCCATTTTTGAACTGAAAAGATTGGGTTTTCAATTCTGGTCTTCTTCTCTCCCTCTCCCTCCTTCTGTCTTGTGAGAAGTGACCAGAGACCCCTATACCTCAAACTTTTCAAACAAATACTTAGACAAAATCAATATGTGTAGATTAAATGCTTTGGGTTCGATGATCAATGCTAGTGAAAATCACAATCACCATTATAAACCTACATTAGAATCATAGAATATCAGGATTGGAAGGGACCTCAGGAGATCATCTAGTCCAATCTTCTGCTTAAAGGAGGACCAATCCCCAGACTTTTGCCCCAAATCCCTCCCTCAAGGATTGAGCTCACAACCCTGGTTTTAGCAGCCAAAGCTCAAACCACTGAGCTATCCCATAAGTCTAAGGTTATATGCCATCACCATTCCAGCTGTGTCCTTTGTAAACTTACTCACATCATACTGTCTCACAACATACTCTGGAAACTCTGAACTAAAGGAGATTTGTTGTTTAAATCTTTCAAAGCAGTGATTAAATTTGGCCTTTATTTATATATTTATGCTGATCTACCTCAGTTGTGCACCATAGTGCATTACTTTTGCTGCTTTGAGATTTTTTAAATATATGTATAAATCTATAGCTTATTATACATGTGTATATGTCTATATGTATGACTACAATGAGCAGATTCGCTTGACTTTATGAACTACATGCCAGACCACATCTAAGAACTGCTGAGCTTGCAAAGTGTCTTACCAACCCCCTCCTTCCATTTTCTCTCTCTCTCTCTTTTAATTCGGATGCTCTTCCGGTCTTTCTGCAATCTTTTAGTATTTTTTAACTATTTCATGACCCAAGTTCTGCAATGATACTAATTTTTGATGTGAAAGTAAATACTTGACCCGTTGAGATTTATGATGTGACTATTATTTACCTACAGATCCCAAAGTGGGACAATGATTACTTAGGGCTTATCTAAATGAAATTTTAGGTTGCAGTGAGCTGTGGTGTGAATCTACCCCACACTAGCCTGCTGAGTATTAACTGTCTGTATGGACCCTCACAACCTGCACTAACACATCCCTTTAATCTATTCTCATTTCAAAGTGTGGATCAAAGCACACTAGCACACGTGTACGGGGTAAATTCACAACCCAGCTTGCTGCAAACGAAATGTTCATGTAGACTAGCCCCGAGCTAGCTCAAAACATGCGGTCAGAGTTGTAGATGTGTTCATGCCCAGCAATGGGGAAAAGATTTTCCAAAGAGCCCTTTGGAAAATCTGGCCCTATGTGGGGGCCACCGTAGGAGTTGTTGGGTGCTAAGTACTTTTAAAAATTTGGTATTTATGTAGCTGCCTAAATGGGAGCTGAGCTTTTTTGAAAACTGTGCTGAACACTTGAAAATCTGGTCCTGAGCTCTTTTGAACATAGATCTCATAAGGGACAAATTCGGCCCTCTGATGTACACATGCACGCTCACTGCTGTTAATGGGGCCCCCGGGCATGCATCTGCGGGAAGAACGTTCTTGCTCAAAAGAGGACTTTGATTCTATCTGAGACAGACTTTGCTCAGGATCTGTTAACTTTTGAGCCAGGTTATGCCCTTGATCTGCAGACACAACTCCTACTGATGTCAGCAGAAGCTGCACATATAGAACAAGGTTAGGGGATTACCTGGTGCTTCTAACGGGACTACTTGCTTTGCTTTCATATAGGACCTCATGTTCAGTGACATAAGGACAGATTTTTAAGTACAAAATTGTATGGACCTAATGAGTGTGTAAATGTATGATTTCTTTATATGCAAAATTACCCTATTTGAATAGACAAATCAGGTAACTGGCTGGGCATGTTCTGTTCATACAATGGCCTGATGTATGTGCACAACCATGGTATTTCTATGGGCAAATGAGGGTCAGCTACGCCACTGGGATATTTTGGCATAGCTCCATTTACTTTAATGGAGCCATGCTGACTTTCAACAGCAGAGGATCTGGCTCTGTATGCATAACTTCTCTGAAAACCTGCCCCAAAATTACTTGATCTTTTCCCAAGGCAGCACTCTGGAAGTTTTATTGAAAGTTTTTCCTGAGTATGGACACAATACAGACTGCAGGGCTGGGCCAAAGAACATTACATTAAAGTGTAACCTCAGGATAAAAGAACCACAATTCTGCACTGGGTAGAGAGACATAAAATGGTTTATTAAAATTGCCTTTTTATACACAAAGAACCAGCACTCTCATCTTTTCTGTCTGTCTCTGTCTCTCTCTTCTTTAATAATTTTTGACTTCCGTGAGACTTTCTAACACAGTTTGTGACTTGGACCTTGCATTAAGTGCTAAACAGATTGGAATTAAATTTGGTAAACTGTACGCATTGACCAGGTCATGTTGCCGTTAAATCAAATAAAATATACTGGGAATTGACCTCAAAAAGGCACGCTACAGAGAAAGGTGACACAGAGTCCATCCAGCTCTCAAGATCTTTGTAGACCAGAGTGGAATTTGCTTACCTGGACTATACGGAAGGCCTACACACTCACACTGAGGCTTACAGGAGAAGTCAGACTCTACCCTGCACCCCATAAGACCTCTGCATTAACTCCACCCCCTCACTTGTTGTCTAGTGGAGTTGGTACAGGTGGAGGAGGCAGTATTTTGCTGCTGGTATTGACCACTGGAAATTACTCCCAAAGTGAGCGCAAGGCAAGAACTCTTTCCACAGCTCCTTCCCTAACATATTCCTGAGGCTGTATGGCAACATGCTGCACCTTACTAAAAGCTATGTCTTTATGGCGCACTCTAGCCCTCAATTTACTGCCTACAAAGCATCCAGTGTGGGCATAGAGATATAAGAGAGGGTCAGCTCTTTACATGTTTTCAGTGGGGCCTAATTTAGAGCTGCACACAAGTTTATTAACACAACCCCAAAGAAACTGAATTCCAGTAGTCAGACTTCACAATGAAAGTCATTGGGTTGTGGTATAGACTATTCCCAGAACTTAGGCACTGGTCTCTAGATGGCTGGTGGTTTCCCTCTCCCTTGTTTCACTTTGCTCTTCTAACCACAGTGACCCAGCAGATAATAAACCTTCCAGGTAAGGAGGTCTAGAGGTGTCTCCATCCAGAGCCCATCAGTGCTGCCCCTAACACGGTGTTTTGCAGTGCTCATGATGTTGCTAGCCATGAACAATACAGATAGTTAGCAATGTCATCTGAGAGGGCAAGATCTGAATGTGCACGCTCACTCATCCACCTTCTCACCTTTGGTGTTGGTTTTTCCAGGTCAGGTTTGATCAACATACATGATGGGATGGTGTGGGGAAGCATGCATGACCTCTATCCCTGCTCTCCCTGTTGTGTGATGGAATGGAATAGAGTATCCAAGCCGGTCAATCCAGCATCCTTTGCAAACAGTATATTCTCAGTCAAAATGGTAAAAGACAAGAATGGCCACCATAAGTGAAAAGAGTATCAGTCAGGCATTCAGACTGAAGGCCGAGTATTACGTTTTCCATGTTAATCTCCGTTAAATCAATTGCAACATCACTACATGGGAATTAAATATAAACTCATCAAACTATTCAGCATTAATTTACCAATCACTATTCAACATCTAGTTATTCAATTGAACAACCTCACGAGAAGGACTCTAAGAGAAATCAGTGTACGTGTTTTCATTAAACATTTGACGTCCAGTGTTTTCAGAGCGTTGACAGAAAAATCCCTCCAAAAACCTGTGAAAAGATGACACATCAAAATTTCAGCTGGCAATGTGCAACACGCAATGTGATATGATGATATATTTCCAGATGAGCCATAAAACTGCAGTATTGACTGCTTATAGTCACTAAAGATACAATGCTAATTTTAGTAAGAACAGTACCATTAACGCTAGAGGACAGATTGTAAATTGGGAGAATACACTGCATCCTCCTAGCCTTCCCATGTATTTCCAAATGGAGATTATTCTTCACCACTTCCTGGGCTAAAATGTGTAGTGTACCTGCTTGCTCTTAAACAGCTGTCATGTTCAGTGTCAGAGAGAGCTGCTTTCAGTGGTAAATGCATTATACACCTGTATATAAATGTGTGTGTTTTACATTCCAATTTGTAAAGTTATTTTCATAAACGAATTAAATATTTTCCTTAATATAAGGTTGAGAAAAGAGGTGTCATTTTACATGCGTTGAAAAAATTTGTCACATTTTCATCATTCTTCCTTCATACTGTCACATTTCTAGATTAGGGAGTTGAGAAGTATGGTCTGCATACATGTTGTCCTTGATTAAGGGCTCAATGTTGGCCTCAATCCAGCAATCACACACATGCTTAACTTTGTGCTTATGAGTACTCCCACTAGTCAATGACAGTGCTCATGTGCATAAAGTTAAGCATATGCATAACTGTTTGCAGGCTTGGGCTGCTGTTTGTTATCTGGTATTCATTTGATTTTCTGCAACATGTCTATTGATGTCTCCTGAATAAATAATTTTCACAATGTCTTGGTGGCCTTTTAGCTCTTGTTCTTCACTGAATTATACAATTCCTTGAATACTGCAGCATTCTTGGGTTGTCTAGGTTGCCCCTTTAAGGCTTATTTGTATAATCATTTAAAATGGGACTCAAGAAGGCCTGTTCATGGAGTCAAATGTTCTCAGTGTATGACTTTTCTTTTCCAAGAGATGGGAAAGATTGTTGAAAGTCTGAATCTCTTGGAAAGTTTCAATACAAATCATCTGTTTTAAATATTAGACTCTTCCAGAATAAATCTCTTTCTATTATTATTTTGGATTAGGATCATGATGGATGACTTAAAAGTTGGATGGAGTAGAGGACTTTATGCCTTTCATTAGATCTTGTCCATCAGACTGTTTTGTCTGTCACCATGAAAAGGGCTTTGATTTTAAAGAGACACGTTTAAGATAAAATAATCATAATTTAAAAAATTCCTAACTTTGCAAAAAAGTAAATCAAATTTACTTTCTACTATTTATGTCAGTTGTTTATTTTGAGCATCTACCATAATGAAACGAGACTAGTCATTTTCAATATAATTTATAGTCAGTTTCTTTTTTAAGCTTTCATGCACTTGCACTGTAACGTTTGGGTTGCAACCGTGGTAGGAAAGTTTATCTTTATTTATTTGCATTGGAATTTAAAAACAAATCACAGAAACATTTTTATTGGTGATAGTAAAATGATTTTCACTAAACCTAAATTTGTGGCCTATTTTTTATCTGACAGTGTCTCTTTAAAACTTAGGAGCCTCTCACACTACATTTTTCTTCATCTCCTCCATTTATTGCTCAGCATTCATTATCTTTCCTAATTCCACTGGAATTGTGTGGGACTCTTTTGAGTGAATGACCAAATTTTCTGGCGGGACCTGATCCTGAAAATTCTTAAGCTTGGGAGTAAGGTTTACTTAAGTGTTTGCAGGATTGTGCCCTATGTAATTAAAACAAATGAAGACATTACACAACTTTGGCAAAAAAAATTTTTTTAAATAATAGGAAAGGTTTTCAAAATAGGACATTAAAAGAAAGCACATGAATTAACATGACACTGCACAGCACATCACAGAGTAGAAACTCAACTCAGATTTAAATTTCCAAGCCTCTGGGGACTGTGTTAAATGCACCATTAAGTAATTTCCAGTTTTAATCTGAATTTTTTGCTATGCTGTGGTCTTGCCTAGGCAGGCAATAGGTTGCCACCCACAATGGCGACTGGCAAAATGTTTCCAGTTAAATCTAAATTTTAGTTGCTCTTTGCTCCTTGAGAGGGCGGTAGCTGTTGCAGACTCTTTAACTACTGAATTATTGTAACCAACATCTGGCCCTTCGAGTGACTTCCAGCAATAGGGAACAAGAGTTTTGCCATTTGAAAGCTGAATTTGGCTTCAATTAAAAAAAAATGAGCTGTACACTCTTTAATTTACTGGCATTGTTTAATAGTCGTGACCACTAAATGTTTGGAGTCAGCTGCATCCCCAGGACTCAATCTTTTCCAGTCTCATCTAACCACTGATACTATTTTAGTTCAGCTAACTGCCCTCCAAGTGCCATGTATAGTTCATTTTCATGGGGGAGAGGGGAAAGTTTTCATTTCTTTTGTACACTGGCCTCCACATACATTCTATTCGTTGGAAAGTGTTACACAGTCAGTGTGATTTGCATTTGTAAATGATGGATAGAGGAAACTTCTGAGGGGAAGCTGTGGTGGTCAGAAGATTCCATATGGTTGTGGGCAGCATTTTTTTCCTGGTCTCAAGAAACCTGTTTTTGAGAGTAAATAACTGAATGAAAACACATTTCTTGGAAAACTCTTGTAATTTAACGCATGTAAACAAAAGCTTTTGTAATAGCCTCAGTCACACTGGGATTTCTCAAAGAAATACTTCAAACAAATATCAGTTTTTAATTGAGTGGGACCCAAGAGGATAGTATGTGTGCGTGTTTTCTTTCTTTCTTTTCTGTCCTTCCTCATTCTCCCCATGAAATGGAAACTAAAGCAACATTTATAATGCTTTTATTTAAGACTCCAATTAGACATGGTGGTGCTAAAAATTTCTAGAGTACATCATTTCACAGATGGGCTCCATTCAGATTTATATAGAGATGTACAAGTCAGGTGATTCAAAGAGGAACCTGTGGAGCACAGGAGCTATACTTAGGCCTGGGTTCTCTAATCAGCAGACATTTTTTTCAATCTGAAAGATGCTTGTGTTTGTAAAGCATGTGGCACAACCCTGACTGGCACCTCTGAGTACTACCTGAATGCAAATACATTTAATAATAAAATAATCATAATTAGTAACACATTTGCTTCTAGAACAGGAGTACTTGTGGCACCTTAGAGACTAACGTACTCCTGTTCTTTTTGCGGATACAGACTAACACGGCTGCTACTCTGAAACCTGACATTTGCTTCTGTATGCTTATCAGAAAAACATGGGGTCATCATGCATTTTCCTTTTTTATTCTTTTATTATTCAGCTTGAAGAAAATCAACATGGCATAAATGGATTAAAAACTAGTTAACAGATAGGTCTCAACATGTAATTGTAAATGGAAATTCTTCATGAGGGCATGTTTCTAGTGAGGTCCTGAAGGGACTGGTTCTTGGTGCTATGTTGTTTAACATTTTTATCAATAACCTGGAAAAAAACACAAAATCATTACTGATAAAGCTTGCAGCTGACAAAAGATTGGGGAAGTGGTAAATAATGAAAAGGACAGGTCATTGGTTTGGATTGGTTGGTAAACTGGACACAAGAAAACAATATGAGTTTTAACATGGCCAAATGTAAGGTCATGTAGAATGCTGGCCACACTTACAGGAAGGGGGACTATCTTGACTCTGAAAAAGACTTAGGGGTCATGGTGGATAATCAGTTGAATATGAGCCCCCAGTGCAACACAGCATCCAAAAGGGCTAATGTGATCCTTGAACATATAAATAGGAATCTTGAATAGGAGAAGAGAGGTTATATGGCCTTTGTATCTGACACTGGTGCAAGTGCTGCTGGAATACTGTGTCCAGTGCTGCTGTCCACACTTCAAGAAAGATGCTGAAAAAGTGGAGAGGGTTCAGAGAAGAAACACAAGAATGATTAAAAGATTGCAAAACTTACCTTTTACTGAGAGAACTCAAGGACCTCAATCTATTTAGCTTATCAAAGAGAAGGTTAAGGGGTAACTTGATTACAGTTTGTGAATACCTATATGGAGAACAGTATCTTTATAGGGTAATAATGGAAATAATAATAAGGAAATTGTTATTTCAGGAAGCTCTGATAGCATCTAGACCCTTGAGAATAAGGACTGAATATGTGGTGACATCAATAAACCCTGAGATGTTTTTATTTACTTTGACTATAATTTGCCTCTTATGTGATTCCTATTGGCCTGATATGATGCTCATTGACATCAGTTGGGGCTGGGTCAGGTACTATGAGAATTTCCTATTTCATAGCCTGATCCCGATCCTGTAGGTCGCTGAGATCTCTCAACTATCATTGACTCCCCCACCCTCATAGTCATCTACTCATGGGCCATTTGTTCTCTAACTGACTGAAGAGGACAATTTGTGGATTTTCTCTGGATTCCTCAGTGGTGGCCTGAACTTTGGCTAGAGTGAGATGAACTCTTTTTAGTCTTCCCAGGCCTGCTCAGAGTTCATCTGTTTTCACACCAAGAAATGAAGGCTCAATTTGAGAAGTAATGTGTTTATATTCCTTAATTCATGGATCCACTTTTCTTATTTCACATAATCAAGACTTCCTGTTTTTATTAAATTGTTTTTCAACAGAAATTTGTGAGTTTTTTTACGAAATGAATTTTGTCATGATATGTCTCTGCTTTCTATAGGCAATGTTGACTTTTCATTGAAAAACTAAAAATAGTTGTTGATTGAAAATTTTTGATGTTTGGTTCGTTGATGAAAAGCCAGAGTTTTCCACAGGGGATTTTTTTGCCCCCAAACATTTCTAATTGAAGCACTAGTAATAATCTGTTTGCAATACTGTCTTATTGATACTATGTATATTGAAGCTGATAGCACCACTTGCTAGTCAGTGGGATTATTTGCACAGTAAAGTACTGCTACTCATCATGAGTAAGATTTACATAGCTCAACAAAATAGACACTTTCAACCAAAGACAAATATAAATGTATTTACTCTATAACATTATGCAATTTGTAAATCCTGAATATACCAAATAGTAGGCCCAATCCTTCAACGGGCTGAGTGCTACCTGTGAGAGAATGTGAGATGGGGGAATTCAGCACTTCACAGGAGATGCTCAGTACCTTGTCAGATTAGGTCCCTGCAAACAAGCATCAGACAACTGCAACTAACAAAACATCAAAGTATTCCTTCTCTTTATCTCTCTCCACCTTTTAAACCACTTTCAAATTGTGGGATCTGCAGCTCTGACTATGTGTGAGGCCTGGCTGACCACCACAGTCCTCAGAACCTAACTGTGAAATATATTTTGTCCAAGTTTGTGGTTCGTTAGTGGTTCCAAGAAATGACATAATGAATAACGACATCATTCTAACTTCAGTTATGGGGAACATTGATAAGGGATAAGACTGCAACACACAGTGGAGAGAGGTAATATAGGGGTCCTGCAGCTACCGTACTAGGATGATTTTTGCACGTGGTACAGTGTGGGAGAAAAGGTCTGTGCATCAGATAGGGCCCATTTAAGTCCTCCAGCTAATGTCTAAGTAGGGCAGAGGGCTTGTATTGGCTTTCTTCACAAATGTGAATTTAACTGTATGGGCCAGACTGCAAACTCTTTACAGTTCACAATCAAGTCAATCATGCTACATGTCAGATGAGCCTCTCACCAATCTGGTCCTTTATGAATAATTTGTAGGAGTTGATAATTTTTACATTTACAATTCTTACTAAGGGCCGGCTTTACATACCCTTCCTCATGCTGAATTGTATCTGATTGCTCCCACTGGACTCAGTGAAACCTTGCTTTGAGTAAGATGCTACTCAGCATGAATAAAGGTACCCGAATCTGGCACGCTGTGTTTTGGAAAAAGGTAGTTAAAAGACTACAGGGAGATCATGGCACACAGAGCCAGATTGTGGCGCCTGTGCTCACTTTGCTGAACACTATACTCACACACTACTACACCCAGAAACCTTTATGTCTTCGTGCAAGTGCTCACCAACATAAAAAGTTTGCACAATTGAATCCACAAGGTAAGATTAAAAAAATAAACAAACAAATAAAAAGAGAACAAAAGGTCATGAGTATATTTGGAGAGATTATAAGAAGAATATAGATTATTAGGAAAAATGATTTAAAGAAACAGTACCTATTGATCATACAAAATTGGGAAGAAGCAGAAAATGCAGAGCATCACACTACACAAATTAAGTTTATGGGTGGATAAATGACTTATTGACTCAGTGCAGAAAAACAATACAATGAAACATGCTGAAGATAGAGACTATAGACTAAAATGAAGCACAATATATAATACAGAAGTAGTGTGTAATGATCATGAAATGAATCTCTTTTTTTGGAAATAAATGCAAAGCTGGTTCTTTGATTTAGGAGCAGGCCATATAGATAGATCGATAGATGACTACAGAGATTACAGTGACATTATCTGTACAGTGTTTGGCCAGCTGTAAAGTATAAAGCACACAAAATCTTTAGATGAATGATATATGCAGTGAAAACAATACCTACCTCTTATATAGTATTTTTCAACAGTAATTTTCAAATAAATAATAATTTAAATAATAATAAGTGAATAGTGGGATGCATAGGCTATATGTAGGCAGACATTATTCGGCCATATTCTTAGTAAAACCGCATTTGCAATACACTGTGCAGTTTTAGTCATCATATTATAAAGAAAGAACTTTCTTGAGATTTAAATGGTATGTGGGCCTGCTCCGATAGTCACTGAAGCCATTAGGCATTGGATTGAGTCATGGATAATGGTTAGACAAATTGATTCAGGGGAGGATTATGAATTTGAAAGAAATATTAGTCTGATTTGGGCTCGGTATTGTAGTGAGGGAGGAGATTAAGGGACTGATTCTGCAAGGTGCTGAGTTTTCTTAATGCTTACTGGGTGGAAAGGAGCAGAATGTATTTAGCATCTCACAAGAGGCTCTCTGCACCTCCCTAGTTCTGGTCATAAAGAAAGCTGGGAAATCCCATCACAAATTGTGGAAAAGAAAATGGATGTCTTGTTCAAGACAATCGCTAATTGAAAAACAGGAAGTGATAATGGATTGAAGCTGAATAAGGACAAAACAAATATTTAAGCAGTTGAGATAGGCTTTCATAGGTATTAATGGGTGAATTTGAAATGCAGGGCAGGCTACAGCAAAGGTGACAGTATTTCTTTCTCCTATGTCTACCAGGAAAGGCCTGGCTGGACCTTGTGAATTTCTTTGGGTCCCTAATATTTCCAGAGTTCCTAATCAGGGTCCATTGTGGGTAAAGCTGGGTGAATTTTTTTGGATGAATGGTTTATATGCCAAAAAATGCACTTTTGGTCAGCCCAAAACTATTTGCAAATTTGACGCATATTTGCTGAATAGTTTTGGCCCCAAAAAATTGGTGGTTGGGGGGAGGAGGAAGACACAAGTTCAAATCTCTGCTCCAAATGAGGCACAAAGGGGACTGAATCCAGGTCTCCCACATACTGGGTGAGTGCGGTAATCACTCAGTTATAAGTTATAAATGCAGGTGTCCTCCTCCTCCTCCTCTGACTGTTTTGTGAATCCAGCCCTTTAAAAATGCCTAGAAACAACTTTTTTTGGTTTGACCCAAACCAGTCTTTTTCAGTTCGCCAAAAATTCCCAAAAATTTCAGATTTGGTTCAACCCAAACTGATTTTTTTAAAGTTTTTCAGAACTGTCAGCGACCCAAAAAGTCAGTTATTTGTCTAGCTCTAATTGTGAGGTTACTATTGAGTCATGTGGTTGGCTTGGCTGCCTTTCCATTCAGAACACTGTCTCCTTCTGATTCTTTGTCTCTCTTAAGAAGTTTTCATACTGTCTTTCAGAGGGTAAGGCTCTGCAGAAATCTGACATAGGATCCATGTGTTGGGCTATTACATGCTCGCTAATAATAGTACAGTATTTATCTTCTGTGTAAATCTATACCTAGGCTTTAAAGATCACTGACATCCCGGTATGCACTGTTGGTTGCTTTTTACTTTCCAAGGATTTTATGTGTGTTGTGGCTTAGAAATGCACAATCTCATTGCTGGTTCAAGTGGAAAATATAACTTGAATATCATTATGTTTCTTGCTTACTTTAATACACTGACTCTCAGATCTCGATAGCATTACAAGTACAGGAGTAAAACCCTTACTATCATACCAAGCATGTCTGTATACTATATCTACTCCGAAATAAGAACCAGCAAAGATCCCGACATCCACTATATGATTATATTTGAGTGTATATGGCCACAATAACCATGTATCTTTAGTACAGTATACATGTATACATCCACCCACATATGGCCCTTTTCTTTGAGCTGTGGAACAAAGGTGCTGCAGGGATGCAATGAACTTTCTCTTTTATAAATCTTCTATGTCCTTATGAGCTCCAAAATGGTCACATGATAAATTCATTCAGTCAGTTGACCTAAAGGGGGAAGGGGTTAATGGCATCTGATTGGGGACCTGGTACTTGCATGAGTTTAGCTTGATGCCTCCTCATGTTTCTTTGCAGAGAGTGACCCATCTAGCCAATCTGGAAACATTTCTAAATAGAGTCCCAAGCTGCTCTTTTTAACCAGAGGCAGGTCACTACTTCATGTGCGCTATATGTGTGCTTGAAGGCTTGTGAGAAAGTCTGGGAGAAACAGTGCTAGGGAAGCTACCTCTTCAAAATGTACTAATATGTCATATATTAGGTACAGCACCTTGTCGGGACATAGCCTGCGACTGGAGCACAGGCTGAGTAGCTGGGCTACATGCACAGGATATACATGGGAAAAAGAACACTCTCCCATTGTCTCTTTGAGCCAGTCCTCTTGGCCAATGAGTTCCCACCTGCAAGGGAGGATGGCTGGTGAGTGCTCCTTTGCCAATCTGATTAGAACAAGCAAGTGAACCTGAGGACTTTGACAAAGAGATGTCCGATCGGACATAGAACGAGCAAGGTCCAGGGTTTGTAATTCTTTTAGTAGAAATTCTTTCAGTGAATCAGACTGGAGCATTAATTTCTATTAAAACTAATTGTCGACAAGACTTGTAGAGTAAAATAATATTATTTTAACATTTTTGGCTCTAACACTTTAAAGATAAAGATTCTTTCTTGGAAAAGTGATTAGAATATTAAAACGCTATAAAAGTAGGCATTAGCTGATGATCCTGTCATTATGTTGAGTACCCATGGATTCACCTCAGTACATCTAGTGATTTCACAAAGGCCATTATTTCATGGCTATATCCCCTTCTTCAGAGCTTATTACTTTAAATAAAAAATGTTAATGGTTTCTGAGAAGCTCGTGATGAGAAATGGAGGATTTCGAACTCAAAGAAGCACACTCTCCAAATTTCAAAGCTTGCATTAAACTTTCCAGCAAATGCCTGAAATTCTCAGTGGAACAATAATATATCAATGAGAATTCAGACTCGCTCTATACTGAGGTGCCATTTAGATATACTTTATTCTTATTTATTAAATTATGCAGAACTCCCTGGTGTGCATGGGATGAACTAATGACCATGCACTATGCTTTCACATTCGGGAGTAAATGGGTGAAATTGTACGGCCTGCGATAGACCAGAGGTCAGATTAGTTGATCTAATGATCCGTTCCGGCCTTAAAAATCTATGAATGAATAGAGTACTTTGCTTCCAAACAATGGCAACTGGCTACAAGGAGATGGGCACTTTAGAAGCTGACGTGGACACACAGACGGGCAGATGCAATAAGCAGGGCTGTGCAAGACATTCCCATTCAAAGCAAAAACCAGGCAAAAGTCACATGGCTTAGAGTTCCATTGCACAACCATTTCTTCAGCAGCCTGCAGGCTCCTTTCCACCCCACAGATGCTCCCTTCCACTCTTGGACCCCTCCAGGTAACAGACCCTGGGATTCACCACACTCAAGCCCCTGACCCTACAGCAGACCTGAACCCTTCTCAGGAAGCTCTTCTTTCCCTGCTCTTCCTTCCAAAAGTTTTCAGGAGCAAGCTGGCTGATTCTCTTCTGGCTCTTTGGGTATGACTGGCTGATTAATGGCTCCACCTAGAGCATCTGAGGGGGTGTCAGCAAATCCAAGGTTCTTCCTGGGAGTGAGCTACCAGTCATTGGGCAGCAGGCTGAAATTTAGCATACAAAAGAACATAAGAGTGGCCATACTGGGTGAGACCAAAGGTCCATCTAGCCCAATATCCTGTCTTCCGACAGTGGCCAATGCCAGGTGCCCCAGAGGGAATGAATAGAACAGGTAATCATCAAGTGATCCATCCCCTGTTACCCATTCCTAGCTTCTGGCAAACAGAGGGTAGGGACACCATCCCAGCATAGGGGAGTAGCAAATAATGAAGAGGACATGTCACTGGTACAGAGTGATTTGGAATAGTTGGTGAGCGGGGCAAAAACAAGCAATATGTGTTTTAATATGGCTAAGGCCTTGGCTACACTTGCAGATGTACAGCGCTGTGAGTTAAACCTGACTTCGTGCAGCTGAGTAGGGAAAGCGCTGCTGTCTGTCCACACTGACAGCTGCCCAGCGCACTGTCGTGGCCACATTTGCGGCAATTACAGCGCTATTGGGAGCGGTGCATTATGAGCAGCTATCCCACAGAGCAGCTTTTCCCATTCTGGCGCCGTGGGTTGTGGGAAGGGGGCGTGGAATTCTGGGTCCTGTCCCAATGCCCCGTGATGCATCGCTTCGCATCCCAGAAATCCCTTTGTTTCCGTCCACCTTTGGCGCCATCTTTCAACGGTTTCTGTGCAGCGCGATCTGTCTGCGGGAAATGGAGTCCGAACTGCTGAGGCGTATGCTGATGAGTCTCGCCAGCACGTCACGTTTGGCTGTCGAACTATTCCTTAAGATCCAAAGTGACAGTGAGAGTGAGGGTGAGGAGTCCGACGATGCTATCGAGCCGCGTAACGCGTACGACATGAAATTGCTTGTGGCATTCAAGGACATGCTCAGCACCGTGGAACGCCGCTTTTGGGCTCGGGAAACAAGCACCGAGTGGTGGGATCACATCGTCATGGAAGTCTGGGATGACAAGCAGTGGCTGCAGAACTTTCGGATGAGAAAAGCCACTTTCATGGGACTGTGTGAGGAGCTTGCCCCCACCCTGCGGCGCAAGGACATGAGATTGAGAGCTGCCCTGCCAATGGAGAAGCAGGTGGCTCTTGCAATCTGGAAGCTGGCAGCTCTAGACAGCTACCGGTCGGTCGCAAACCAGTTTGGAGTGGGAAAGTCGACCGTTGGAATCGTGTTGATGCAAGTTTGCAAGGCCATTAATCGCATCCTACTCAGAAGAACCGTGACTCTGGGTAACGTGCAGGGAATAGTGGATGGCTTTGCACAAATGGGGTTCCCTAACTGTGGAGGGGCGATAGATGGGATGCACATTCCTATTCTGGCACCACCCCAACTAGGATCTGAGTACGTTAATCGGAAGGGGTATTTCTCTATGGTTCTCCAGGCGCTTGTGGATCACCGTGGGCGTTTCATTGACATTAACACAGGCTGGCCCGGAAAGGTGCATGATGCACACATCTTTCGGAACATTGGCTGTTCAGGAAGATGCAGGCCGGGACTTTTTTCCCAGAGCGGAAGATCACGGTAGGGGAAGTTGAAATACCCATTGTGATCCTTGGAGATCCTGCTTACCCGTTAATGCCGTGGCTCATGAAACCCTACACAGGGAGCCTTGACAGCAGCAAGGAACGGTTCAACTACAGGCTGAGCCGGTGCCGAATGACTGTGGAGTGTGCCTTTGGCCATTTAAAGGGCCGCTGGCGATCTCTGTATGGGAAGCTGGACTTGGCCGAAAACAGCATCCCCATGGTTATATCCGCATGCTGTGCCCTCCATAATATTTGTGAAGGGAAGGGTGAAAGCTTCACTCAGGCATGGCCCTCCTAGGTTCAACACCTGGAGGCTGAATTTGCACAGCCAGAGAGCAAGGCTATTACAGGGGCCCAGCGCGGGGCTGCAAGGATTAGGGATGCCTTGAGGGAGCAATTTGAGGCTGAAAACCAGCAGTGATATCTAGTGCCCTGCACGGGAGTGAAGTGCAGTAGTTCCAATCTTTAGGAACCAGTGTCTGCTTAGCAGACAAGCAGACTTGCAGTGCCTGTTTATTTCCTGAGCTAAGAAGTCTTTTACTTTATGCAATAATAAAGAATGTTTTCAAAGCCAAAGAATCCATTTATTGAAAAGAAAAAAAAAAATTTATTGAAAAGAAACAAGGGGGTGGAGTGGGGAACAGTACAATCACAGATTCGCGTATGTCCTGTCTGGTGTGCTGTGCAGTGAGTGCTGCACTTCAGGACAGCTATACTGCATGGTGATGGGGGTTGAGTGCAGAGGGTAAGGGTCGTGGTTTTCAGGGCTGGGTGGTGAAGATACTGGTGTTGGAGGCAGCGGGTGGCGTGAAGAACACGGAAGTTGGGGAAAGTGGGTTGGAGGTGACAGTGGGGCACAACGGAAAGAGTTTTGGGACAAGGGCTGGGGGGGGGTGGCGTTTGCGTTTGCGGTACTGCTCCTCTTTCTGCATGGCTACCAGCTCCTCGATAGCATCTGCTTGGCACTCCAGGATGCTTATGAGCCTATCAGTGCTTTGCTGCTGGTGCGTGGTGCTTTGCCGCCAGTGCACTGCCTTTTCCTGGCAGATCCTACTTTCTCTCTCCCTCCAGTTCTGTGCTTTCTCATTCTCTTTAATAGATTGCCGCATCACTTCTTGCAGCATGTCTTCTTTGCTTTTTCGCGGTCTCTTCCTGAGTCTTTGCAGTCTCTGAGCAGGCGATAAGAGGGACGGCTGAGGTTTCAAGGTTGATGCAGCTGTATAGGCAAAATGCAACATTTAACAGAGGCAGCATTGTTTATACCAGACAGAGTAATGATTCCCCCCGCACTTAAGAAGTAGAAAACACACAGGATCTACACAATAGCATAATTTTCCCGTCCGAAACAGAGCTCACATATCCCACGGGAGCCTCAAAATGGTGAGTAAGGGGGACTGATTGTTTCAGGGCTGCACTGTCCTCTGGGTTTCTGTGCCTTGGGGAGAGCCAACAGCTTCAGGGGGCACCTACACTGAACACTGTCCCAACATTTTCCACAGAAGTTCGTCCTGGATGATATCTCTTTGCTGAGGGTGACCTGGGAAGCAAGGGAGGGTCTTCTACTGCAATGCGGCTTCTGCCCTGGCCCATATGCAGCTTGCCGGTGTGCAGCAATGGTCCCCCCACCCCTTGCGGCACAGTGGCACGGACACGTTAGCCTGGCTGGGTCAAGGACCACGGTGGCTCTCCTGATAAACCTGCGCAAGCGCATTGCACACGTTCTGGATGAGACATTTGAGGAGATTACCGAGGCCGATTACCGCGATGTGATAAACCACATCAATGCACTATTCCGCATCTAGGCATGCATGCCTAACCCTCCTCTCCCAAAGAGCCCGCACTGAAAAAATTCCTTCCCGAAAAAAAAAACCGCTTACCAGGAACCTGCTCTTCTGCTTGTCCTCCACCAAGTACCGGCCGCTGCGACTGGCTACCTTCCTCCTGGCTCGAGAAGAGCTCCTGGCTGCATGGCTTCAGGGATTCCGGGGCGTCTCCATCCGGCCGACCACCATCACTCCCGTTTTCCTCCTCCTCCTCTTCCTCCTCCCCCCCCCACACTGGCTCTGAAGTGTCCATGGTGGTGCTCAGAGTGGAGGTGGGGTTAACCCCACGTATCGCATCCAGCTCTTTGTAGAATCAGCAGGGCGCGGAGGGGATCACCCGAGCGGCCGTTTGCGTCGCGGACTTTGTGGTAGGCACTCCGCAGCTCCTTCACTTTAATCCTGCACTGCAGGGCGTCCTGGTCATGGCCCCTTTCCATCATGTCCTTTGATACCTTCCCGAAGTTATCGTAATTCCTACGGCTGGAGCGCAGCTGGGACAGGACAGCTTCCTCCCCCAAACACTGATGAGGTCCAGCAACTCGCCATTGCTCCATACTGGGGCTCGCTTGGCGCGTGGAGGCATGATCACCTGGAAAGATTCGCTGATAGAACTCCACGCCACGCCGGGCTGAGCAAACAGGAAGGGGATTTTTAAAATTCCCGGGGAATGTAAAGGGTCGGTCACATGGTTGGTTACCTGAGGCCAAGGCAGTAGAGTTTGAACTGATGACCAGAGTGGCTAGAACAGGCATTGTGGGATACTGCCGAATAATTCTGGAGGCCATTCACAGCACATTGGGCGGCTACACTGGCGCTGCAGCGCTGCAGCGGCAGCGCAATACTCGCTATTCCTCTCGGAGAGGTGGAGTACATGCAGCGCTGCAACCACGGAGATACAGCGCTGCAAATGCCTTGCCAGTATGGACGGGGAGGGAGTTACAGCGCTGGGGGAGCCTTTACAGTGCTGTAACTCGCAAGTGTAGCCAAGGCCTAAATGTAAATGTATACATATCAGAACAGAGTATGTAGGCCATAGCTACACAATGGGTGACTCTATCCTGGAAAATACTGGCTCTGAAAAACATTTGGGAGTCATGATGGATAATCAGCTGAACATAAGCTCCCAGTGTGACATAGTGGCCAAAAAAGCCAGTGCAATCCATAGATGCATAAACAAAGGAATCTAGAGTAGGCGTAGAGAGGTTTTTCTAAAAGATCTGCTCTGGGAATTCTTCTGGGGAAGTTCTATGGCCTGTGCTATACAGGAGGTCAGACTGGATGATCACGATGGTTTCTTCTGGCTTTGGAGTCCTTGAATCTATGAACACTGTGGGGCCCGTGGCAGCCCAATTTCACTATCACAATTGGAAGCTGGAGTGAAGCATGAGGAGTGGCTGGGTCCAGGCCCTGTCTGTGGAGTCAGAACAGGAGGAGTCAGCCAGCAGAGTGCCTCTATAGAGGCCAGGAGTGAGGAGAACAACAGTCAGCTAAAACTCTTTGGAGGGTGGGGGGAAGAACAGCAAACCTCCCCTTCTCTCAAGAATGCAATGATAGTGGGATGGAGCCTGTTGGCGATAAGTCATAGCAAACCATATTGTTAGTTAGGAATCCAGGGAGTTCTGATGGCACACACTTTATATTTTGTTCCTGGTTTTGTTTAGCTGTTTCAATGCAATAAACCGATTGATCAAAAGCACTACTGCAAATTATTTTATTAGAGTAAAGTAAGTGTTATATCCCAGTCTACAGTAATTCTGAGAAGGTGCTGAACTTACCACACTACTCACTGGGGCTTTGGAGGTATTTTCTAAAGGATACATTAGCATATGAGAGGGGTGGCCAAACCGTGGCTTGCAAGCCGAGTGCAGCTCATGGAGCCCCGCCCCCTTCTCCACCTTCCAGACTGTGGGGTGATCTTGGGACCTCTGCCTTGCAGTGGGGTGGTGGGGTAGTGGCTTTTGCCCAGTGGTGAGGAGGGTCTCGGGGCTTCAGCCCTGCGAGGTGTGCCTGTTGGGGCTTTGGGCTTCAGCAGGAGTGGGGCTGAAGCCCGGAGCCCTGGCAGGCGCCTTCCATGGAGCTGAAGCTGCATGCTCCAGCAGGCATGTCCTGACTCTCGAACTTCTGAAGATTGTTGCATGCAGCTGAGAGGGTCAGTAAGTTTGGCCACCCCAAAATATGATATGTAGTGTAGCAGACAAATAAGCCACATGTTGAGGGTGGTTGCAGCACACAACCAAGCTGACAATGTGCTGGACTGAGTGAAAACTGCAGCGTGGTCGTAAGTGTCAGGATTGCCTGCTGCAAATGCAAAATCTGTATGAAGAAACACTTGGCGACCCAGAAGAACATGTCAACGGAACGTCCCATTAGAATACTGAAAAGTGATTATGGTTCAATAGCAAAAGGGGTAATTAGTGGAATTCATTATGCATCAGGACAAAATACTTTAATAGTCAGGAAATGATGTTTCACACACCTGAGCAGCTACACTTGTTTTCCATGCTTCTGAATCACTGGCTCTCTGTCTGAATAAGACAGATGAGCTGAGTACTAGCATTTCTTCATAAGCAATGAAATACAATTGCAGATAAGTGCCTACAACATTTTTGGGGCACATTATTTCCATGAACAAATCTGCCTGCTTCGCCTTCCATTAATGACGGATATAGACAAATCCAGACATGCAGACAAATACAGCAGCAGCCTCCATCATATACAGTACTAACTAAACTATCTTAGAGCAACCCTCTCTAAATATTGTCCCTCAAGCAAACCTCTGTAGAAAATGCCCCCAATAAGAAGGTTAGTGTTTTTCGTGTGCTCTGAAATTAGCACATTAGAGTTATTTTGGATCAAGGTGGGAGCAAGTTCCAAACTTCAGTGGCATTTGCTAAGAACACCCTGCCACAGCTTATGTTGAGGACTCTCCAGGTTGAGTGCCTTCACTGATCTCAGCTGCTGCAGTATGGTGCAGGGAGTGAGGCAGTTTCTCAAGTTAGTATGTTCCAAGCCTGTTGGAGTTTTATAGGTCAAAGCCAACACGTTAGACTCCACCTACAATAACACAAGCAGCCACTGCATGTCACACAACAGTGGGTGTAATATGCTAGGAGGAAGACATACCCCATAATAAATGAGCTGCTGCATTCTGCACCTGTTTAAGCATCCAAATAGATCTAAACTGTAGCCTCAAGTGGAGTACATTGCATTAATCTCATCTTGAGGTGATAAAGGCATGGTGAGGTCTGCATCCAGAAGATGAAGTTGCAACCTCCTGACCAGATGTAAATGAAAAATAGCCAACCTGGCTACTGAGGATGAAAGCATCATATAATCATAGAAATATAGGGTTGGAAGGGATCTTGAGAGATCAAGTCCAGCCTCCATGCGCTGAGGCAGGACCAAGTAACCTTAGACCATCCCTGACAGCTATTTGTCCAACCAGTTCTTAAAAACCTCCAACAATAAGGATTCCACAACCACCCTTGGAAACCTATTCCAGAGCTTAACTACCTTTATAGTTAGAAAGTTTTTCCTAATAACTAACCTAATAATTCTCCCTTGTTGTAGATTAAGCCCATTACTTCTTTTCCTACCTTCAGTGGACATGGAGAACAATTGATCACAGTCCTGTTTATAACAGCTCTTACCATATTTGAAGACTGTTATCAGGTCCCCCCTCCATTTTCTTTGCTCAAGACTAAATATATCCAATGTTTGTAACCTTTCCTCATAGGTCAGGTTTTCTAAACCTTTTATCATTTTTGTTGCTCTCCTCTAAATTCTCTCCAATTTATTCACATCTTTCCTAAAATGTGGTGCCCATTATTGGACACAGTACTCCGGCTGAGGCCTCTGATTAGAGTAGGACATTAATTCCTGTGTCTTACGTACAGCATTCCTGTTAATACACCCCAGGATGATATTAGACTTTTTCACAACTGCATCACATTGTTGATTCATATTCAGTTTGTGATCCACTATAACCCCCAAGTCGTTTTTCGCAGTATTACCACCTAGCCAGATATTCCCCATTTTGAAATTGTGCATTTCATTTTTTCTTTCCTAAGTATAGTACTGTGCACTTGTCTTTATTGAATTTCATCTTGTTGATTTCAGATCAATTCTCTAATATGTCAAGATAGTTGTGAATTCTAATCCTGTCCTCCAAAGTGCTTGCAACCCCTCCCAGCTTGGTATCATCAACAGATTTCATAAGCATACTCTCCACTTCATTATTCAAGTCATTAATGAAAATATTGAATAGGACCAGACCCAGGACTGACCCCGGCAGAATTCCTGTAGATACGGCCTCCCAGTTTGACAGCAAACCATTGATAACTACTCCATGAGTCCAGTCTTTCAACCAGTTGTGCACTCACCTTATAGTAATTTAATCTAGACCACATTTCCCTAGTTTGTTTATGAGGTTGTCATGTGGGACTATGTCAAAAGCCTTACTAAAATCAAGATATATCACGTCCACTACTGCCCTCCCCCCCATTCACTAGGCCAATAACGCTGACAAAGAAGGAAATTGGGTTGGTTTGGCATGATTTGTTCTTGAAAAATCCATGTTGACTATTACTTATAACCCTATTATCCTCTTTGTACTTACAAACTGATTGTATAATAATTTGTTCCACTATTTTTTCCAGGTATCGAAATTAGGCTGATTGGTCTATAATTCCCCTGGTCCTCTTTGTTCCCCTTTTAAAAGACAGGTACTGTGTTTGCCCTCCCCTAGTCTTCTCACTCATGCGCCTTGAGTTCTCAAAGATAACTACTAATGGTTCCAAAATTGTGCCAACTAGTTCCTTAAGTACCGGAGGGTGAATTTCATCAGACCCTGCCGATATGAACACCTCCAATTTACCTAAATATTCTTTAACCTGTTCTTTCCCTATTTTGGCTTATGTTCCTTCCCCCTCTTGCTGTTAATATTGATTGTGTGGAGAATCTGGTCACCGTTAAACTTTTTAGTTTAGCAAAATAGGCATTAAATGCCTCAGCCTTTGTGATGTCATCAGTTATTAGCTCTCCTTTCTCACTAAGTAGAGGACCTTTTTTCTTGCTCCTAATGTATTTAAAGAACCTCTTCTTATTGCCTTTTATGTGTTTTGCTAGGTGTAACTCATTTTGTGCCTGAGCTTTTCTGATTTTGTCCCTATATGCATCTGCTATTCTTTTGTACTCCTCCTTAGCAATTCATCCATGTTTCCACTTTTTGTAGGATTCCTTTTTTTTTTTACTTTCAGGTTATTAAATGGATCCTGATGGAGCCATATTGGACTTCTTCCTATCTTTCTGATATTTAGCAATGCAGTGATAATTGGAAATCTAAACAGACTCCCAAGTTGTGAATATGAGTAACATGTGGTGGACATATGCCTTCAATCACAAAGGCAGATATAATCTCACTATATATCCTGGGAACTTTTCCCCACATTCCAGCATCATCTGGTTTCAAGAGGTCTCCCTGCAGTTTAGGTAGAACTGAATGTGCAGCAGATTGGCAGCTCAGGACCAAAATCTACATATATATCAGGACCGGATTCTGCTATCCTTACTCTACAGATAGTCCCACTGAAGTCAATGGGACTACTCATGGATTAAGGTGCTACTCAACACAGGTAAGAATATCAGAAGCTGGGCCTATCTAAATAAATACAATTAAATACAATAAACTATTGTTTTTGCTGCAGTTTCTTACACAGTTGCTGTACTCATCTATGTCAGTACAATTCTTTGGCTAGATCATAAACAGGCAAAGATGGGACACATATTAATAACACATGCATCAGACAACTGTTTAGCTCAACAGTTGCCTTATGCACACCTTCTCACATGCGTTCCAGACTCTCTGTAGGCAGTTGAGAGATGTGTATTGGAATGACATGGTGGTGGGCTTTTCACTTCTGTTTTTTCACAAAATACAAGTAACAGCAGGATAGCGGTTCAGATATCAACCCAACTAAAGATGCCCCTGACCCACTCCCCACAGTTCACAGCTGACAGCAGTATCCTAGTAGCTGATACCTCGATACAAAGCCCTGCTTCTGTAGAGTATATGGCAGGATGGTAATAATGATCACTACCTCCATTGTCCCAAATTACTACAAGCCAATATAAATCAGGGCAACATGATAACAACTAAGACATCCTTGTAACAATACTGTTCACATATTAATGGGTTTATTCTGCCTGGTTCACACCACACATTAAGAGAGGCCGGGTCTATAGACCTGAGCACAGGAAATGGGGCCAGGAACTCCTGAGATCTAATTCTGGACCTACCACTGACCCTGTGTGTGGCTTTATATTAAACCCTCTACCTCAATGGGGCAAGTTCATAAGGGTGTTAGAATTAATTAGTTAAGATTTGCATGGAGCTTTGAAGATGAAAAGACGGCTCTCATGCACATTATCCAATATGAGCACATCTAATGAGACACAAGCCCACACTGCCGGATGTGTGAGTCAGTGACTGCATGGAGGCACAGAACACAAGGCGACATTTTGTAGGATGTGGAGGGGAGCAATTGTGGTTCCATGTAGGCCAGAGAGAAGGAAGTGGCACTTAGGGGAGAGGATGAGGAACTTGAACAAGTGTTTGTGCTGAAACAAAAAGATACTGTTGGAAGCAGTGGCAGGATTTGGACAGGATTTGGGTGCTATGGGGCAGAAGAGAGGGAGGGAGGGGTGGAAGATGACACTCAGGATACAGCTACTGTTAACAGTGATGGGAGGAGAAGAGGTGATTTCAGAGGACGAGCAAGAAGTTCTGATTTAGCCATGTGAAGTTAATCAGTTAAATTCTGTTTATGTTTAGGAAGGAACAGAGCCATTAACCAAGAGGTCTACAAGACCCTGAAGTGTTCCTGGTGTACCACTTTAGCCAGCCTTTGTTGTATTAATTTAAATGGAACATATGGGCCCAAAGAATAAAAAGGTGTTAACATGACCCTGAATCCATCCAACATTAAACAAGGTGTGGTATACAGAGATTTCAGCCTGCTTAGTACCGTGGCGCACACACCATTATTTTTAACCTTTTATTAAAAATATCGAAAAAGAAAAACAGTTAAAGCATTTGAAAGGTAAAGTCTGATATAAGGCTTTTATTTTAACGCCATTCCTTTTCCCCCATTCCCTTTAGCTGGAGAGAGTTTTTAGAAGGAACCTCCCCGCACCACTTGTTTAACAGTTGGTAGGCGATAATAATTGTTATTTTGGGGGGAAAGAGAAGAAGTTAGTTGAGCTGGCCAGTTGATAGCTGCTGTTATTGCTGTTTTGTTAAAATTTAGTACTATTTCTTGGGGAAAGAAACACCACCAAGTAAAGAAACACACACAATAGAGCAGAGAAAAGAACAGCAAAGATAGAAAACACAGCTTCTATCTCTGGCGTTGACTTTTACCTCCAAGACTAGCAAACTTGTACCAGCATCGGGCTGTTTAGGGCATTGCAGATAGCTGCCTCTTTCTTGTCACAGGCTTACAGCAGTGTTGGCCAACTAAGCCAGACTCTTATTAGACAGAAGGCAATAGGAGAAGTTAGGGAAAGAGAAGAAATAAGGTAGGGAAGGAAAAGGGCACATGTGGGAAAGGGGAGATGCAGGCTCACATCCCAAGTGGTATTCTGGATTTACCTGGAGCCAGTGGTGCTGTCATCTGGGTCGCTTTCTCTGGCCCTGTTTGATCAGAATATTTTTTAGGATTAGGAAAGAGAAGGTCCAGGGTCCCAGGAGGTGGTGGAAGTGGTAGCCATGATGATAAAACTCGCTGCAGTAGACAGCTGGTTTTTTTGCTAATTTTTTCCCCAAAATTGTTTTTATTTCTAAGAATCCCAGCGGGGAGTGTTGAGTGTAATAGTTTATCCTTTTATTCTTTTCTGTACCAATTCGATCTACTTTTTGACACAGCAATTTAGTTCATGGAAATTTGGTTTTGCATAGTTTATGTTTACCAGGCATGTTTTTAACACAGTTTCTGAATTATATTAGTAGGCCTTTATCTTTGGACTAATTTACTATCTTTGTTTTTGTTTTTTTAACTTTTTAAAAAAAAAACCATTTTACATGACAGGTTATTATGACAATTTATGAACTTTTACTTACTTTTTACCATGGAGCTTACACTTCAGGTAAATTTGTAGGCCCAATTATTATAACACGTCTCGAGACTATTAGGTTAAGAATGGGGTGGGAGAGGAGAAAGTGTTAGGAAAACTCATTGAATTGATCTTGTTCCAGGTGAGGGGGGACATAAAGCATTTCCTGTTCAAGGAACCTTGAACCAAGGACATGCACAGAACACAGATACACAAAGGAAAAACTGCTACACAAACCCTGATCATGGATAGGAGGAGCACAGCATCTCTTCTCACAGTTAGGTCCATTATACCCAGACTTGGCATTTGAAACGTTACCCTGCTTGTGCACACAGGAACACCGGAAATGGCAGGATTTCAGGCTTAGAATAATAAAAATCACAAATGGAAAAGACCTATTGGAGTCATTTATTCGTCCACCTGTCAATGCAGGATTGTTTCCTGCTTTAAATCAGTCATATAATGGGGGGACTTCCAATCCTTTTCTTGTAAGTCTTTTCCACGGTCTCCTTGACTTCGCTGTAGAGACATTTTTCCTGGTATTCATCCAAATGTTCTTTTGCTTAATTTCTACCCATTATTCCCGATTATACTCACCTTCCTTCTTCCTTCTTCTTTGTCTTTTCACCCTTCAGACTCTGGTAGAAGGGGTGCTATTTTTTTCATCTTGATTTGCCTTGAAGACCTTTTAGAAATATACTAGTGAATGCCACACTACAACCTGTATTACTAAGTGTACATGCAGACATGCTGTCCTTGAACAAAACTTTATCATACATTTATATGTCCAAAAGTTTCTGTTCCAAAGGGGAGTGTGTTTGGAGGTAGGTGTGTTTGGTTACCAATAAGAAACAGTGCCAGATCTGAGCTCTGGTTTCAAGGACAGTCACACATTACTGGAAAGGGTTAACATTAAGACTTTTACAATACTGCTTAGTCCACGCTTAAACATGCAACATCCTGGTGTATGGAAGCCACATCAATAGACTCAACTTCTGCTACATCTGGACCCAGAAACGGTATCTCATGAATCCACAGATACTAGAAATTGTACAAAACATTCTCTGATTAGGTAAGATGAGAGCAGAAGTTTCACTTTAGTCAGAAATGCAAACCCGTTCTCAAAATTCAAACCCTCCACTTAAGTTCCTGCTGGGACTTCACAGAGTACTTGCTTTCTTTCATGCTAGATTTGTTTCAATGACCTTATTATAGAAA
Source organism: Terrapene triunguis (assembly GCF_002925995.2). Taxonomy (NCBI): domain Eukaryota; kingdom Metazoa; phylum Chordata; order Testudines; family Emydidae; genus Terrapene; species Terrapene triunguis. The sequence continues at coordinate 76,716,453 of NW_020664447.1, forward strand.
CTGGGTTTTATATCTCAATGCCTATTACCATATTTTTTTTTATTTGTCACAATGAAAACATTTCATTAAAGCTGTTATTGAATAGCTGAGTGTGAATCTTGGGAGTGAATAAAATTCATTTATTGAATCAGCCGGAGCTGAAACTACGAAAGCATGGTAGAGCGGCAGAACTATAAAATGCTTGATGCACTTGGATGTGGGAAAATGTTACACAATGCAGCTTCAGTTCCCTTCCAAAATCAACCAATAAACGAAGGGCTCAGTTATCCAATTTAGGGACATCAGGAGCAGTGTGGTGCCTCTGGGAAGAATTCTGCCTTGTGGATACAGAGGGAAGAAGCCCACTGGTTGTAGCTTGCTGCCCCCACTGTGTCAGCCCTGCTCCACTGGTTAGATGGCAGGGCCTTCAACCACCTCCTCCTTGCTCCCTTTTGTCTCGGGGATGGGGAGTAGGAAGGTAGCAGGCTCTATTGTCCCCTGAGCACAAGGAATGCAATGGTGGGCACTCACACAGGCCGTGCAAGGTTCCCTGTGCTTTTCACCCCACTCAAAACCCACATAAGCTCCAGATACAATCTGCCCCCTAATCAATTAAATGAATTTAATAAAATCATTTTGATACTTTGCTTTAACTTAGCTGGAATTTAGTTCTTCTTTCCTCTCGTTAAATTGTCTTAGACCCAAAATTCAGATCCAGATCTACAGTAGATTCAGATATTTCATCTTGTGCCTTCTCTAGTATATACATTGAATAAGGGAGTAATTATGTCATATACTAAGGACAGATTCTGCTCATTGTTACACCAGTGAAAATCCAGAGTAAGCAACTCCACTTACTTCAGTGAAGCTATTCCAGATTTATATTGGTGTAGCAAACAGCAAAGTCTGGCTGTGTGTGACTCCACAGATATATATGCTGTTTAAATATTGAGTCTATTGTTGATTAAATATGCACACAAATGCAACAAGCCATCAGTCAAAGAAATCACATTTTCTCTGCTGCCAGGGTATAAACCAAAATCATGAAAAGAAAATGCATTCCCCAGATATATTGAATAATACAACTTCAGTAGAAAGCATTGCTTTACGTTATTTTAATATGATTAGTGCCTGTGAAAAGCACCAGATTTACTGATTGGAAACTGGTGTCCTCTGTTTATCCAGAAAACAAGTACAAAAGCCATCTTTCCCTGCACTGCTCTATGGATATGCCTTGAGTCTGAGGATGAAAGTGTATTCCAGCCTCCATCTCCATTCACTCATTGATGATTCTGTTGAATTTACCAACAAGAATCCCAGTTGTTTGAGATGTTTATTAGAAAGAAGACTAAATCCACCATTTCACATGAACTACCCAGAAGTAATGACTTTCACTTACTACCAAGCTGTACCAGGTTTAAATTGATGAACTAGAGGCGAAAGACTTTGCGAGTATTGTTTAAAAAGATGTGTTGGCATAGGCGCTGACTCCGTGGGTGCTCCGGGGCTGGAGCACCCATGGGGAAAAATTAGTGGGTGCTCTGCACCCACCAGAAGCCAAGCTACCCTCCCCGCCCCCCTGCCCCACCTCCTCCCCTGAGCACGTGTTGTTTGGCGGCGTAGCAAGCTCCGGGAGGGAGGGGGGAGGAGCGGGGACATGGCGCGCTCAAGGAAGGAGGCAGGGCTGGGGCAGAAATTTGGGGAAGGAGTCGGAATAGGGGCAGGGAAGGGCAGAGTTGGGGCGGGGACTTTGGGCAAGGGGTTGGAATGGGGGCGGGGCAGGGGCAGGGGCAGGGGGGCAGAGTGGGATCGAGCACTCACTGGCACGAGCAGAAGTTGGCGCCTGTGTGTGTTGGTAGTGAAATATTAAGCTGCTACCTATGAGACAAAAAGAGAGAATTTCTTACTGAGGGCAATAATTTAATCTACTGTCTGCTTCTATACTTCCAGGCCTCGAAGAGAGAAAGAGAATTCTTACCACTTTTTACAACTGTCTAATCCCAGATGAATGCAGTAACTAGCCTCATCTCCTTCCTTTAACCTGTGATGAGGAATCTTTGTCTCACTTATGCATATTCAGCATCCTTTAAAAATTTGGTCTCATGGACAGAGATTCTCATGGACATAGAATCTACCTGAAAAGATCCATTCTGAAGCAGTGGGATGGATAGTTCATAACGTATTTCAGCAATCCCAGACAACACTTAAACCCACTGCATTTAGCATTACATTAGTAATAACTGTGAGTTCTGTTCCTGTTCTGTGCCACTGACTCACTATGTGGCCCTAGGCAACTAATTAACAGCCTGAGTTTCCAAAGTGCTGATCAGTCACAGCTGCCATTGACTTCAGCTGGGCTTGTGGGTGAGCTTCTGAAAATCAAGCCATTAGCAGAAGGGGTCAAAATTTTTCATAAAAAAATGAATTTTGATGAGAAAAGGGATACATATTTTACAAAAACGCTTGTGAAAAAATTGTTCCATTTTCTAATTAGTAATACCTATGAGTAGTTGCATTGACTTCAGTGGGACTGTTCACCAGAATTTATCATTACTAAGGATGGCAGAATATAGCCCTAAAAATTGAGGGTATACTACTATTTAATTCACAAGGGTGTTGTGAGATTGAATTAATTAACGGCTGTTAGGGCCTTTAGGATCCTCAGGTCTAGGGCAATACGTTTTGTGAAGAACCAATGTGTGCTTCTGATGATTGATGATGATGCAAAGTATTATTTTATTTTCCTGTAAAAATTGAATATGTCTTTGAAACTCTCTTCCCCATCTGTACGTTCTCCTGGACTCCTAACACACAAAGGTTAAAAAAAAAAAAGTCTGCATTTAGCATATTATCATTTCCCAATCTCTGTTCAGCCATAGCATAGAGTGGATAACTTTAACATCCATCTCCATCCCCCAAAACAGAAAGTTCAAGCATTGTCGAGGAGCTGCTAAGCTCTGGCTCTTAATTAAAGTAAACACTATTAAAACATTTCCATTATGACAGCTTTAACCTCCATAACATTCTGACCACATTGAAATGAGCATGGAATGCATTTTACCTTGTGGCGGGAGCTTGCAGTATAAAATTTTGCCAGCATAACGGCTGCCAATAAAAAAAATATTGTGATTTTCATTACACCATACTCATTTATCACTGGAGTCGGATGAGATCTTCCATACAAGTTCAGACACATGCCCTTGAGAGCTAAAGAATGACTTTTCAATGCAATTCCAAATGCTAATATCCCCACAGGAATGCAGATCCAACAGAACATACTACACTATATAGCTATCATATTCACCTCAGTGAGTGAACACCATGCATCAGTGTGGCCTGATACTATGATTTGCTACTTTGGAGCTATCCTGCATAATCAGTATCATAGGCAATTCTTTCTTTAGGCCTTTGCCCAATTGGATTTGACATGGGGAAACATTTCCCATTTTAAAATAAATATATATATATATACACACACACATATACACAAAACAAGTAAGCAGAGACATCTCTTCTATTTTTAAACAACAGACAATTATAACAAAGAGAAAGAGAGAAAACAGGAGACATCATGACTACAGAATAATAAGCAGAAGACTAAGAGATAATATGTTCTACCTACATAATTCTAGCAGACCACACCTAGACTATTGGGCTCATTCTGGCCACTTCATTACCAGGAGGATATTGACAAATTGGAAGGACTTCAGAGAAGATCAACAATAACGGTGAGAAGGCTGGAGAGATTGATTTACAGTGAAAGATTAGCAGAATTAAATACGCACACCTTGACTAAGCATGGAGGGCATGAAAAGAGAGTTTCTGGAGGGAGGAAATGCCAGGGAAGGAGAGGGATTATTTAGCGTCTTTAAAGAGGGTATAATTTTGAGATGTGGAATAAAATTAACAAACGGAAAATTTAGGCTGAATATCAGGGGAGAAACTTATTTGAGAGAGAATTCTTGTCACCTGTGGAATAGTCTTCCAAGGGAAATGGGAAAGATCCTATCACATGTCACATCTAAAAGTAGACTGGACAAAACACTAGTAGATGAATAATCCTTCACTGGCAGAGTGATGGTCTAGACGAGGGGTTGGCAACCTTTGGCATGTGGCTTGCCAGTTTGTTTACCTGCCGTGTCCGCACGTTCAGCCGATCGCAGCAGTGAGGTAGTTTGCCACTCCAGGCCAATGGGGGCTGCGGGAAGTGGCGCGGGCCAAGGGATGTTCTGGCCGCCACTTCCCGCCACCCTCATTGGCCTGGGACGGCGAACCGCGGCCAGTGGGAGCCGCGATTGGCCGAACCTGCGGACGCGGCAGGTAAACAAACCGGCCCGGCCCGCCAGGGTCCTTACCCTGGCGAGCTGCATGCCAAAGGTTGCCGACCCCTGTTCTATGATAAACATTCAGAAAAATGGAAAGAGTGTAAAAGAATCCAGGAGCTGTTTATGTTTGATTTGTTTGTTCTGTTTCCAGAGAACCAGCACTAAGAATAACTCCCTGATTATTGATAACGGAAAAGGAAAGGAGCGAGGCATGGAGGCCCAGCCATAGCTGACAGTCTGCCTCATGGTTCTATAGGCACCATGCAAGCTTCACCACACAGCTTTGCCAATCCACTTAAGCTGTGAGCACACATTCCCACTGTTCCAGTCCTATGCCTTGCCACATGCCAGAGATACTGAATTGCTGCAGAATGCGTAGTGGTTTGGTGAGGTAGATAGCAGTCTACTTGGGATGAAGCTGAGGCCACGGCACTCATTTCATTTGTTACCTAAGGATCTGATCCTTCAAACATGTATGCATATGCTTAACATCAAGCACTCATGTAATCACATTGAATGGGACTATTCATGTATTTAACATTAAGCATGTACATATGTATTTCCAGGCTTGGTACTTAAATGACCTACAAATTCTGCTGTAAGATGTGCACATGAAGATCCCTCAAACTGAAAAGCAGCAACACACACACACACACACATTCCAGAACAGATTATAGATCTAAAAGTTTCCAGAGACAAATGCTTAATGTGTTACGGGCCTGATTCCTAATGAATTCAATGAGCTTTGGATCAGGTGCCATCACCATCCAGCCCTCAATGTAATAATATAATCTAAACTCTTGCTCATGTAACTTTTATTAGAGGGAGAATTGTGGTCTAGTGGATTAAGTGCAAGGTTAGGAGCAGTAGTATTACCTCACTGATAACCAAAGAGATATTTTTTTACTCTCTGTTGTGTGAAACTTATCATATTTCATTAGTCTGAAGCATGGCAAACCATTCTTATATTTTAAGAATAAATAGCAGCTTTAAAACAATCATAGCAACAAAGTCTTATCAAACTAGGGTGTGCTCAAAAACCCTTTGATACGAATGGAACAATGTGCATCAACATTAATAGAACCACACCCTTAAGAGAAGAAAACGTTGTCGTATAAGCCTTCATAGATCTCTGCAAGGTCACTTCTTTATTTTTAAAAAAAGTTCCTAACCAAGTTTTTCTTCCAAAGGTTGAGTCTTGTTGTGGTAGATTGCAGAATACAACTGAAGCTACAATAATAGTTGAAGTGGACATGAAAAAAAAAATCTTAATTTGCTCAAAGTACAAACAGGGAGCAGTAAAAATGGTATGTTTCTCATATATACAAAAGATTTTACATAGGCAGTAAATGCAGAGCTGAATATATTGCAAGAAATCATTCATTTGCTGAATTTTGACTCCCTTTCTGTTTGTGAATTGTCTGGGATTAGATTGTGATTTTCTCAAATTCATGTGTTCTTATTGCTTCATTGACAATGTTCTGTGAATAATTCTTGGTCTGTAGCAAGTTTTTGAGCTGTGTTGATTGGAAATATAGTTTACATAGTGTGTTTTTATCTGATTGGATGCGTGTAATTTTCAGAATCTGGTTTCCAGTGTGAACACACAATTATGAATTAAAATTCACTTGTGGCAAATTACAATGTGAGCCAAATTAACTCCCACTGAAGCTAATGAAAAGCCATTCACTTTGGTTGGAGTTGGATTGGAACCATATTCTTCAATATTCACTTAAAACTTGCAAGCTTCATTCAAACATCCTGTCCTTAAATGCATTTACTGGACTATTTGCCAAAAAAGATGTTGGCAGACAGATATAGGATGGGTGTTCATTATTATTATTATAAAATTACATGAATATTATTGTTCTTGTGGGGTCAAAATCCAATTGTGCTGTTTGTGAAGCTGTGCATTTTCAGGCTCTTTCTTTCTTTCTTAAGCTAAAGCACGACAATATTTTAATAAGCTATTTTTCTCCTATACATAATTGTTATATATTTGCAACCTTAACTCAAGCTTAATGAAGTTTTATTTATGGGAATTACTTTAGTTTCTATAATAATGTTGTCCAAGGAAAAATATTGGAACTTCTGCTATGTGGAGCTAATTATTTTCCATCAACTATGTAAATAACGCTATACTCAAGATGATAACTGTGTTAATAAACATATCTTGGTCTCCTCTCCTGCTTGCTAGAATTGTACCAAAGTTTCTTCAAAGCTACACCTATAGATTGTTCAATGTCCTTTACTCCAGATAGTTCATCTCCAGTCTTTAAGAAGCCCTTAAGGAGTAGTCTGTGGATTTCTTGAAGCAAGTTCATGGACTTTTCAGAGGTTTAAGAGTTCATAATGAATGGCGTAAAAATTCTCAAAGAACTATCCAAAAATACTCAAATGTGGACCTTCATCTAGAAAACAGATAAATAAAACAAATATAAGATTAATAAATAAGAGGGCCAAATTCTGCTCTGAGTTACAACACTGCGAATCTGGAGAAACACAATTGACTCCAATGGAATGACCCTGAATTTACAGCAGCATAATTTGCCTAGGATGTTCCAAAAAATGTTAAAAGAATTTTTCAAAAGTGACAAATGTTTCATTTTTGAGTTTGTGCTAAATAACAGATTTAGGCAGTTAATCAGAAACTTTCTTCAAAAATTGTCCTCTGCAAAGACTATAGAATTTCTGATGAAAAGGAATTTTTAGGAAGTTGGGCAGAAAGAGTGTCAAATGATCAATAGACAGACAGACAGACAGACACACACACACACAGAAATTATTGTCCATATTAATAGATTAATAGATTTTAATTCCAGAATGGACTAGTGTGGTCATTTAATCTGACCACTTTCATCACACAAGACAAATAATTTCACTCTGTTATTCTTAAAGTGGAGAAGATTACTCTTTCCTACTCTGCATGGGGAAATATTAAACCCACTAGCTTGTGACTGAACTGAAGCATATACATTTGAAAGACACACATCTATTACAAAGACTGGGAATAGAACCTTAGTCTGTGAAAAGCCTCATTGACTTCAAAGAGTAAGGCGGAGTAAGGTGAGCCTGGGTGGCAAAATTTCTCTCTTGATGCCCCTGGAGTTATGTAGAATTTCACTAGTTGAGATGTGGCCCATAGTGGACTTTGAGGTTCAGTAGGAGATGCCATGCTGGATGATCACTAGTCCTTCAAGTCCAATATCTGCTTTCAGTAATGCCCTCTAATTAATTCCTCAGAGAATAATGATTAAATTAGAAAATGACATCTGGACAAATGGGCATTGCCATTTGGGGAGGTAGAAAGAATTCCTTCCTGACTCCTATGGTAATCATCATATGCCTTGCAATATGACTTTTAATGATCCCTATTTTAGCAAACATAAATACAATTATTCATAAAATTACCACATTGGTCATAAAGTTACCTACCCCTTTTTAAAATTCAGCTGAAGTATTTGACTCTGTGACCTTCTGTGGCAATGAATCACACAGACTGATAACACGCAGTGTGAAGAATTATTCTCTCTCCTTTGTTTTACATTTACCTGCCATTAACTTCAAGTGACCCTCCTGTTGTTCTGGTGTTATGAGACAGCGTAAAAAGATAGACTGTCTAGTTTTTGACCATACCATTCAGAATCTTAACTACATTAATTAAAACCTCTCCAATGCTTCTCATTACAACACTAAGTAATCCTAGTTCTTGCAGTCTCTCCTCCTGCAGAAATCCTACCATATCTCTATCTTCAGTGCCCTTCTTTGGACCTTTTCAATCTTAGCACTCTTTTTCTATCAGCATCCCAAACCAAACTCAGTATTTCAAATCAGGGCCTCCCATTGTCCAATATTTTGGAAGGAAATCATTGTTACTGGTATTAAAGCACATACATTTTAATAGTAGGTAGGACTTAGATTATGCCTGGGTCTTACATGGGTGTTGAGTGGGGGAAGGCACAAGGAGTTTTCCATAATGTGCGGGCATAACTGGCATTCCTGCATTCGGACTCCCTCCTAGTATCCTGAGTAGGGTATATTGTGGAACTTCACCATCCAAAGCTCCAGATGGCACCGTATGGGGACACTTGCTGCACCATCTCATTGCATGGTGCAGTGTTCTCCCTTGTCCACCCTCCCTTTCCCATTATTATCTTCACACTAGGGGAGGGAGCACATTGCACCAACCAATGGGATGCATGCTCCTCTTAAAGCTGCCTGGAACTGTGGGAGGGATTGTTTCTCCTGGAGCTCTCACTGGGTGGTGTAACTCTGCAGCACACCCTACTCAAGGCTGTGCCTAAATCCTGCAATTAGACCTTTTACTGAAAATTGAACCCAATTGCTGTATGTGTTCCATTTAATTTTCAGATATAGAAGTCACTTGCATATCTAAGGACTACAAGGATCTAAAGGATGAAGAGTAGAATTTCAAAATTATTTAGGCGTCTGAAGGTGTAGGTAGGTGCCTAGTGGGATTCAACCCAGGCAGTTAGGTGCCTAATCTAACTAACTGAAAATCCCACTAGGGATCTATTGACATTTTATGATGTCTAAAAACCTTGAAAATCTGTCCCCAACGGCACTTAATTCCTATAAAAGATGCCAGGAAGGCCATGTTTAATTATAACTTTGCAGAACACACAGTGTTAATGGACTTTTTAAAAGTTTCTCTAGCAAAACTGACACATGGCCGTGCTTCTCAGCTGCCCCTCGATAGCTTCTTTAGGCTTGAAATGGGAATGAATTGCAAAATTCAAATCAGAATACAACCCAGTGCTGAAGGCCCCCAAAGCTCAAGGTTATTTGTGCCTCATGTTGCATCCCACATTGAGTCCTCGATGGGTTGTAAACACATCCCTACAGCTGTAATTTCTATTACAGCATGTTAATATGCTTATACCTCACTGTACACCTGTAGCATGTGTACAGCTCTTTCTTCTGTGCTTGCCCATCATCCTATGCATGATTAAGCAAGTATGGAAGCAGTCAGATCCCCGCATGTTCATGCTAAGCTGTACTGTAGGTATTCACCCCTGTTGGTGACAGAGCTCTTATATTTAGGCAGTAAAAATCAGGAGCTCTTTTCTGTACACCAGTAGTCTATTGTAAGAGAGTGGGGGACGTTTTCTCTCTTGTGCTGCAACCCCAAACATAAATTGTCTGAACCACAACAGTTAACTTTGTGTATATGAAATAAGTAGGGCAAAGAGAGACCCTATGAAATAGCTGCAGTTAGTGGCTTGTTGACTGGGGGTGGGATGAGGGAAGAAACTCGCTTTTAATCAATGTGATAATCGATGACATATGGCATCTTGTTCCTGCCTGACTCAGTTTTTTCCCCACATGCTGCAGGCCTCAGTGACTCTCTCCCAACCCTGAGCCCTTTGCTGGCCAGCTGGAAATTCTCTCTCTATTTTTTTTTTTTTAATATAGATACATTTTTAAAACAGACATTGATCTTCAAAGAAGCCTGCAATTTAACTGGGGATGGAATGTTTACAGCCGCAGTTTGTTTAGTGATGATAAAATGCATATGCCTCTGTTACTTTTCCCCATACAGGCTGACTCCATGCACGACCCCATGATTCTACAGGCCAGCCAACAACATGGAAAAAGCCCAGCCAACGATCTCATGCTGTGTGTTAAACGTGCATTTTTCTAAACTGCAACACAAGCACTCTGAGTGGCAAACGTAGTGTATGCTTCTGTCTCAATGCCCCTTTTGCTTGTAATAGTTTTGGAGGTTCACAAAGCTAAAACTGTTCTGGGTAATCCTGGGAAGGGTGATGTTTTCTACTCAGAGCAACTTTACGCTTCACATTGCAGCTTAACACAGCAACAGCAACAAACATAATTGGTATTTTTGTTGGAAGGCTACGTTGAAGCCATAGGGGTTTACAGGTTTATGCCCATCCTCATCTCTTCAGGGAATGAGCTCCAGATTTGTATGCTGGTTAAGAAGACGCTTTGTCTCCTACACACACAGGTATGAGCTTGACAGTGCTATTGCACCAGTTTTACATAGCTATTGTGGGACCTGCCCTGCTAATGACAGGTATATCCTGGGGCAAAGCTTAAAGGAAAGTTGTACATATCACTTTGAATTCTGGGAGCTCATATACAGAGAAAACCAACTTTTATAGACTAATAACCTTTTTTTTTAAATTAAAATACCATTTTATGCTGACTTTCTCAAAATGCTTTACAAAAAGACACTGCATTATTATTTCTCTGTTTGACAGATGGAGAAGTGGAGGCCCAAAGAGTTTAAGTAAGACTTATCAAGGGTCACACCAGAAGGTAGGAATGGGTGGCATTTGAGAGAAATGATTTGTATTATTTTGGACCCTTCTGAGCTTCTGGCTATTCTGCCAGCATTTTGCAGAAAAATGACCTGGTTTTTGACAGTAGTAGGGACTGGAAGAGACTAGGCTCAGGTATTTTAATCTGTATCATTTAAACACAAACCATTTTTATTTTAAATATAAAACAAACTCCTCCCTTGGATGTCCATACACAATATTTAGTGAAATCAGTGGGAACAGGTAACTGGGCTTTTCAGTTGACTCATGCTGTTAGTAGGGTTAGAACCCTGCATAAGTCTGCTGTGTAAATTTTGCTGCACTGGCATGCAGAGTCTTAGAGGTGGGAAGAAATACATGTTGTAATTAGCTTTTGCTTTTACTTATTTCTAGAAATACTGTGGCCTAGTAGAACAAGCAATGACCTAGGACTCAACATAGCTGGATTCTGTTCCCATCCGTTGACAGTGGATGATGTTGGGCATGTTGCTTCCCCTTTCTGTACCAGGATAGCGGCTTACTTTGTAAAGTGCTTGAAGTCAAAAGATGAAAAGCGCTATGTAAGAGGTAGCTATTGTGCTTGTACAAGGAATGAACTACATCTTTCATAAGTGAAAAAGTCAGAAATTCAGACTAAGGAGGCTGTCCTCATCTATAAACTCAAGATTGCATTTTTAGTGAAAATCAATATAGAAACAAAAAAACTCCTCTGAATATAAGTTGTCATGAAACCCGCCACTGACATCTTGTGCCTTGGGTATGCTGCACTGTGGCATTTCAGTGGAATGTAAGGTTTCATTTACCATTAGCCATTTACTGCAGTAGTTACACAGCCAAGACTCCCCATGATCTTGAGTCTTAGCTGCAATAGGACTGCAGGGTCTGGCTTCATATGTGCTGTACTGCTGAGACCAAATGAGTAGTTAAAGGAATTAAAGAATGCCACGGTAACCTGAACTCATCATTTTTCTTGCCCACATTATTTTGGTCTTAACTTTAACTTCCCAAAGTATATGTAGTGTTCACCCAGCTCTAATTGTTTTATTTATATCTATATCTATCTATAAATATGTGTGTGTGTAACATATTAGACATGGGTGCATATTGCAGCTGTGTGAATGTTGCATATACATATATATACGTGTATAGCTATCGATATAGATGTGGGTGTGCATGTGTGTACACACACACACACTTTTATTCTTTAACAAAGGAAAGAATATGTGATGGCAGCAGGCCAATGTATTGTATATCATTACTACAAATAATTTCCATTAGTGATAAAATGGCTTATAAGTCATAAGAGGCAGAGCCTCAAGTGAGTCATGAAGGTAATTCCCCCTTAGTTATTATCACTCTGCTCAACAGGCCTTTGATATATGTAGTCCTTTAGCTTTTTTATTAGATAACTACTAGTGAAGAGCTTAGAACCCTTTGACATTCCTTTAGAGGCACACCATGCCAAGGGTTAATCTGAATTTCAATATGTTATGGATTGTATGAAGTTTGTATGGAAGTTTCGAGCTCTGGGAAAGGGATAGATGCAAAGGTTTGCATGCACCCATGGCTCTTCCATTCACTCTAGTGTAAATCAAAGGTAACTCCCTGGAGACCAATGGAGTCACACTGGAGTAAAACAGGTGTAAGTGAGAAGAGACTCAGGCCTGTGATTTTATTTCTCCCATTGCTTTCACCAGCAGTGAATTTTCCTCACACACAACTCAGTGTGGGACACTACAATAATAATGCTTGCTAATTTCAAAGCATAATAGATATCACTGCCATTTAAACAATATGAGGTCTCAAGTAGTCCCCACCACACCTGCCCATATATAAGAAGGTGGCATGAAAGATTGGTGCTATGCAGGGCCTCAAGATCTTTTCTTTCATGGGTCTTGTCATCAGCAGAGTCCTTTGATGGAATTACTGCACAACTTTGTGTAGTCTGCATGCTTTCAGAGAATTTTTATACCAAAAACACACACAAAACATGCAACAGCTATCAAACAAAATAACATCTGCTCTTTCCCCTGTAAACATTGCCTGCCTGTTATGCTGATCTCCTTGTGTGAAACTCTGTCTACACACTAATTTAATGATTGCAATCTCTAAACACAGGTAACAAAAGTTTGTTGTGGTGAGGTTTTTTTTGGTTTGGTCTTTTGGGTGTTTTTTTTTTTTTTTGTCTGGTAACACTAAAAGGTTCTGAGACTGAGTAATAGCCTAGGGGGGGAAATTCTATAGTAAATGACTAATCCCTTTAGTAAGTGCATTTCTGCAGAAACTATTGTATTATTATAGTGGCATGTACAAAGGAAGTAGGGCACTGCTGGTCCAACAGTGATAGCTACTCCTTAGATGGTATTACCATAAAGCCATTTTGTCAATTTACCTTATTAATTTTTTTCCCTGAAAAGGATCCTTTTTTTTCCTCAAAAACCTATAGTGTTTTGAGTAAGATATCGTTGACCATTGTTCTCATCTACCATTGAACATATACAATTATATTGTTCAAGCATTCCTCAAAATCCTATATAATATCAAAAGCAACCCTTTTGAATTGATAAAATGGTTCAGTATCAATCATATTTATTCGTTTATTCTGTTCATTTGTATATGTGCTTAAACATACAGGCTAGTCTTATGAGATTTTTTTTTTATCATCTACAGTGATGACCCTCCCCTGCTATGAAGTAAGTACATGATCTAAAATCTATTATACTCAATGGGAATTTCTCCACTAACTTGGATGGGCTTTGGATCAACCCCTACATTACCGCCTCTCATAGGATTTCTGACCTCACTGTTACATTATCCTTTTAGTTTATGGTTGGATCATTCACAACCTGCTTCTGGATAGGTTGCTTGAGAAGGTAGAGGTACTCAGCCCCAAAGCCCACTTTATGTAACGCTCACTTTTCTGTCTGGTTTGACTTTTCAGACACAGCATAGCACAGAGAGACCATTCTCCTCTCATTTACAATGATATCCCTTTTAGGGATACCTTAGTTACTTGGATTTTGTTAAAGCAGATGGGGTGTGTCTCTTTCGAATGGGAAGTACTTCTCAAGAAGTAATTCTGGGAGGAAGTTCTGGCTTGCCACTTTAGTCCTACCTCTTGGGGAGACAGAGAAAGAGAGAGAGACTGCTTTGTTACAGTAACTCCAGAAGCCAGAGGGGCACTCCTTTTCCAGTAATAAATAGATGTGATTCTTTTGATTATGAGCTTCTGCTGGTCCATTATTCTAGGGACTGTGATTGCTTATGCAAACCTGTGTAGAATGCAAGGCCACTTAACAACAGACACATTGACTTCAGTTAACTATGTGCTTAAGTGCCTATGTGGACTCTGGCCCAGATTGTTACAAGATCAATTCTGAATCCAGATCACACGTTTAGGATTTTGGGGAGCAGAAATGTTATCAAGTATTGATTTGAAAACAATAACAATTATGGGAATACCGGACAAATCTGTCTTTCAGGGGAAACAAAAGGATTATCAAGAGGTGAACTGCAGGCTGCTCTAGTCAAATATGAATATCTTGCCGTTCATTTTTGGTAAGGGAATAGAGCAGACTGTGTTCAATGGTCAACACGGTATTCAAGGAATAATCAGAGGTCAAACCCTAAGATAGTTGAGCATTTGCCAAGAACTCACAATTCCCACTGAAGTTAATAGAACAGGAGTACTTGTGGCACCTTAGTTAATGTGAGTTGCGGATCAGCTCCTTGGATCCAGGTATTGTTTGTTATCCTTCTACTACTTCATGGCTGTTTTTGGGAGTATCTGGAGTAAACTAAGGCACGGGGGGGTTGAACAGATAGGGAAGCTGATTTTATATTGAAGGAGGGGGCTTGGTTTCAGACAAAAGGCAGCAGGCTGAAGTTACAGGGAAAGGGAAGATGTGACGAGGAGGTTCAGGAAAAAGAGGCAACTCCAAGGTGCACAATTTCAACATTGAATGTGGGTTCTAATGAATAGGTGGATATCTATAGGGATTTATCTGATCTGTCGTTCATTACTCATATTCTCTCTTCATCCATTTTGACAATAAATTTAATAACAAGCCCTCTGAATCTCTTGTACTTGTTAAAGTTTCATGCCATCATCAACATATTCTGAACTAGGACTTAAGTTAGTTTTGCCCACAGCAAATAATAGTTTCCATGTTTTCAATACCTTGGGGGAGTCTGACAATTACTAATTGATGGTTTTTCCCTGCTTGAAATCATTACTGTACTTCGGACTTTCGAAAAGTATGGCTCAGTCAGCTAGTCATCAAATGGGGAATTAGTCTCCCTAGTGCCAACAGTAAATTCTCCAGTTCATTCAACAACCAGTTGAGCAAGCTTCTCAATATTTAACAACATCAACTATAAACAAGCAATCTCTTTGCCTATTTTATTTTCTCAGGAGAGCTTACACCTTCCCTGTCAAAATATGTACATGTACAACAGACAGTCAGCTGCTTCCCTTCTAATGATGAACTTTTTAGCATTGTAAAAGACAATGACTGTCATTGTCAGAAACACACTCAAAAAACCCTACCTGGTACACTGAGCCACAGTGCATAGAGTGTGATGGCTGTTTTGGAGCTACAAAGTTCCGAAGGACTTATCTATTGTGATGTTTTTCTTTCTGGAGTGTTGGATGCATAATATCTTTAGATAACTCCAACTACTGTATGATATTTAATCATCTCCACTGCCATGCAGTAATCACTTTTATTGCTTTATGCTAGTCAGCATATTCTTTGCACTTTAATATACATGAGGTTGATGGGAAAATATTTTTCACCGAAGGCTTTAGGGAAAATTCTTTATTTATTAATTTTTGTAAAACAAACAAACAAAAAAACTGCTGTTATTCTTTTAAAAATTGATGAAAATGATTGCCGTGGCCATATTTGTTCAAACAAACAAAAATATAGTATAATGACAACGCTATCTCTCATTTCCACATTTCACCTGGAGAAGGAAACCATTTGATCTGGAAAGCCTGTGTACTACATCAGTCCACAGGAATATCTTTTATTCATGTGTATTAAAAAATATGCAAAGAGTTTGTACAACTTGGGTAGAAAAAATGTTTGACAAATAAAACAAACATGTCCAGACAAGCGTTGCAGATTTGGGGTTTCTGGGACAAATTTTTCAAAGGGTGCCTTGCAATTCAGTTTTTGAAAATAAGCCAGAAATGTTATGTATGTAACTTTCACATGTAGACTTCTTAATGCTAATATTTTCATGTGCAACATAGATTATCCATATGTATAGTTCCAAGTATAATTGGGCCCAGATTCCTGATCATATTCTCTAGGTGCCACTGTAGTAGTAAGTACAAAAAAAAAAATAAAGGAATTTAGGCATGCAAGTTGGGTAGTTTTCCCATCTAGCTACCATGTGTGCTTATCTCAAGCCTTGTGTACAGAAGAACTTGGCTGCCAACAATTTCTTGTGCAAAATTGTTCTTGTAAAATAGAAATTTAGATTTTAGAGGTTCCTTCAGAAAATTTTGTTGCTGATGTAAAAGCCTACTGAAACGTGTCAGTTTTTCACTGGTGAAAATGTACATGTCTCAAGGTCCTTTGCATCACATTGCAACTAGCTTGTTATGTTGACCATTATATAGCCATCAATTAAGAAGAGGTTCAGCACAGATAGTACATAAACACTCCCAAAAGGTATTATTTAGAATATCCAAAGAGATACTATAGGTTTCTCAAAACCCACTGATCCCTTTTTGGTTGCTCTGAATGAGCATTCTGCTTGAGGCTAACATCGGACATGTAGTGTCAGATCATCAACTGATGTGAATCTGTATAGCTTCATTGAATAGATGGAGGGGATGTTTAGTGCACTACGCTAGGACTTTGGAGACCTGGATTCAAGTCCTGGCTAAAGTCCTGACTTAGACATAGACTTTCTGTGTGCATGTGGGTAAGTTACTCTGCCACTCTGTGACTCAGTTCCCTATTTGTAAAATAGGAATTACAAGGCTGCTCTGAGGATAAATATGTTAAAGAAGATGAGATGTTCAGATTCTCTGGTAACAAGGGCCATAACACATGGAGATAGAATTCAGTGGGACTATGCTGATGTACACCAGCGGAAGATCCGTCTCATCCTGTAGATTATGGTTATGCTGTATTAACTTGCTTGAGTGTGACATTTAAATCAAACATGAATTACAAAAAACAAAAGACTCCTCCACTTCTATCCTTCTCTTCTGTTTTGATTAAACCAGGAAAGGTTTAATCTTCCTCTTCTTTTGCAAAGGAAATCACACTCATTGCTCTGCAATCTTGAACCCTTCATGAATCTTTGAGAAAAAACTTACCCGAAAGGCACAGTTCATAGCATGCCTAGGGATGATATTTAACACCTTCAGTGCATAAAGCATAGAGAAGTAGAGGGTTTAAAATGGTTGTTATTATTATTTATTTATTATTGATATAATGTGCTAGGTCTTGTACAGACATATGGAAAAACACAGTCCCTACCCCCAAGGTACTTACAACTGAAAAAGACCAAAAACAGACAAGGTGCTGGGATGAGCTGTTACTAATTCCCAGCTAAGTGATTGGGGTGATGACTGGCCTATGTCTTGTTAGCTACAATCTTTTTTTTTTTTACATGTATAAATCATCCCCAGATTTCCCTCTACTTAGCCATTGTTACTTCTGTGGCTATTTTCAAATGTGGCTATTTTCAGTTTTTAGTTATTTTAACAGTTGCTGTTTGCTAAAGCTTTCTCTTTTCTATTTATTTTCATACCACTGACCTAGACAGCTATGGGCTACAGGGAAAGAGAATGTTAAGATTACAAAGTTAGGCAATAGGAAATGCCAAAATTCAGGCTGACTGTGCAACCCTAGTTGAGCCACCCTTGTGCGTACACATTATGATGCAGTCTTTAATTACATTGATCACATCCTATTTTTTCCACAGGACCTCCCTCTCTTGCAGAGTATAGAGTATTCAGTGAGTAGCTATTTAGTATTTCTTTTTTATCCTCGTCATTCAATGTGTGGCCCCATGCAATATTCACTGCGCACCACACAAACCCTGCACAGAATACAGAAGTATTAATTTCCTTGTGGGCTTTTTTATGGTGATCTCATTGTACTATCGTAGTGTTTTACACACATGACTGAACTGATCTTCAGAACACTGCTGTGAGGTGAGGTGATATTCTTATCCCCATTTTACACTTTGGGAACTGAGGCACAAAGATTATAGCCACACAATTGCCAAAAGTGTCTACTATTTTGGGTATCCAATATGAGAAGCCTATGACCTGATTTTTCAGAGGACTTAGAATATATAAATGGCTACATAATGCTGAGCACATCTCCTGTTCGCCTCAGCTGCAGTTATGAGTGCTCAGGACTTCTGCAAATCACAACCCAAGTATCTCAAATTGAGTATCCAAAACAATACTGTGATGGGGATGGAGACACATACTTTGCTGGTGAGTTTCACGGGATTAATAGATTCTATTCCAGATTCTGGAGGGGAGTGTGATATAATGATTAGACCCCTCTACCTGTGTCCCCCCCAACCTCTCCCTGGAACCCCCTGCTGTTAGCCCCAATGGCTTCTGTCCATCCCTATCCAGCCCAATTCCTGCCACTGATACCACTGCTTCTATTACCCCCTCCCTCAGCCACCCCAACTCCAGCCCCTGGCCCCCACCCCTGCACATAGTTTCCCTCCCATCTGCTTCTATCCTCCCTTCCACGGCTTCTGCCCATCCTCCTCCCTTCCTCTTGTCCTATCCCCTTTCCCCCATTCTTGTTCCTATCCCCTCCCTCCCAGTCTTCTGTCTCTCTCTGCTCCTGCCTTTGTTTCCCACTTCCTGGCTTCTGCTTCTATTGTCCCCTCTGCCCAAACTCCTGCCTTTGTCCTCCCAGACTGCATCTCTTCCTCTCACCCTTCTATATTCCATTCAAGTGGCTTCCTCTTTCTGCTCCATGCTGCCTGTACACCATTAGCAAGAGCACAGGAGAGACAGTCTCCCTGCTTTCAGTTCTGGTGCTTGGCACCCCAGCAGGAGCAATTGCAGGGAAAATCCAATTCAGACCCTGCAATCCTGGGATCAAGCAGTCACTTCCTTGGGATGGCATGTGTGCAGTCCAGTCAGCATGCAGGACTTGTGGGGAGCATGCTCAGTACAAATGGAATCTTCAGAGAATTTAGCTGCCAAATTCTTTAACAAATCTCCACTGAGAATGAGTGAACTGAGATTTTTCAAAGGCTCATTCTTGGCCAAATTTGGACAAATTTTCACAAGAATGGCATCTCTCTGAATCTCTGAACTCTATTTTAAGAGAAAGTTCACCTCTGTTTGAGCTTTGATTAAAAAAAAGGAACAGATCCCATGCTATGCACCCGTACCTCGAGGTCTACAATTAGAATGAGTTGCCCGAACTGTATATATAAATCAAAAAACTCTCCATTCGTGCAAGGGCCTAAGTCTTGAGCCCTCACTCATGCAAGTTTTGCCGTTGTTTAGTTTCACTACTCAAATAAAGGCTGCAAAATCAGGCCCTAGGCTACCCCAGCCCCATATTGTCAGAGCAAGTGTGAAGGAAAGACTTCGTCTCCAGTTCCTGTTGCCCGTGGTTATTGTAATATCAAACATTCAGAGTGGCCCGTTAACCTGTTCGAGCATGTCAACAGAATATTATAATATCAAAACATCACTTGTCATAAATCACAGAGGAATAAGGAATAGGTTAGCCTTCTCCTTCGATGGGAAAAACCCACTTCTATTTTTAAACAATAGAATGATTTTGATACATCTTTTAACTAACCAAAAGTAACATCCTGACAATTTTAATAGGCTAATTATACATTGATGGTCATCTAGGAATGTGCTCATTTTCAGGTCTTTATGTCCTGACAACTGTAAGAGTTATCAACTGGAAAATTGGCACACAAACACAGAATTTCAATCACTAACCCCCTGCAGGATTGGATCTGACTATTTTCATAGTCAAACAACGGTGCAGGGGAAGATGAAAGATTTTTGATCCTCCAGTCATTGTCCTGATTAGTTTTGCAAAAGTCAAAACAGTTCCCAATATACTAAGATGCACAATCAGAGCCCTCTGAATCTCTGGCATTAAAAGTAATTCATAGAGGTTTGTACTAACCTTTGTTTCAGTTTCGATTTGCGAGAGTTTGCAATGTCTCTGTGAGATACTGTTATAGAGTCCTGAATCCCCTTGCCAAAGCATGGAAAACAAGAGAGCATCTGTCACAACATCCCACAGGTAGCACCCTAGGAGTTAGCTGCCTGTATCATCTGTGCATTAAACCAGCCCTGACAAACAATACTGCTTTAATCCTCTTGAAAAAGCTCATGCTATGAAATTCTGTGTCTGGGAGCATTGTAGATGTCCCTCTGTATCTGCCTGAAAGCACCATGTAGGGATATGTCTAAGCCAGTGTCAAGGGTGCAGCTACACAGGAGCCACACATTGTTTTGGGGGAGGTTTCACTTTATTGTAACACTTGTATATCCTTCACCTATAATTTCCCCATGTGGTGGGCCACCATGTCTCTTCCATCTTCACTTTGAAAAAATGAACTCAGTGATCCATCCTTCATGACCCTCCGCCAATAGAGATCCCCTCAGATGTCAATATTATCCCCAAATCCCCAGGGTAATGATTAATACCCTGTCCCTCTAGCTGACACACCTTCCCCAGCTTACTATATGGCTTACATAAGAACATAACAATGGCTATACCGTGTCAGACCAACAGTCCATCTAGACCAGGATCCTGTCTTATGATAGTGGTCGGTGCCGAGTGGTTCAGAGGGAATGAACAGAAAAGGGCAGATTATCAAGTGATGCTTCTCCTGTCACCCTGTCAAGCTTCTGGCAGTTGGACATTTAGGGACACTCAGAGCATGGGGTTGCGCCCCCCGGCCATCTTGGCTAATAGCCATTGATGGGCCTATCCTCCATTAACGTACCTAATTTTTTTAAAATACAGTCATACTTTTGGCCTATATACAACTTGCTCTGGCAATGAGCTTCACAGGTTGACTGTGTGCTGTGTGAAGGAGTACTTCCTCATGTGTGTTTTAAACTTGCTCCCTATTAATTTCATCGGGTGACCCCTGATTCGTGTGTTACGTGAAAGGGTAACTAACACTTCCTTAATCACTTTCTCCACACCATACATGATTTTATAGACTTCTATCATATCTCCTCTTAGTTTTCTCTTTTCCAAGCTGAACAGTCACAGTCTTTTTAATCTCTTCTCATATGGAAGCTGTTTCATACTCCTAATCATTTCTGTTGCCCTGCTCTGTACTTTTTCCAGTTCTAATACATCTTTTTTGAGATGGGGCGACCAGAACTGCATGCTGTATTCAAGGCTTACAGCTGTCAATCTGGGGTTCCTGTAAAATGCACTTGATGCAGGGCCCTACAAACCCTGGGCTGATTCTGGCAGTGTGCTGTCCTCTTTTGCATGGGCACAAGTTCAGCCCCAGCAGCTCCAGCAGAGCTTGAGTGCCCAGGAAACCAGACACTGCTGCTGTGACAAAGGAAAGGGAATCAGGATACAAGGTAAGGAAAAGGGGAGAGCTACTTGGGGATGGTGATGGAGGTGAAGATGAGGAGAGGAGTAGAGTGACAGTGATGGGGGTGGGAGAGGAAAAGGAGTGGGTTTCATAGGCTAGGAGGGAAATTTTGCCAGAGTAGCATAAAATGGAAAGGCATGAGGAGTTGCATACTGGGGCTCCCACTTCTAAATATCGTTAGGCCTTTGCTCTTAACCACCAGTCTCCAGTGTTTGAGATGGAGAAGTCACTGTTAAGGCTGCAAGAAAATGAGAAATGCCTCTAAATTGCATTGAACCTCTGTTAATAATAACAGTCAGATTACAGCACCAGAAGATAAAAGGACACACAGTTGTTCAGCTATAGAACAAAGTTCTTGGACTTTTGTTTTTATGCACAAAGCTTAAAATAAACTTTTAAGTTGTTTTTCAAAAGAAGTCAGCCCCATTCTCCTTGGCCCACATCACAAAACCGCCACATGGCTTGACATCTCGCAGCAAAACAGGCCATTCTTCATGAGGAGAGTGCCAGGAATGGAGGGGAAGCAGGGAAGAGCAGTATTTGCAGGTCTGGGATAAGAGCTGCTAGTAGAGCTTTCTAGGGAAGCTTATGCAACTCCAGACTAAAGTATGCTTAGCTCATAGCAGGGCTATTAGCCCCGCACATTCATAAGCATTAAAATTCACCCACAAATTTGAAGGTGGGGAAAGGAAAGGGAAATATAATCTAACACACTCTGATATTTTTTCATGTTACATTATCCTGCCAACAGATACCATCAATCACAGTTTTTAAGAAGCACAATGACATTCTAAATGGTCTATGAGTATTACTTTAATATTGAGACTAATTCCTTGGATGAATTTTAACTTTGCTTACCCCTCCCTTTTCCTTTTACCTTTGGCCAGCTCTCTCTCTCTCTCTCTCAAAATTTTCATGGCCTCTGCCATCAGAGACCAGTGTAATTAAATTAGTGAAAGAGCAGGTAAGAGTGATATCAAAAAGTTTCTGGACACTATTTTAAATCTTGCTTGGAAAGCACTTTAAGCTGAGTCAGGAATATAACTGACAGCAAAGCAACTTGGGAAGTTTTGCTACATAGTTTCAGTAGTACATGTACTCAGAAATTTGAGCTAGAGCTTCTAAAATACAGCATTTAAATGAAATATTTCGATGGTATACAATTTATGTGTGATATACACATCCATAATCAGCAACATTAACTCAATTACTTGCCTATATGAGATGTTCCCTCTTTCCTTTGTCAAATATTAACTTGACCACAATGGGCTAAATTCTCTGGCTCCTTGTTCTGCTGCACAGTGGTGAGAATTTTCTAAAATGGGAAAATTGCACTTTAAAAAAAAAATGCTCACCTGAAAACAATTTAAGGGATTTCATTTCAAGGGCTAGTCCTTTAAGGAATTGAGAGGAACAATAATTTCCTCCACTGCTTTAGTTACTGAATGAAATTCTATAGCTTATCTTATGCACAAGGTCAAGATAGATGATTATGGTGGTTCCTTCTGGCTTTAAACATCTATGGGCCAGGTCTTCAGTTGGTGTCCACTGGGATAGCTCCATTGAAAGTAGAGAATTGTTGTTGTTGTTGTTGTTATTATTATTGTTATTTGCATTACAGGAGTGCCTAGAGGATTCAACTGAGATTGCAGCCCTGTTGTGTTAAACACTGTAAATAAGAGACAATTCCTGCCCCATGCAGCTTGCAATCAGAATAAATGAGGCCGACAAAGAGTGGAAGGGGAACCAGAGGCAAAAGAAGGCAAAGTGCTTTTCCCACAGTCACACACCAGGTTTGGGACCCACGAATCCACGTCTCATAAAACCTAGCCTAGGTCCCTATCCACGGGACTATGCTGCCTCCCTAATAAAGCTACACCATTGGTGCATCTGGCTCTGTGAATCTAATGTGTGAGTCTATTACCACTTTCTAATAGGGGCTGAGCAACTACAACTCCCACTGAAGTCAACAAGAGTTGAGGACATTCATCATATTGCAGTAATCATAAATTAGTAGATTCATTCATATATTACAGGGCCAGAACAGGCCATTATGATCATCTAGTCTGACCATCTGCATAACATTGGCCGTAGGATTTCCCTGTATTAATTCCTGTTTGAACTAGAACCAAGCACCTTCTAGCACTGGCCTCAATCTCACTGCAAAATAAATTAACTTTAGATTGAAGTGCAACAACAGAGCATTTCAGCCCCAAAAGATGAATGTTTTGGGAAGTTAGGATCTTGTCAAAAAGAGGGAGTTAATAAAAAAAACTGCTTAGCAACATTAGCTGTGGTGGGCACTGTTGAGCCCCTCCCCCCATAGCACAATGTAAGCATGTATCTCAGATGGCTGTAAAATATAGCAATATACAGACAATAAGATTAGTATTAATGAGAGGTCCAACCTTTTAATTCTTTATGTCTTGAGCTAACCACAATGTGCATTAATGACAATGGAATATTTTATGAGTCATCTTTTACTATCTGTGTTCGGTTAATGCACTCATCATTCTTTCATCTAAACTTTGTTTTTTTCATACACATGCACCTTACACGTTTGCAAGTGCTCAAATAACACGGAAGCATCACTCCTCCACCCCTCAGTCCTCTTCCCTTTTACAAGCCTAGGAGCTGGAAATTCATATGATCTTCAGGGGCAAAAGCAAAGCATTACGTTTTCTGACAGCTTGTGCCATACAGTTGGGCAGAGGGGCAAATCTTGCCCATGCAGCCATGGAGGTTACACAAGTGGGACAGCTGCAAAAGAAGGCGTTCACCCCTTGTATGGCATGGAGCTCAGCTCTGTAGCTCTGCACACAGAGGGTAGGGCATGTTCTGGGACACGGACCAAGGATGTGCTTCTATGAGGAGTAAATCTTCCCTCCTCCCTCACAGAAGGCATATTTTAGAGCAGGGGTTCGCAACCTTTTTCTTGCTGAAGCCCCCCTCAACATACCATAGAAACTCCAGGTCCCTGCCACGCACAATGCTTATCCCTGTTCTTTATTCAAATTCACTAATGCAAAAATTTTCAAAGTTAAAAGCCTAAAGTTAGGGACCCAAATCCATTCATAGGCACTGAAATAAGTGGGCTGATTTGCAGAGCCTCCGCTCCCACTGGATTGATGAGAGTTGCAGGTGCTCAGAACCTCTGACCATACAAACAACAGAAGGGCTGTTATAGCAGCTACACCAAACCATTCAGCAAACCTCAGGCTAAGTCTTTAAAAGCCCTTTTATTCTACTCATAGCAAGGCCTCCCTATACTTTGCGTATTTTCCCAACCGAGAGCACCTTAGCTCATAGGAGCTTTCAGTAGTAAGGATTGCTGGGGTTTTATAATTGCCGAGCTTGGTAATACAGCTATTAACTGTTGCACTGGTTTCTGGTTCTAACTGATTGTGTAATAGTCTATAAGTGCTTCATAATAAGACTTCTAGCAGTTTGTCCTACTTTTGAGGTTAACGACCAGTGAGATGATAGGAAGTGATAAGAGTACAAGTAGGTAAGAGCAGCAGCCCTGAATATCCTTCCTTTACCAGACTGTGTACTACTCCCCCTCTTACCTCCCCCATCCCCCCTTGAGAAGAGTTTGTTATGCAAACCTGCACAATGCGGTTCACACGGTAAAGAACGGAGACAGTTAAACCTGAGGTATGTCTCCTGCTCTTACAGTTAGTTACGATGCAAACTTTCTCGTGTTGTGCCTTCGAGATAAAAATAGCAGATTCAAAGACAGAAGAGAAGAAAAAAGCAGTTTAAAGTTTTTACCTTCAGTGCTAAGAGGGACAAAAGCTCCTAGGCTGGAAGTGGCACTTTAAATGAACTGGCAACATTCCCTGTAGAAAAGGACATGCAAAGGCCTTTTTTCCCTAGGACAGATATCTAACAGCTTACCAGTGCTTGACTGACATGTCAGTCTTTAACTCAGAACTTTGGTGAAAGAAAAAAAAAAATGAGTATAACGAGAATTAGGTTTGCAGAAATCAAGTCCCTGCAGGGTACATATGTACCGCTTGAAAATTAAGGGCCACGTTTTTAAAACTTAGCTCCAAAGTTGTGTATGCTAAATATGTGCATGTGTGAGTGAGCAGGTAACTGCAAAATTTGCAATTGTTTACACACAAAAATTGAACAGATATCTATTTGCATACACAATTACCCACTTTGTGTACCCAACGGTATATGTTGCACTCATTATTACCTGCTTGTGCCCATTTATGTATATTTTTAGGTGCAACTATAGTACCTACTTTAGAACCTTTGTCCTTTTGCCTCTCCAAGTTAACAGGCATCAGTTATGTTTTCAGATTATTTTTTCCTTAGTACAGAGATATTTTATTGTATAAAATATAAACAAAAGAAAAACACATTATATTTATGTATATACAGAGAGAGAGAGAAAGAGAGAGAGAGATGCACACACGCATAAGAAAGTTATTTTTCAGATGACATCACCTTAGTCTGCTTCTACCAACAGTCATTGTTACTATAGGTTTCAGAGTGGTAGCTGTGTTAGTCTGGATCAGCAAAAACTATGAGGAGTACTTGTGGCACCTTAGAGACTAACAAATTTATTTGGGCATAAGCTTTCATGGGCTAAAACCCACTTCATCAGATGTACTCCTCATTGTTCTTATTGTTACTATAGTCACACTTTCAGGTCTAAATATCTATGACAGAGTTGCCTGCGATAGCAAGAGGTCGCGTCCAGTCCTATGTTCTTATATTGTATCCTTCACTGATCAGATATTTAAAAGCCCAATTTATAAAGCATTAATGCTTCATTTCTGTACACTTATTATTTATGTTCACAGCACCACACTTATCTTAACCTGCTGTCGTCATGGTCCTGGCAGTTAAGTAAAAAGTATGGAGCAGGCCTTAAAATGTGTTCCATGCACAAAGAGTTCACATGTATTCGCTAAAGATTTCCACAACACTTTCCGAAATGCACAGGCAAATACGAGGAATTCAATAAATGGTGTTGCATTACTGATAGTTCTTAAGCCCAAATCAAGCCAATAACACGTTTTATGGAATAGTATATAATATTGTAGAACTGTGAAACACTGCTATCCTTCCAGTATGATGAGCCCAATCTTGCAAAGCGTTCATATGAGTAGACCTATTGACTTCTATCTAAACTGCTTGCCTGTTATCTTAGAGTGAAGACAACTTATAAATACCTATCATATGGATACTGTAGTGATAGAACTTTAATGGACAGTAAACTGTCTTTAATGCCAGAGAGTGACACACACAACCATCTGCCAGGCAACCACCAAGATCACACTCATCGAGGACTTTCCAGAAGTTAAATAACACATCTGAAAAAGAAACAAACAGAAACTCTTCTGATTTCCATAGGACAAGGGAAGATGAGGTTACTCACCCACCTGGATTTCCCTTCTGGACATGGTGCTGCCACTAGGCCACCAGGTTGGCATTGCTGCAATATACTCTCATTCTCTCTGTTAGCTTCACTGGGGCTGGAGCTTTTTTTTTTTTTTTTTGCAGGGGCTTCATCGCATGCAATCAGCGCTAACAAAACTCCTGGATTCAGATTGCTGATGGAAACCCCCACTTTATGAGAACAACTAGCTCTCTGCCATTGATTTGCTTGTTCTATATGATAAATAAGTGATAAGTATTTGCACTTTGAGATAATTCTATGCACTATTTTTTGTGTGTTACGTTTCACCCTTGAATTAAATGTTTTTGTTTTCACTTATTGGGATATACATGTAAAAAAGAGAGAAAGAAAATCTCAGATTTCCCTTCCCAAATAAATTATCAGATATTTACCTGCAGTTTCTTATCCTAATCGTGTTTTCCAAAGTTTCTCAGTGATGCATCTCACAGTGACATGTCACATGTTGTGTCAGTCATACTGTATTACATTAGCAGACATGACTGACAAACCCCAAGGTGACAGCACAATGCAACACATCATCCAGGAAATTAGAAAAAAATACAGTTTCCCCAAAGTATAATTAAAAGGATGCTTTTAAAGATTTGTCTTAATTGTTCTCTCTTTGGCTGCTAAAGACTGTGAGATTGGCGAGCCCTTTGTGAATCATTCACAGGAAAAATTGGAGTTTTAATTAAAACCGTGTGTGCCCGGTGTGAAGGTGGGGGCAATACTCTAGATCTATTTCAGCCTCACAATATAGCATTTTTACAAATAATTAACTATATTTGTGAGTGGACTGAGGTGCAAGAAAAAGTTGTGATTTGGTGCCCTCTTCCTACATCTTTGTTCACTGTTCCTTTCTTCTTATCAGCCAATGCAATATTTTACCTTTCTGTCAAGGGTATCCCCCTTTCTTCTCAGTTGGGTGTGGTGGACAACGTTAGCTCCTAAACACATCCCAGAACCATCAGGTTCAGATGTGTTGACAAGGAAAGGCCACAGCAGTTGATGCAAAGCATTCTGGGGCAAATTTGAAATCCATCCATGTATGACTAACTAGAAATAGGCTCCCCTTTGGAACTGCATAGAGTGGGCCGTGTGGAGTAAATGGTGGATTCTCTGTAACTTGATATCTTTAAATAATGAGTTGAGGACTTTAGTAATTCAGCCAGAGGTTATGGGTCTATTACAGGAATGGATGGGTGAGGTTCTGTGGCCTATAATGTGCAGGAGGTCAGACTGTATGATCACAATGGTCCCTTCTGGCCTTAAAGTCTATGAGACATAGTCATTGCCAGATAATAGATGTTTGGAGGTTGCCTGCTGGCAAGTGCACTTATTAGTCCTGGTTCTGTTCTGTCCTTGGAACCTGCATCCCTGACCTGTGTAAGGCTGCTCTTGAATATTGTAGCAAAAGTGACAAAGGAAGGAATCCCACAGCGGTATTACTATGGGCTGGTCTATACATGCAAAGTTATGTCTGTTTGATTTAAAACTGATTTAGTTAAATGATGCAAAAAGTTGTATGGACACTCTTAAACTGATATAAACCTGACCTCTGCTGATTTAGCTTAAGCCAAATAAGAACTGGTTTAAGATAAACTGAAATAAGAGTCCATACTCAGGGCTTTGCACTAGTTTAACTCATTCGGTTTAAAAACCAATCTAAGTTAAACCAATGCATTAAATTAAACTTTTGTGTGTAGACAAGGCCCATGTGACATTTGAGATGGGCAGAAATTTTCTGTTCAAAAGAGTTAACTACTTCCAAGCCACTGAATACTGCTAATCAGTGAACGCTTCACGGACAATAATTGGTACCTTTGATAGGCAGTTTAGCCGACAATACTACAAAGGTTGGGACTGATCCTGGGGTCCAGCCAAACTGCCAGGAGTGAAACTTGGTATCAGGTGTGTGCATGAAAGTGGCTTAAAACTCACCTTTGTGTTTCTCTAACATTGGGGCTGCTCTGTGCAGGGCCAGTCCCTTGGTGGAAGTTAGATTTGTGTGACAGTAACTCTAACTTACACTAACTACCAGTGGTCCCATGGGTGTACAACAGCACAAGGGATTTGGTAGGGTGTAGGAAAGTTCCTGCACACCCCCTAAGCCAGCTGCAAGGAGGGAAAGGTGGCAAAGGAGTCAGTACACTTGTTCTGTGCCACTAGAGAATCCTGCTAAATAGGGGAAACCTCCATTGGCTTACTGATCTGGCTTCCTGGGCAGAATCTGCTAGTGATATAGTGCATCCTGGCCTTACCAACCCCCATGACCTAGTCATGTTTAAAATGGGGGATTGTTTATAACACATAGGGGACTGAAGGATCAGGCTGTAAGAGTAACATGATTGTTCCAAATTCATAGTTGTAGTTGCCCATCTTTTTTCTTGGTATGGTGCACTAAGCTTATTAAACATTAGAAGAGAGATTGGTCCAAATCCTGATGTCCTTGCTCGATTTTCCCAGAAACCTCACTCAGGCAAACTCTTAACTTCCCTGCTGGAAGCTCTATGGATAAAAAGCACTATATAGGGGATAGGTATTACTATTAATATATATTGTCCTTCATACCCACCCATTGAAGTGGGAACTGATTACCACTGCACATGTTCAGCACATTCCTCCTAGGTCAGCCAGGTTCTTTTTTGGCACACATGGACACTGCCTTCTAGCAGCATGTTAAACACAGAGGGGGTCACATACTTTCATTTATTATGCTGGCCAAAAGCCCACACAAGCTAAAGTACCAATGACGTCATTCAGAAGTACACGAATTCAGCAAAAAGCAGCTTCAGAAGACCTTTTCTTTTCAGTAGTCCCTGTTCCTTGTCGAAAGATTTAGCCTGAATGGTCTGTGCCAAAAATCTTTTTGTGGCATCACAGACAAATTCTGAAGAGTGCACTGGGAGAGGGGAGGGGTCAACACAGCGAGATCTACGATGTTAAGATGAATCTAAAATTCCATTGAAACATTCTGCCTGCCTAACATAGGATTTTTTTTTAACTACAGAGAGATAGATGGGTATTAAAAAGTACCTACCGCTTTCCCTTTTCTTGTGGCTAGCTGCAAAGAACTGGCAATAGCCCTGGGTTCAGATGTACAGATAATTAGTGATGGGCAAACTTCAAAACATTTGGAGGTTGAGCTGAAGTATGTATCCAAGTTTGCATGCTTATCCTAAATTCTTAGGGCAAAAATGCGGCTGACAGACAGGCTTTGTTATACAATTTCTGATGCTTCCTGTTTGCCAAGTGGCTTGAAATGCTGTGAGAATAACCTCCCTTTGTGTGATGTTTCCATAATTAAGCTTCTGGTTTTATTTGGATGTAGCTTGTGCACCTTGGCATAGATCTACTGAAGTCATCCAAGGATCTGACCCATAAAATTCAGAGGTAAGCAAAACTAAATCAACAACAATATGACTCAAACTTTTGTTTTGAACTTCAAGGAAGGCTTAATGTGGGTTCCGTTTGAGATTTGGCCAGTAATAGAAATAAGCCTGAAACAAAACACTGGATCCATGTAACTAAGAACTTTGGGAAAGTACATATCTAGATCAGTACTTAGTAGCTGGACTGTGTATGTACCATGGACTGAAGCAAACCCTCCATCTGAACACCCAGACTCTGGGAAAGTTTGAATACAGGAGTACATTCTGACATTTTGTCCTATGTTTAGTCAGTTGCTACTTTTATCCAAACCAATTTGTCTATCATTACATATAGTACTTAACATGCACAAAATAGTTTATTAAAAAACAAACAACTTTATGTGCTGTAACTTGAAAGCTGATTTTTATGGTTTTGGTGTGACTTTGAAGCTCCTACTTGTTCATCAGGCTAGTGGAGAATGGGGATGTTAGGTAAGAGATCTATTTGGGCTCCAAAGGAAGAAGCCTAAATGACACTTGTTGTTAGCCAGTTGCAGAAGAGGTGGAACCTAAGCCCTGAGACTCTCATTTGAAAATGACAGTCATATGTGGCAGCCACATGTGGATAAGGGGAAAGCTTGGGTAAACATGACGCCAGTGAGAGTCTGGAAAAGAGCCTTGTGTGTATCAATCTTCAGACCTGGAATAGAGCTGTGCATACTTAATATTACCGCTAATAATAATAATAATAATAATAATAATAATAATATAATAATGAGCACCTCCTCCTAACTTCACATATCCCGCAGCACCACAGCCCTGGTTTGTTTTGGGATGGGAAGAGATGAGCAATTCACCTCTTTACCCATTTTCCCCTCCACAGGCCTGGCTGGCTTGAGAGCTGGCAGGAAATCCTCATCCTACTTCCTGCTGGCAGCTCTCCTGCCATTGGAGCATGGTAATGCCACTCCAGAACAGTTTGGTCAGATTTTGAGTGGAAACCAAGCTGAACCACCAAGTGTCTCATGCTTCATCACTCATTGTTCCCTGGAAACATGGCCTAGCTCAGAGGTGGGCAAACTACAGCCTGCGGGCCACATCCGGCCCGCGGGACTCTCCTGCCCGGCCCCTGAGCTCCTGTCCCGGAAGGCTAGCCCCCGGCCCCTCCGCTGCTGTTCCCCCTTCTCCGCAGCCTCAGCTCCTTGCGCTGCTGGCGCAATGCTCTGGGCGGCCGGGCTGCGAGCTCCTGGGGCAGTGCAGCTGCAGAGCCCGGCCTGACCCGGTGCTCTGTGCTGCGCAGTGATGTGGCTGGCTCCTGCTGGGTGGCGCAGCTGTAGCACCGCCAGCCACCAGTGCTCCAGGCAGCGCGGTAAGGGGGCAGGGTGGATAGAGGGAGTTCAGGGTGGTGGTCAAGGAGTGGTCAGGGGGCGGGGGTGTGGATAAGGGTCGGGGCGGTGAGAGGGCGGGGATCAGGGGGGTTGAATGGGGGCAGGAGTCCTGGGGGGGCAGTCAGGGGCAGGAGTTCTGGGGGCTGTCAGGGGACAGAGAGTGGGGGGGGGGGTGGATGGGGCAGGGGTCCCGGCGGGGGCTGTCAGGGAACGGGGGGGTTGGATGGGGCAGGAGTCCAGGGGGGGACCATCAGGGGGCAAGAAGCAGGGAGGGGTCGGATAGGGGGCGGGGCCAGGCCACACCTGGCTGTTTGGGGAGGCACAGCCTCCCCTAACCGGCCCTCCATACAATTTCTGAAACCCGATGTGGCCCTCAGGCCAAAAAGTTTGCCCGCCCCTGGCCTAGCTTCACAAAACTGGGTGAACCTGGGATGAGCTTCAGGTTTGCAGCTGTTTTTTTCCACCTGGTTTTGCATTTTGTTCTAAATGCTGCACACAACTCTAGCTCATAGTAGCTTCGCTCAGTGAAAGCCCAGCCACTCCCGAGAACTTCCTATTGTCAAATAAAACCAAACCTAACCATGGAAAATGCATTTTATAATATTTTGTAAAGGATTATTTCATTTTTTTTAACATTTCCTGGCCCAGAGGCATCGTCTGCAGGGAGTGCAATCTAAGGACACTGTAATGCTGTAGTTTAATGAAACTAACTAACTCTGTCATTTTGCACTTGCATACCAATGATGTTTACTATATTTCCTTGTTTTATGTGCAGCGTCCAGACAATCATTCTATTTGATGAACATGAAAGGTTGAAGTCATGGTCAGTAGCTCCAGAATGTAGAGCTGGCGAAGGAGCGACTGTTTTCATTTTTAATCAATGGACCAAATTCCTCCTTGGTTTGACTCCATTGACTTTAATGGATTGACATCAGGGATGCATTTGGCCCCATGTGGCCACCCCAAGAGGAGATGGTGGGGTTGGAGAGGAAGGAAGGGGGGAGAAAAGCAGGCTGTCATCTCTGTCATCCCTTTCACTGACCCAGCATATGGCTCGAACTCACATGCTGGAGAAGCGTGATGGGCTTATCTGCATTTCAGTGCTATTCAGTCGTCATTGTCGCTGAAAATGTGCAAATAAAATAAGCAAGAACATGATAAAACAGAGTAAGAAAAATCTCTCTCTATTTAAAGCAGCTGTTTGGGTGCCAGCTGCTTAGTTACAAATACATCTTTAATGAAATCAAACAATCCAGCAGCATTTATTGATTGCTAACAATTGTTTTAAATACAGTCTGGTAGGCTGGGCTGTTAACATCCTTTTTTGTCCAATTAGTTCAGTTGGTTTGAATTAGAGATAGTTTGCTATTATCTTAAAAAAATGCAGCTCACCAGACAACATATTTTTTCCCCTCCAGAATAAAGTGTGGCAGAGCTGCACAGAATAAACGATTTCCATGTTACTCCAGCTGTTTGGGGGAAGGCAGCCGAGCCCTTTATCAAGCCCTTTCACCTCAGCAACTGCAGTTCAAATCCAACCTGAGTTCTTGAGTTAAGAGGAAGTGGTGTTTTCTCCTTAGTGCCTGTTGAACAGTGGAAAGGACAAAGACCCCGTGTTTCTGTGGCACTTCACAGCCAATTTCTGAAAGAAGGATAACAGAGTCCTGTGGAAACTTAAATCTTAGGACTGACCTCTATCTACCTATAATTCTACACTTGCTAGTATAGAGGGAAAAGCATCAGCATTTTTGTAAGGGAACAGGAAACTATTTCAGCCTTGTTTTTTATGAACCTATGAAAATCCACCATTGACTACAAACTTGAAGAAGTTCTGTTCCTAAACAAAGCCCTGGCTTTTCATAGAATTATGTATAAGTCATATTGGCACTAGCAGGAAATCCCTAAGTACCATGCTATTTCAGTAAATCTGTACTTACATTCAAGTATTCATTAAGGGACTGATCCTGTAGTCTTTTAGATCCA
This sequence comes from Terrapene triunguis, assembly GCF_002925995.2. Lineage (NCBI taxonomy): Eukaryota > Metazoa > Chordata > Testudines > Emydidae > Terrapene > Terrapene triunguis. The sequence goes on from NW_020664447.1 coordinate 76,749,828, forward strand.
GCAAAAATTCACACTGAGTTCACAGGAAGTCTGGCATTAGGCAGGATTGAGACCTAGGTGTAGCATGCACCAGGATTATGCAAAGTTCATCATTTTAGATTCCCCACTGTTTTGTTCTGCACCTACTCACACAATCATAGAGTATCAGGGTTAGAAGGGACCTCAGGAGGTCATCTAGTCTAACCCCCTGCTCAAAGCAGGACCAATCCCCAGACAAATTTTTGCCCCAGATCCCTAAACGGCCCCCTTAAGGATTGAACTCACAACCCCGGCTTTAGCAGGCCAATGCTCAAACCACTGAGCTATCCCTCCCCCCCGATCTATTGTAGCTATTGGACATACCTCAGAGTACCAATCTGAAAACCATCCAAAGTGGAATTAGCAGAGTAAATAACTGTAAAAATGATACAGTAAAATACTAATGTGGTTTGGAATGTTGTGCTTAAATAAATAATCAGAAATTCTGGCATATGATACATTGAAGGTACTGATACCACAGTGATGGACAACATTAAAATCACCTAGGTAACTAAATGGATTCTGTAAACTTTACTCATGTAGCACAAGTAGTCCTACTGTAAGCATTGTGACTACTCAGGTGTGGAAGAACTACTCACCTGAACAATGATTTGCAGAACTGGACCCATATTTATTTTCAGCCTAAATACTTCATTCAGAAACTAATGGTTAATTTATGATTACATCATTTCCTTGGACTCCAGCAACACACGAGGCTTCATGACTACATCTCTTTGCCTCATCAGGCATTTCTGCCAGAAAGCCACATGAAAATAGCAGTAGCAGCATTTGCCTATATACTAAAGATGGGCCTGATGAAAAATACCATGTCTGAACACCCTGCAAATGTTGAGAAAATTTAGAACTAGATCCAGATCTGAATGTAGTAGGTTGGGCCCATTTCATCCATCTGTGTGTGTGCGCATGCACACATACACATCATCTTACTAGGACCTAAACCTTTCACTAGTATGCTCAGGTAGCATCTGGACATGCCTCAGTATATTGTCCCTTAACAAAGATTTAGTATCTTCTCCAGCAATTTAATACGGATGTATATAAGGTAAACTTATCAGGTATACCTTCTGTTTATCAGTTGGCTGACGGTGCAAAACTCTAAGACCACTAAAACCATCAACTTAGATCAAAACCTGATAAAAAGTCATTGGCTATTGGTCTGGATGTATTTTTTTTAATGCTAAACATAGCATGGCTTTTCTCTATTATAATGGGTATTACATGTAAATGAACTTCTTTTGTTGTCACAGTAAATGAGTCATTAATGTTTACTGCTTAGTAACACTGCATTTTATACCTCAACAATTCTGGCCTAATTGTTTGCAATCCTTTTATTAATATGCACAAGATGCACAGTAACTTGTTGTTTGATATGTGTTGGTATTACACCAAAGTGTAAATTGGAGTTACTTTGATAAATTGATTGAATGATTTATTATTACTAGGGTTACCAACCCTCCAGGATTATCCTGGAGTCTCCAGGAATTAAAGATTAATCTTTAATTTAAGATTATGTCATGTGATGAAACCTCCAGGAATTCATCCAATCAGAATTAGCAACCCTAATTATTATTCATTATGACAGTAGTTCACAGAGATTCCAAATGAGGCTGAGCCCCCATTGTGCTTGACACTGTACAAACACCGAGGAAGTGACAATCCCTGCCCTGAAGTGCTTACAGAACAAAGAGTGGGAGGGGAAATAAAAACAAAGAGAGGTTCAAGGCTTAGGCCACGGGCAGAGCTACGAATAAAATTCAGGTCTTCTCAGTCCTGGAGCAGCAGCCTATTTACTGTACCATGCCACCTCTCAAGCTTCAGTTCACTCTAGCTTTACTAAGTACACCTGTATGTTTGGTCCCATCATGTCACATCCGAGTGGACAATCCTATACTACATATCAAAAGTACACCTCAAGAACTTTTTCTTCTTTCTCCAGAGCACCATTGTAATGGAGGCTCATCAGAACCAAAGTATGTGTGCTTTCTAAAATGATGCCAGTGACTCCTCTATTACTTTAAAGACAGCATGGTGAGATTTGTTTAATATTTCAGATCCCCTATCATGTAATCCCATATTACTAATAATATTCATAATAATTAATTATTATGGTAGGACCTAGAGGCTCCAACCAAGATCGGGTGCCTTTTGTGCTAGGTGTTGTACGTAAACATTTTGAGAGACAGTCCTTGGGCCCTGCCTCGATGGGGAAAAAAAATATATGCTTTCAAATATTTTTACCTCAATCAAGCTTTTAATGGTTGAAAAGCATTATCAAGAGGCAGCTAACACATTTGACTTCTGCCCCAGGCCAAGACACGGCCAGCTAATGACTTTAAACAGGTAAGCTGCATCTGACTGGGGTGAAAAACAAACCTGGGAGAAAATATTGGGTGTTATTATCCCCCTTTAATAGTTGGGAAATGGAGGCCCAGAGCGAATAAATGACATGTCTAAGGTCACACAAAAGGTCTGTTATAGACCAGACAACTGAATCCAGATCTGCAAAGCTCAGTCCAGTGTCTTAATGAGAAGACCACCCATCCTGTTTTTCCAGACTATTAATGTTATGTACACTGTAACTCTAAAAGAAAGGGCTCAAGCTACAATCAGATGTTTTGGTTTTTAGACATTAATTTCATGCCCTAATTTATCATTTCTATATATGTGTAGATTCCACACTGTTCCAACCACAGCAGACACAGACTGAAAATTGTCCAAGCTTACCCCTTTCCTGGTGCTTACTGAAACAACAGCAACAGCAATAGAACGTTGGGGGGGAAAACACCCTACAATGCATAAAAATAGTTCCTTGGACTCCCGTTCAGTTTCTGACTGTCCCACGGTTGCTTCTGCAAAGAGTGAGGAGATAGATTCTACGTATAGATGGTTTCGTTTTCCTTAAATGTGTGACTCAGAGCCTTGGCTTCCTCTTTTATTTTTTATTTTTAAAGTTTTTGTCCTTTCAGATTAGATCAGTGGAAAACCCCCACTCGCCCACCCATTTTCACCCCATAGCCCAGGCTCTCACACCGTACCTCCAAGTGTTCTAGTCTCCTCCATTTTCTGTTCTGCAGACCTTCTCCCTTTGCTCCAGTATCTAGGTGTCTCTCATGTTCATACAGCCAATCATCCTCTTTTACACCTCCCTTCCCCTGCTCTAGTTTCTGCCTGTTCTCTGCTTCATCCAGTTCCTGCTCATTATAGGCTTGATCCAAAGCCAGTTGAAGTCAATGGCAGTCTTTCCATTGACGTCAATGGGCTCTGGTTTAGACCCCCTATTACTGACTACCCTGCTCAGCCATGTTACTAATTACTAACATTCCCATCTTGCTTCCTCCCTACTTTCTCTCTTCAGGGAATCTGCTTTAATGTAATTACACTAGGCAGGTGGAGTAATTAACCTGTCATTCAAAGTCCTCCACTTAACTCTCCACTAACCTTACCAGGCAACCTAAAACTAGTGGTGAGGTCTACAAGCACCAGGGCCCCATGCCCCTTTGCCTTCAAGTCTTCCCTGTTTTTATAAGGCTATGCCGACACTGTAATTGGAGTTGTAATTGCAGCACATGTACACACTGTTGAGCTAGCTTTAATATAATTATGTTAGGTACCAATAGTAGTAAACCACAGGCTGTAGCATAGACTAGCCATTGAGTATGTACTCAGGCTTCCTAGAGGGTATGGGCTTGGGCAGCTAGCCTTTGCTTCCATGGCTTTGCTGCTATTGGTACTCATGCTAGCTAGATTAAAGCTATCTTGCGTATATCTACACATGCTGTAATCACACCTCTGACTGCTGTGTGGATATACTCTAAGTGCAAAACTGGGACCTTGAGGGAGGTGTATGAGTGTGATTAAATGGTTTTGCTGGTGGGGATGGGGGTGACGGAGACTGGAGGGCTAGAGGGAAGAAAAGGGTGCCTGACTCTTCCCTCTCCTTTCTATCTCTCTGTTTCAGAACAAAAAATGGAGACCCATTACAGTAAAAGGACAGTGTGAGGGGAAATAATATTTATTTCTCTGTCTTCCCTTCACAGTTTTCTGCTAATCCCAGCTTCACCCCTAGCTTTTACACTCGTATCTCCTAGTACTTTCTTCCCTGCACACCATTGGTCCTGCTTTGAGCAGGGGGTTGGACTAGATGACCTCCTGAGGTCCCTTCCAACCCTGATATTCTATGATTCTATGATTATCATTCACTCACACCCACGCCCCATTCCTCTCACCTATCTCATTTCCTTCACAAAGCTGCCAACCCGAGAGATCACCTTTCCAGCTCAAAACTCCTCCCCACCTGTGTTTCCTTCAGTACAAAGGTATTCAGAGCTTTCTTCACACCTTGCCCCCCAGTCTCAGAACCTCTTCTTCCTACACCACTTTCCTGATATAAAGCTGCCCTAAAGATGGTTATTTGGCCGCAGGAGGATCCAGCCTCCTTCAGGGGATCCTCAGGTTGGTGTAGAATTGCTGTAGCAACTCCTACACCACTCCATCCCTCTGGTCCATGCAGGTGACATGGCCATATGAAGAGACCCATAGTTCCTACTCCCCACTGATCCCTGGCTTCAGAAATGGCCCATAGTCATCCCTCAGGCTGCCCTAAATTGCATCAGGTGGACTGGCTTGTCACAGACTGGCCTAGGACCAGGAGAGCAAAAGAGTAATTTAAGCCCCTCTTTGCACCATGACCTTCTAGTTCTCACCCTCAGCACAGTATCTGGCCCTGGCAGTCTAACTACTCATTTTACAGATGCAATCAGGTAAATGCTAGTATTGGCACTTGCAATTTGGTGTCTATGAAACCAGAGGCCATTTGTGAAAATCAAACCCAAATATTTTAACCAAAATGCCATTAAAGTCTGTCATTTTTGTCTACTTATGAACATCTGGCACTGCAGATATACAGTAATAATATCCAGTCTGGCATAAAAACATTCCAGCATAATTAATTGAGACTCTATAAAAAAGCATAATTGGCAAATTGGCACACTACTAACATATTAATACTCTGACCCTTGCTATATGAGCCTCATGAATTCAGATGCATTATGTTGCCATAGGATGCTGTGATAGACATAGAAAAGTGAAGTAGTGAGGTGACAGAGCTCAGTTGCATGAATCAAAAGATTGCTGTGTTCAAAGACAAGGATTAGTGTTAATAATTTCCCCCCAGGGAATGAAATATTGGATCCAGGTTCCTTTAAAGCCTGTAGGTACAGAATGAGTGTTGTCATGATGCAGAAAGGAGAAGGTTCTTGTAACTAGGTTATTTTAGCTCCTTTTATTTGATAAGAATGGCCTAGGAGATAAAACTTTCTGAGATGCTTTCCCACGTAATTGTCTTTTTATTATTATTGATCACATTTACACATAGGAATATATATACACAGCACTTGTTACAAGCTATTTACACCCTTAGGTAGCTTGTAAAAATACTACAATATTCTGTGATAATGGTCCAGTGACATTTGCTATTATTATTGTCATTGTTATTATTACTGTTGTGGTGATTGTTCTGCTGCAGCAGCGTCTCAAGGCCAAGGTCAGGGCCACGTTGTGCTAGTGTATGCAATTAAAAGATGGTTCCTTGCCCTTAAGAGTCTACAAATTAAGCATAAGACAAGAAACAACAGGTGGATACAACAAACAGAGCACAAGGGAGCAGTGAGATAGTTATGATTCATGTAATAAGCAGTGGTCATAGCACACCAGCTGCCTAATCATTGTCAAGTGTTCTGTAGGCATCATGAGACAGGTGTATTTTAAGAAAGGTCTAAAAGACGATAACATAGTGGCTTTGAAGAGCTTCTTCCTTCCACAAGAGGTGGCATGGGAGAAAATATGAAGGTGCATGTTAGAAAATTTGAAATATAGTGGTGTGGACCATGATAGCATTATATTCTGGTATATTATTAGTATTTGTTTTGGGTCTCTTAGATACACCAGGGTGAAATCTTGGCCCTCTTAAGTCAATAGCGAAACTTCCTATTGACTTCAGTAGTGCTAGAATTTCACCCTGAGAGTAGGTACACCAAAGAAAAGGGGAGATACACATGTAGCTTTTGAATCAGTGTATGCCTGATAACACTTCAAATGTGTTTGTATAATACAGGGCTAGTTACAGGACCTTCTGGAAGTGAGTATTTTCCCTCTCCAGTGTACTCCCATTGAGTTCAATAGGATTGCTTACATGAATAAAGATGCTCAATGTGAATAAGTGTTTGCAAGACATAGCTGAAACATATGATATATTCTTTCTCATATTTACTATATACAATACTTGGGAATATTTTTGTGTGGTATTTTATATATAAGGTGAAATAAATAATTCATACACAATGACATATTGTGTCTGTCTCCAGTTATTATATGAGTATGTTATTAATCTGCTTAGAGTTCTGTAGAGGTTTCATTTTTCATGTCTCTGCTACTTATATAGCTTCAGGCTTCTAAGTAAATTATAACATATTGAAATTATTTGTATGGTTTTGGATTCATATAAATAAGTGGGTCTTCTAAGAGTTGGATTTAAATGGCTTCCTTGCTCTCTCAGTATTTCATTTGAGGAGATATGTATCCTGATTCACTTCATATTTATACTAGGTTTACACTATGAATAAACCTTTACAGGAACCAGAATTTTCATTACGCAGAAAATTTCACAATTTTGAATCTTTTTCCATTCCAAAATGGAATGAAAACTAAAACAAAACAAAACAAAAATTGAAATTTCCTGTGAAATGAAAATCTGGGGAAAAAATTTGTGGTCAGTGTGCACATTTTTGTTTGATAGAATTGAAATTTTTCATTCTGATTTTGACTTTTGTTATTTCATATTATATAATGTGAAAATTGAAGCAATAAGTCACTTTGAAATGAAAAATTGAAATATTCTATTCCAAAAAGGGTAAAACAGAATGTTTCAACCTGCAAACTGAGCTAGTGCAAGTGAGGGGAAATTCAAGCTACTGGTTTGAGGAAAAACATGGAAATGCTGGAAAGAATTGTGGTAAGTAGCAAGATGGCCCAGTTGAATTTACCATGTTTTTCTGTCTCCTTCCCTGTTTTCAATGTAAGTCCAGAGGATTTTGTTTTATTTTAGAATTTTATTGGTTAGTCTAGAAAAGAAGGCTCAAATTCTGCTATAATTTAAGCTAGTGTAAATCCATAGAAGTCAGTAGACTCATTTTGGATTTGCATAGAGTTAACTGGTAGCATTACTTTTCGGCCATATGTTCTTCTGTGTTTCTCCAGTTAAAGGCCTCATTACAATCTCTATTTTGGACATGGTTCTATAGCCCCATCACGACTTGGTTGTTTGTTTGCTTTCCAAAGATTTTATTTTTGAGAGAAAAAACTTTTTATTTTTCTGAATGCATTTCTGGGAGGCAGGGCCGGCTCTGGCTTTTTCGCCGCCCCAGGCGAAAAAGCCTCCGGGCGCCCCCCCCC
>NW_020664447.1:76757715-76786064 GCF_002925995.2 Terrapene triunguis
GGTGCCTGGAGCCGGCCCTGCTGGGAGGAAGGAGGAAAAAAGGGAATTAACCCAGTGGCTATAGTCTCCTTCTTAAAATTAAAATAAATGGAAGAAATATCTGCACTTGGTATATGTTTTTAGGAAGCATGTTCATTTTTATAATTTCAATTAACTCCAAAAGGGAGACTTGGTACTTTCCAGATAGTTCTAGATGTTTAAAATAGCATAATAAATAAATAAATAAATACATAAAAATAAGTGGCTCCATATTACATTTTTATAAATGACAATGCAGACTTGGCTGGACCTTTGTAACTAGCTAGTTAATAGAACTTGCAATCCACTTAAAGAGGAACTTTTTAATTTCCAGCCTTTCGCCTGTCTACTCCCAAGACTTCTGATTTGTTTTGATTTATGAACATAACCTGACATATCTCCAGATGTTTTTAATATATTTGAGAAACTGGGTGATATCTCCTGGTCTGTCAAAAACATTAATAGGACATCTGCAAAGAGGCATGTTTTATATTTAGCTTCATCGGCATGGATTCCTTTTATCCACGAAGTAGTTCTGAGAGTTTCTATTAGGGTGTACATGATGAGGTCAAACAGAAGAGGAGAAAGAGAACCCCCCAGTTCCATTTCCCCCAGTGTAACTCGAATGGAGCTGTGAAACTGTGCTAATGTAATCCCAATACAATCAATCATTTTTGCCATTCAAAGCCTGAGAAACAATTTTGCCATCCCTCCCCCCTCGCCCGGCGTAACTGTGCAACTCTCAACTTATTACCAGCAATGTGAAAAAGACACAGATGCAAACTTATCAAAGACTAACCAAGACAGGATATCTCTGATCCCTTGATTCCCTTAGGGAAACTCCTTCCACTTAATGCAGTGCATGCTAGTTATTTTCTCAAGCTCTCTAGAGACTTCTGAAATTTATTTTCAAGGGTGTCTATTCATAATATGCTGCTTTTCTTCTGCTGCTTTGCATTTATTTATAAAGTGGAATTATTTTAAAAAAATATGGTCTGCATGATATATTATTCTTTTCCCTTTAACATTTCCCCACACCCAAGTAAGCCCTTAAGAAGGGGTGAAAGATGTACTCATTTTGCCGACTCTCTTCTGTTTTTCAAGGAGGTGATTCATTTATTTAGAACCAGGTTCAATGAAAAATGTGTCTGCTTTCTACACCGCACAACCCTCCCTCCATCTCTATGGAAAGCTGATTTGGGGAGAGCCTTTTATAAGCTTCAGCATATTCAGGGGGTGTAATTCCATATAAACCCCACCCTTATTGATTAAAAAAAGCTTGTAGCGCCCCAAAGCCCCACCTCAATGGGTAGACTAATAAAAAGAAACACCACCATAGCTAATCACACGCAAAGCCAGATCCTCCTCTGGAGTAAATCATCATAGGCCAATTTTTACACTGTTTTTACACCAGTGAAGTATCTGGCCCTTATGTGTGGAAATGAAATAAAAGATGAGGAAACACACTTAGAGATTAGATTTGCCAGTTTTCTTGCTGCTGCTTTTACAGAAGTCTCACTGCTTTTCTGTGGAATAACTTTGCCTTTTACTGAAATTTTCCTGATACATTTAGAGTTCCTTCTGAACTCGGCTGGAGGACAGAAATACATTTCTGCTTTTTCTCCCCTCCTCACTGTTTTCAGTTCGTTTTACAGTTAATTTAATGCTTGTGAAAGTTGTTAGGTTAATAGTCCTGGAGACCAAAGCCTTGTGTTTATCCACAAAATAGATACATGGGCAGTAGCTGTGCAAGTTTCCTTGTGTCCGCTCAATGCTGTGCCCGAAGCCTACAGTTGCAAAGTGATGGGAGACCACTCTTTTTCTGGACTACAGCTTGTTGGAGTGGGAGTGTCTAGAGTCTGATGCTTCACTTTCGCCTGCCAGAAATCTCTGCAGCAGACCTGCCTTCAGCCCTGACCAGACGCACTAGCTTCGGGCCCAGTGCAGATTCCTATGCTACTTCTAGTGATGGAACTAGAGGGGATGAACCAGATCTTTAGCTGGTTTAACTTGGCACAACTCCATTTTGCCAGCGGAGTGTCTCGCTCTATATTTCTTTTAATCACTTGATTTGGTATGTCTCTATATACTATTTTATAAATGTAAATGTGGGACTGGCCAGGGGTTATTCTACGCTACCCTGTCTTCTCTCCACATACCAAAATTGCCTAAAATGGCTGCCGTGGTACTTTAGTGTCAAATATAAAAAAGCCTCAGACCTGTGACGTTAGAAGTGTATAGATAGATTCCAAGGCCAGAAGGGACCATAGATCCTGATCTTCTGTATAACACAGGACATAGAATTTCCCCGAAATAATTCCTAGAGCAGCTCTTTTAGAAAAAAATCTTCCAGTCTTGATTTAAAAATGGTCAGTGACAGAGAATCCACCATGACCTTTGGTAAATTGTTCCAATAGTTAATTACTCTCAGTGTTAAAATATTATTCCTTATTTGCCAGTCTGAATTTGTCTAGCTTCAACTTCCAGCCACTGGATCATGTTATACTTTACTCTGTTAGATTGAAGAGCCCATTATTACATACTTGTTCTCCATGTAGGAATGTATAGACTGTAATCAAGTCACTCCTTAGCCTTCTCATTGTTAAGCTCAATAGATCAAGCTCCTAGAGTCTATCACTATAAGGTGTGTTTTCTAATCCTTTAATCATTCTCATGGCTCTTCTCTGCTCTCTCTACAATTTATCAGCATGCTTCTTGAATTGTGGGCACCAGAACTGGGCACAGTATTCCATCAGTGTTCACACCAGAGCCAACTACAGAGGTAAAATAACCTCTCTAATCCTACTTGAGCTTCCCCTGTGTATACATCCCAGCATCATATTAACTCTTTTGGCCATAGTGTCACATTGGGAGTTCATGTTCGGCTCATTACCCACCATGACCACCAAATCTTTGTACTGAGTCCCTGCTTCACAGGATACAGTCCCCCATTCTGTAAATATGCCCTATGTTCCTTGTTCCTAGATGTATATATTTACATTTAGCCATATTAAAATGCATATTGTTTGATGCACCCAGTTTACCAAGTGATCAAGATCACTCTGAATCAGGTACTTTAGCTCTTCATTATTTGCTACTCTCCCAATTTTTGTGTCATCTGTAAACTTGATCAGTGATGATTTTATTTTTCCTTCCAGGTCATCTATACAAATATTAAATAGCACAGGGACAAGAACCGATTCCTGTGGGACCCCACTGGAAACACACCTGCTTGATGATGGTTCCCCATTTACAGTTATGTTTTGAGACCTATCAGTTAGCCAGTTTTTAATCCATTTAATATGTGCCATATTAATTTTACATCATTCTACCTTTTTAATCAAAATGTTGTGTAGTACCAAATCAAACACCTTACAGAAGTCTAGGAATATTATGCCAACAGTAAAACCTTGATCAACCAAACTTGTATTCTCATAAAAAATATCAAGCTAGCTTGACAGGATCTATTTTCCATAAACCTGGCTTCATTTGCATTAATTACATTTCCCTCCTTTTATTCTTTATTAATTGAGTCCTGTATCAGCTGCTCCATTATTTTGCCTGGGATGAATATCAGTCCGACAAGCCTATAATTACCTGGGTCATGCCATTTACCCTTTTTAACTATACGCACATTATCTTTCTTCTGGTCTTCTGGAACTTCCCCAATGCTCCATGACTTATTGAAAATGAACATTACTGGACCAGTATTCCAAACTGAGCTCTGAATCTTTTGTGGCCCTCAAAAGGTTCCAAAAGTAACATTCTGATTATTTGAAAAATTGCCCAAGACAAACTGAAAACAACTTTATGTGACATTTCTTGCAAACTTTCACTCTAACGTCTGGCCTCAGCGAAAATTAACAAATAAGGAAATTACTGTATCAACTAGGGAAAATGCTCTTTTTTTTTTTAATCTGAGGGTGCTCAGAAGGGAAACTAATGCATTTAATCTTTTCTTCCACAATGATAAACACTCAGATTTTTTTTTTTGCAGTTTTCATTACAAGATTCTTCCTGAAACACTACAAATATAGCTGCATTTGCATGTCTCTTGTATTGTTTTCCACTGGTTTTATTCCAGTGACGTCCGTGGAGCTACTTCTGATTTACACCATATAAGTGAAAGCAAAATCAGGCCCAGAACTTTCACAAATAAGTAACGTGCTCCTCAGGCAGCCTTTTGGTACTTATATTTCAGATAGGCTGCTCAACGTGTCAGATGATGCACAGGATGTATCGACTCTTCCCAAAGGATTAAAAAGGCTACGGTTTATATTTGTATGTACTATTATTATATTTACTTGTTTTAAGTAGGATTTAAGTCAAGTCCTATTGACTTTCAATCTATACTAGATACTTATATGGCCCTCATTATCATATGATGTAAGTGCCTCACATTTTTATATTTGTCCTCAACCCCGTGACACAGGGCAGTACTATTAGCCAAATTTGCAGATGCAAAACTGACTCTAAGGCCATGTCTACACTACAAACTTTGGCCAACACAAGTTATGTTATCCAGAGCACTGTCTTTTGGGAAATTTTGTCAATGCATGGTGGGGCAGAAACAAGTTGTACAGGAGTGACTGGGAGCAAGGGGTCAAATTCTCAACATGCCCCATTCTCCATTTCATAATGCCATCCATGGACCCCAATTTCTGCCTTTTTAAAAATCCCACAAACCTCTGTGGCACTTCATGCTGTCTGCCATCTCTGACAGAAGCATGGTGCTTGCACAGCACTGCACTTTTGCCATGAGCCTTGCAAACACAGGATGAAGCATCCTCTGGTATTTGCAGAGCAGCAGGAAGAATTGCAACAGCGGGGGACATGATGATTTCGTGGGAGACAGATTACTGTGGGACATAGTGAAAACCAATTCAAGGTTGTTGGTGGCATTCACAGAGCAGCTGCAGATAGTGGAGTGCCCCTTCTGAGCCTGAGAAATGAGCCCTGACTGGTGAGATTGCATTGTAATGCATGTTTGAGACAGTGAGCAGTGGCTGCAGAACTTTTGGATGTGAAAGACCACATTCTGGGATCTGTGTACCGATCTCACCCCAGCCCTTCAGCGCAGGGACACCAGAATACAAGCTCTACTGACAGTTGAGAAGCCAGTGGCAATCCCTCTGTGGAAGCTTGCAGCACCACATTGCTACTGGTCAGTGGGAAATCATTCTGGAGTTGGAAAATTCACAGTGGGGGCCATTGTCATGCAACTGTGTGGGGCCACACTGGACTGTGACTCTCAGCAACGTGCAGGACATAGTGGATGAATTTGCAGAAATGGGGTTCCCGAACTGCAGGGGGGCTATAGAAGGCACGCATATCCCTATTTTGGCATCAGCACACCTTTCCACAGAGTACATCAATAGAAAGGGCTACTTTGCTATTTTTATGCACGCATTGGTGAATCACTAGGGACACTTTACCGACATCAATATTAGCCGCTCAGGGAAGGTGCACAATGCTTACATTTTTAAGAGCACAGGCCTGTCCAGAAAACAATGAGAAGGAACATTCTGTCCCAAGAAACAGATTACAGATTTTGGGGGCTATTAGGAATTATGTGATGTTTGGTGCACATTTATGAATATAACTTGGTCCATTAATGCACCTATTAATTTTGCAGTGCTTGCTGTATATTTATAATTATTACACAGTGTCACTGATCCCATGAGTTCTGTTGCCCTATACAATAACAAGTAGTGGGTACTTTCAATAGCGCTATGCATTCTGCAGCATATGTGAATTAATAAAGATGAATTATTTACCAAAACATATATTTTTATTGCATGCCAAAACCAGTGCAAAAAAACCCCAATGTGCCATTAAAAACAAATACAATAAAAACATCTCAGATAAATGAATGGAACAGAACTTAACAAGGGGAAAGAACATTCATGTCCATTTGAGTTCATTTTGGCTACGCACACATCAGTTGTGGGTCTCACAGGTCAGTGTATGTGTAGCTGTGGTTGTCCTTATTGTTCCCTGGTATAGAGTGGTATGGGTAGGGTTGCAACCCCTGATGCCAAGTGCACTGGGGGGGGGGGGTAGGGGGAAGGAATGGGAAGACACTGAAAAGGAGGTCTCCATTGACTCCAAAAGGAGACAAGCCCATGATTGTGGAACTTGTAGGTCAACAAGAGAGTCTACAGCATCTGTGTTCACTGCCAGAGAAGCCCCATTATGTCCCGGTGCACCCCCCCCCCCCCCGTGTCCTGGGCCTCTTTCCTTTCTGATCTTTCCCTCTCCATACTGACTGCAATATTCACTCTTCAGGCCCTCTCTTCGTCATCTGATGCAGCACTGGATTGCAGGATCTCCTCCCTATTATGGTCAGGCGCTCTGCAGGAGAGAGGGGACCTCAAGGCTGCAATTGCAACAGCTTCAGATAAAACACCACACAGAGGTATCGTATTTATAATCACAATGGATAGCAAAAGTTACGTTTCAGAACCCCCTTCCCATGCTGCCTTGGAATGTCTGTGCACAGCACACTGCTCTTCAGCCACAACCACGGTGAACATGAGAGGGAAGCAATGAGAAGGGAATTGTTCAGTTGCACAAAACAGCAATATTTCAGCCCATTTCCATGGGTATGAGTGCAGGGCAATGGCACTCAGCATTGGCATGGTTTTCTATATGGGGAGGTGATGATTTTAGCGGATATCTCGCTCCGGAGGGTAACAAAGGCACAGAGAACACAGCTGCTGGTGGCTTCCCAAAGTTGCGTGGGCCCATATGCTACTAGCCTATTTACTGCAATGATGCCTATCGAAATCATTGTGGACTGGTGTGGGAGAGCGTCCTACCCTGGAGGCAAAAATAAGGCTGTCTTCCTTAGAAATCTTCATGAGGGTTGCAGAGCACCTCCATGAGAGCTTCATTGAGATCTCTCAGGAGGATTAAAGGAAATCTCTTTCTACATAAACTGCTTTGCATGCCCCTCTCCCTCCAGCTAACTCCAGCTCTCTTTGTTGTACCGCTATCTCTTCTAGTAGGAGTACATTAATGAAAAGTCAGTGCCCGTTTCCTGCTCCACTAGGGTTGGGTGCCAGCTGTACATTTCAACATTGTAATAGGAAATGCAGTCCTATCTGAGGTGCCTTCCCCTCCACTGGCCTTGCCCATGCTGGGCTGCCAGGACTGACTAGATTGCAGTGGAGTCTGAAACTGCTCCTGGCTCATGGCACAGCTGGACCACTCCTCAACCCCCGGTTACATCTCCCGCATCCCCCTCCCTATTCACGGCAGGTGTCTGTGTCTCAGGCTCCTCAGAGTATCCACAGTGGTCTGTGGGGTGATAATGAAGTGTTCACCTAGTGTGGTAAGCAGCTTGTTGTAAAAGCGGCAGTTCTGTGGCTTGGAACCAGATTGACTCTTGGCCTCCCCAGTCCTCTGGTATACCTGCCACAGTTCCTTCGCTTTCATGCGGTACTTATGCTGATCCTTGTCATACCCATTCACCTGCATCCCCTGTACAATCCTGCTCATAAATGTCCATATTTCTGCAACTGCTCTGTAGCTGTGCCTGCACAGTCTCTTCTCCCCACAGGCCCAAAAGATCCAATACCTCCTGTCTATTCCAGGCAGGGCACATCTAGACCATGTAGCCAGCATGGTTGGTTGGGCAGTTGCACATGGCAAGGGAGAGCTGCAAGCTGTACTCGACAAGCTGGACAATCAAGAACAGGCATTTTAAACATGGGGGTTTTAAATGTGGGCAGCTTCCAGTTCACAATCGTGATGAGAGCAGTCAGTTTTGGGCACGGTGGGACAGCACCTGGATACACTTGCACTATGTCTACCAGGGCTCAACACTGTTTGGAGAGGTAGTGTAACTATATAACGATAACATGGAGCTTACTTTGATGGGAGAAAAATTTGAGTGTAGAAACATGCACAACTAGGTTAATGCAAGGTTACTTAAGTCAACCTAACTTTGTAGTGTAGGCCAGGCCTAAATAACTTGTCAAAGATCACATGAGAAGCTGGTGGCTGAGCAAGGAGTTAAACCTGTGTTGCCTCAGTCCCAGACTAATTTCCTAACCCCTGGACTATCTTTCTTCTTAGAGAGCAATGAAGGCCCAGTAGGAATTTAGGACCATGGATACATTGGAGACAAAAGCTGCTTTTCGGAACAATGACTTTCACAACTTGGCAAATCTTACCTGATTTTTTTTTAAAGTTCCTTACCTTGCAAAGTCCCCAGAGAGCACTTAATTAAATCCAGCTGAGATATTCGGGTAGGAAAAGCTAGCAGTACAAGGGAAAGAAACTATAATGATCTTTCATATTTCTGTGGTGCCTTTCATCCCAAAGGAATCTAAAGAATTGTATAAGCTATGAGAAAAATGCTGACCTGAAGAGCCCAAGTGCAATAGGAGAAAGTGGGTGCAAACAGCATATTTCTCCTGCTCACAGCACACCCCAATACCACAAGGGGAGAATTCCAGCCTTCCTCTATCTGAAGCACCAAAATAGGGGAGTTGGTGAACTAGACTGACTCCCAAGGAAACACCTGTGACCCTATTTACAAATAAAGTCATAGGAATTGCAATACCGAAGGAGACCAGTGATTCATCAAGGCTTCTAGCCCATCTCTGATGGGGCCAGCACCAGCCAGTTCATAGGAAGGTACAAGAATCCCTACAGGAGGCAATGCTTCTTTGTCTTCATCATAATTGTATTATTACTTTTTGTGTTTATGCAGACATGGATAGTAGGGTACTTAAGAGAAGACATGCTGCTCTCTTGCAGAGAATTAGGATGAATTGCAGAGCACATAGCAGCATGGGACAGCTCCCCCACCCCCTGCACCAGCAAGATGGCTCAGCCATGTGGCCAGCACTGTTTCACTGTTGCCCTTGCATGACTCAGTATGTTAAGGGTAGGACTGAACTCTTCATAGATTTTTTACAGGAAATACTGTGTTAGCCCTGAAATGCAGTCTCCCCTGGATGGAACACAGTAGGTCTATAATAGCAGATTGAGATACTGCACAAACAGTTTATGATCGGAAGGAAGTGAAGAATACCATGCAAAACTAAACCTGTAAATGGGCATTGAGATAGGCAAAAGATAGTTATCCAAATTGCAATTTAGTCACACCTTCTTGTCAACTGTCTGTAATGGGCCACTCTCTTACCACTTCAAAAGTTATTTCTCCTCCCTTGGTATCCTGCTGTTAATTGATTTATCTCGTTAGACTGACTTAACACTTGGTAAAGCACCCCACAGCCTTTCATGTATTTATACCTGCTCCTGTATCTTTTACTTCATACATCTGATGAAGTGGGCTCTAGCCCATGAAAGCTTATGCCCAAATAAATTTGTTAGTCTCTAAGGTGCCACAAGGACTCCTCGGTTTTTTTGTTGATACAGACTAACACGGCTACCCACTGAAACCTGACACTTTTTCTTGTAAAAACGATGTGATGTAAAAATCTTTAAATGACCACAAGTGGGCAAAGGACCTCAGTTTTACTGTATGTCTCCTCCAAAAGACATCACCTCCCACCACAGAAAAGTCCCTAACACCATGCTAAGACCATATTAACTGAGTGGATGGAAAGCCACTGATTAACGACAGCTGCAACTGCAAGGTTTCTCTTGGATGTTTGTTATCCAAGAACCGATCAAGTTGATCATACATAGGTCATGCTTTTCTGGCAAGAACTCAGCTGCGGGTGGTGCAACTGTAGGAAGGGAATATATGATAAAGAGAAGGGCATAAAGGATTCACCTTGCCTAACCTACCCTAAGTAAAATAATTAGTATAGTCAGGGGATACAGTAGTTCAACAATAACACATCTATGTAAGTTTATACCTAACACTGTGGTATGATCCTGTTGCCTAGCTATTAGTCTGTATGTATGCTGTCAATAATTATTGCACTGTGCATGAGGACTGCTAATGTTGTCACCATGTAAAATAGTAAATAACTGGTTTACTGGGTTGGAGTCACCCACTGTTGCCCTGAGAGAGGTGGGAGACCTCTGGCGCTAGTCCTCCTCCCATGGCAGGTTCAGTGGTTGAACAAAGATTATGACTCTCACCTCCTCAACTCTGAGTCACTGTCAAATAATCTCCCCTCCCACAGAAATATGTGAGAAACTGTTCTGGTTAGAGCTAGGGAGGCATGTGTAGAATCATAAGGTATGGCGCTTTCAAGTACAAGACCTGCTGCACATCTTTCAGTTCTCGTTTATCTTTACAACTGATCTCAGGCTTTCAGCAGTTTGCTTAGTGGAGGGGGAGAAAAATGAGAAAGAGGGCTGTTAGTGTCACCAGTTCCTTTCAGGTTTGGAGTCATCCTTGGCTATATTATTCTTCTGGAGGGGCTCTTACTTCTTCCTGCACTATGTCCATTGCCCCTCCCCTGGATCAGCTATGTCTTACTACTCTAATTAAAAGTTAGGCTGCTGGTTTAGAACTGGCATGACCTAATTGGTAAGGCAGGGCTAGCAAGCTATGGCAGCGGATGGGCATATCAGCTGAAATTCAGAACATAGGAAAAGGAAATATACAGCTTGTGAAAGATGAATGCTTTCCCTGTGTACAAAGAATGCAGATTGTGCTGAACAACATTATGCATGTTTGCTGCACTCTGGCTGGTGTCTGGTACAATGAATATTAAACTAAGCAAAGCAAATAACTACAACTTTTTAATCATATACCTGCTAGGAATGTGCATGAGCGCTGATATTTAGATTTAGTTTACATATAGTTTGAGCAGGCCAGGGAGCAGAGCAGTTCTGGGACTTGATATGTTGCAGGTTATATTCAGATTTGGGCTACCTATTAAATGCATTGGTCCTTCTCTCTCCTTCCTCCTACCAGCTATTTCTTTTTATCCTGGTGGCTGGGTGCAGATTGTTCTCTCTTCTTCCCTCCTCATACAGTGGAGGGACAGCCCCGGGAGTCTTCCATCGAACATCCCTTTTAAGAAACTGAGAAAAGCAAATTCTTCTATCTTGACCCACACAGAAAAGTTCCATACTCCATTTTACAACTCAAGATGTTTGCTCCCTCTGGCATAATCCCCTAATCCAGTGGCAGGCTAGGAAGATCAAGAATGCAGTAGTCAGGGTTTCCAGTAGGAAGGATTTGCTAGCCCTATTTCAAGAGCAACGCCTAGGGGCTTTTTAGATTTGTTCTGGTGGCAACTAGTGGGACTTTGAGACAGAGATTTAGTAATGAATAAAACCATCCAAGGATGGAAAGATGGTGAGGCAACCCCAAAGACTCCACTTGAACCAGCTTTTGATACCGAATCGCTGATTCATAATCAGAGCTCCCATCAGCCCCAAGCACCTCTCTAGGCTTAGAATCAAGAGGCTATTAAAACACACACAACACATGCACACACACATGATGTATCACTGGATAAAATTACCAGCAAGCACAGAAAGTGTCTATGCAGAAGACCTCGGCTCAAATGCCATCTGGGAATTTATGGTCCTCCTCTCCACAGCTTGAGCGGGGAGTCCAGATGTTTTCAGCCTCTGATGTGAGCCAGGGGAAGCTCAGTGGCCCACCCTCTTATGCTGAGGCTTCGGGTCTGAGACAGGGGGTATTGGAGAATGAAAAAGAGGAATGTGGAATAATTGGAGAGGGGCTTGGATGGGAAAATCACTTAAAACTGGAACATGCAGTCCAGTGTCATTGGAAGCCATGGAGTATAAGACATGTGGCAGTGCCTGTTAATGATTAAATAAACCACTACTTTTCTTTTCAGAGGGCGACTAACCAAAACCAAGCAGCTAAAAACTACTTTACATTTTAACTTTAATGAGCACTCTAAAATTGTATCTTTATGGTGCTTAAACTAATAAACACTTTTTCCCCCCAGAAAAAAATAAGATGTTCTTTGTATTTATGTTGTCACTCATGCTTGGACTCTGATTACTTATCTGGATAATTAAGCAATATCAGTGAGGAACCAGATACCAGAAATCTGATATTAATCCATCCCTCTTAATAGTAACACAAAGCCGGTGGGGTGGAAAGCAGCCTAGTCTTCTTAATCCCCTTTTACCAACATTTCGGCATCAGCACATCGCATTTATTTTCAAAAGTGGTTCAAGACATACGATCACTGGCTTAAGCCTAATTTAGTCTTTAAATCAAAGTATGTTAAGAAATTCAAAAATAGTCAAGATTACTAAGATTTCTTGAGGGAATAATTCACAACTAGTACATGACTTTCCAATGGGAACAGCTAAAGGATTGTTACTTGTTTGTGGCATTCTTAGGCACAGTACTCTGCTCAGAATTAAAAGGAGAATGGGGGATTGCAGCAGAAACCTTGGGACCCCATTGCCATACTTATCAGGTGTGTGATATTGCTAGTGTAAAAATAGTTTGAGTAACTTCTACAGCTGTTGGATCAGCCCCCAGTACAGAACAATCCAATCTCAACATGTTACAGAATCTTTGTTCACTTTCCCTTCCTTGTTTTTGTTGTTGTTTTTTCAACATCTGGCCAAGTATTTTTATTTTTAATGTCCACACTGTCCTTTGTATAGCTGGTTGAAACTGAGGATTTCCCTGTTGTGGAAAATTTCATCAACATTCCTATGATTTCATGAAAAAAAATGATTAAATTAAAATGGCATTTTTCCAACTGAAAACTGCTTAGATGAAAATTTTCTGACCAGCTCTAGTTCTGAGCTCCCCACTGGTTGGTGATATCCCCCTGGTTCCTGGTGTAACTTCACTGGCTTTACTGGACATGTAACCATATGCATTTTGCTCATCATGCTTACAGGAACAGGGGAAAAAAACCCTGCACCATTGTCAAACCAGGACAAGAGGTCCAAGCACAAAAGCCAAACTGTGCCTTCTCTTCTGTTCATGCACCACATACTGTCACCTTATCGTATTAGTAATTGCTAACATTCGCCTATGGATATTGAACCTGGAACATTTTGACCTGAAAGCATGAGGACTAAATCCATTAGCCTAGTAGCAGACTTGTAAACCTCTTATGGTCCAGCCACAAGAGGGGGGCAAAGACCCACACAGTATTAGCACATGTTCAAATTTGCTGTTTGTACACTCCAGTCAGCTATTTCTGGTTGTATTGTATTGGACTGTACAATTGCATGTATGCAACTGCATGTGCCTCTTCCTGAAAAACTAGAGGAACATGTCTATATAACAGTGTTCAATAAGGCAGTTAGAATAGGTCAGCCTTAAACTTGAATCTGGGGGTCTGAAATATTGACAATTGGAATTGGAACTCAAGGACAAAATTCTGACCATCAAAGTATTGGGCACTTCTAAAGTAACTCTTGTTCAAGGGTCTCAGAGCACTTTGTAATCACTTATTAATTAAGCCTTACATTATTAAAACCTTTCACAGAAGGCTGAATAAACTGAGGCACTGAGATTAAGGGACTTGCCTAAGGTCTCATGGGAAGTGTCACAGAGTCCACTCACTGCTAGTGGAGCTTCCTCCTGGTCACTCTGGTAATTAGCTACAGACAGGCATTGCATTCTCCTCTGGCTGTGTCTCTCCTGTCATCCTCTTGCCCTACAGACCACCTCACTCCAGGAACCACAGCCTCTTCTTCATGACTCGGCCCTCCGGCCAGGTCACTACATGGTTCCCCCTTCCAGGGTGGTATCACAGTCCTGCTATACAAAATGCAGTCTTCACTTCAATGCTCTGACCTTGCCACTCCTTCAGTGGTAGGGGAACAGACCTCTAACTCCAGGTTCCAGCTCAGGGGCCCTCTAATCAGCAGCCAAGGTCTGCACTACTATTCCTTGCTACTTTTCCCCTAAGCCTTCTCCTACTTTTCTGGTTTCCTCCCCCTCTCTAGGTTGTCATCCTCCCAACTCCCTTGTCCCAGAGAATACTATCAATTACTCTCTATAGTCCCAACACACCTCCCTTCATCCAGAGAGTGACTACAATCTACCTCCCCCTTCTGCTCCCAGCTCCTGTGTTTTATACATGCCCCTCCTGTTCCTGTCCAGCTGAGCCTGCTTCCAATTAGTGGCCCCTAACAGCCTAAATCTCTCCCCAGCTCACTGCTTAATTGTTGATTGGGCCCACCTGGCCTAATTCTGCCCTCTCAGGGCCAGTATGGGGAATATGCCCCATAACAGGATGTCAGAAGTGGAGCTAGGTGATTAGCACAAAAGCTTGGACTTTCAGTCACCTACTCTAAACACTAGACAATGCTTCCTCTCAGCAATTACAGCAGGATTCTAGCAACTAGCCACATCTAGGTTACTGTTCACTGCTTCATAACATTTGCAAAGAGTAACAAATCAGGGGAGGAGGGGGTAAAGCTCATGTAAAGTAATAGTAAAAACTTAGAAGCATCACACCAGTCACTTTATTTTCAGAGGTCCTAGAAACTAGCCTTTTCAAATCCTCCTCCATCTCCCATCAGAGACAGACACACTTTTCAGCCCAAGAACCTCCTGGAGAATGCAGTTCTCCCATGTATTTTTTATTAAGCAATAGTGCCACCGTGCACTGTACAGATGGGGGAATCTATCACGTTATTTATAAAATAATTAGCCTGCTATTTCAATGACAAGAAGGAACGGCAGCGTGTAGGCAGCAACCTGAGGTGCTGCCTTTACCTACCTCTTCATTTTTGTATTTGTACAAAAACAGTAAAATGTTTTTACAGGCTAGGCCAATAGTGCCACAGGAATTGAATTAGAGCATCCTTAATTAATATGTCAGAATATAAGAAATGATGCAAATATGTATAATTAAATTCTTGCACTAAAAACAGGATTATAAAATGTGACTAAAATAGAGCAGTGCAGCATTTTTTTTTAAATTGTCACTGTTTCTACTGGCTTTGTGCTGCATCACACTTCACTATTGGGTAGCTGTCTGATAGATAGGTCACCCAACAAATTAGACACCAATTGTCAAGATGAAAAGAAAGCGCCCAATTTTGTGACTCTCGCATTATTTTCAGACTAATGTACTGTAATGACAGCTTGGCACCCTGGTAACCTGTATAGGCAATAAGACGAAGCTGCTCCAGACAGGTGCTTCAAAGAACACACGTCTTGCATAAATTAAATATATATTTTATATTATGTTGCCGAAATTTTCAAAAGGGACACATGGTTCTGGGTTCTTCAATTTTCCAGGTGCTCACCTCGAGACACTTGAAAAAGACTTGATTTTCCCAGGTAGATGCTCTGTGCTTTCTAGGGTTGCCCCCCGTCCAGGTTTTCCCAGGATTGTCCTTTTTGTTGTTGTTGTAGTAGCTGTCATGGGAAATCTGTAAGGGTGCTCAGTACACACTGCCAGCTGTCCAGTTTTATGGGCTCCGGATCATCCTGGATGGCCCTGGTTTTTGTATCTCAGAGGTGACAATCTTAGTGCTTGCTAAAAACCTGGCCCCTTAAAGTATTTCAAGTTGGACTCTCCAAAATTGGGTTAAACAACTATACTTTTGAAATGTAGTCCTAAACTTGTCTGCTATTTGGCAAATAACTCTGCAGGCTGGTTTTCAATGTGTGTTTTTTACTCAACCTGTAAATCAGAGAAGAAAGGCACACTGCTTTCTCATGGAAACTTTCTGTTTGTTCTTTCTTTTTGCTGTGCTTTCATTAACCTAAATAAAAATATTTTAGACTAAAATCATATGTTTATTTTTTCTTTACTGGAGCATCATAATTATTATACTGCAATTTATAAATGCCTAGTAGTCTACATCTGATTTAAAGAGTGGTTTTAGTCTTTTATATAAACAATGAGATCAGTTTGTGAAAAGCAAACAGGGTAGTCATCTTACAAAATCCCACATAGACTGTTGAATCATGTTAAACATTATTTATTCAATCATTCAGTATATTGATCTTTTAATAAGTGCTCTCTGTCACCTGTTACATAATTTCTCACAACAAGATTCAACACCCTACATCCCTCCCTCATTCATCGGATCCTTAAATGTTCTCAAAGGCCTGCACCCAAAGTAAGACATCAGCGTTTAAATGGGTACTGTCCAGATGACTCCACTGGCATGAGAAAAGCTATGAACTACATGTAATGAAAGAGCCATGTGGGGAAAATGGAATGTTCTGCTCCTGCTCTTCAGTAGCATTGATATCCAGCTTTTCAAACAGACAAAACCAAATATTCATATTGGTTAACATTTAACCCAAACTAATAGGCCCAATTGCACATACTCAAATAAATCATAATGTATTTTCAATTAGTTTGCACTTTCACTAGCTGCTGTCCTGAATAATTAGGAAAACAATTCACATTTCAGTAGGAGATGATATGAAGTGTTATTCCTGTGATAATTACCAAGCTGCAGTTCAGCCTCCTCTGCTCCCACCAGGTCATCAGGGCACAAAAGAGGACACCATGAGAGCATTAATGAGCTCTCATTGAAGATGTTAAAAAGCTTGTATTGATCTGTTTGTCCAAGAAGGAGATATTTAAGCCTTTCTGCTGAGGGAAGGAGAGACAGAGATTCATATCACAAAGCCTTTTATCCAGCCCCTTCTGTTTCTGGCTTCAATATTGCCCAGTCTCAGCATGTCTGGTTCCAGAGGTCACACTTTTAAACTTTCATACCATTTTTTTTTTATTTTTCCTTTCTTCTTTTTGTTTTAAAAAGATAATATACAGTGTACACTTAACCTTTAATCCAGGGATCCCTTTATGCAGCTGGCTCTTTTGCAGAATAGGATTCACATACATAGACTCCCACCAATCCCTCTCCCCAGCCTTAATTGTGTGCAGGATAGTCCAGATAAAGCAAGATGCAAAATTTTGCTTATCCTCTCAAACCAGACTTTTTGGAAGGTTGATCAAAATTTCCCCTCCACTATCACAACGTTGTTGTGAACCTCTGTATTTGCTATTTCTGGCTGGGAGCGGAAGTAAAAGTACTGAAATGTTGCAAAATAGCCAGTTCTTGTGGTATTTTCAGAGGAGGCTTCTCAGTGCAGGCAGGGTAGGCGAAAGCCTGCCCTATTTTGAATTATATGCATTTTTATGATCTATACCTGCAGCAGTAAATTGGCTCCAAGTGCACATATTGTATATGTCTGTTTTGCCTACTCTGTTTAAAAAGTCAGGATTAGCTTCCAGTGAGTATTCCTGGCCTGTTTGGAACAGGAAGTATGGGATGTGGGGTATTCACTAAGGTAAATGTAATGGGATTTGTTTTCTCTGTGTTACACCTTTAAAATGCTAAGGCCTCTGAGAAGCCAGGCAGCCATTTTGTGAGCAGTTGAGTGCAGACCATCCCAGAGGAGACACACTGTGTTCTCTCTCATGGTTCCTTTTTTGTATCTGTTGTTCTCTTAATCTAAAATAAAGACCATTATGACTGAAAGTATCTGTTTTTTTTTTTTTTTTTTTATGTATGGAAAAATGAAACACTGGGAACCTAATGATAAAATCTATTCTCTCATGAGATTTCTAATCAAGTTTCACATATCAGAGTGGGTTGGATAATATAGCTAAGATTCAGCCTCTGAAGGTTTTGAGGTTTGCTAGTCCTTACCTTGGATCCTATCCAATTTACCATGTGCTTTGACTGCTCCTAATTTACTCATGTCTTCCTATCAGGGACACCCACCTATTTATAAGCATTCTGGGACAAATTCAACCCCGTTTTGAGTGGGAGCTACTCAGCAGAGTTGAGTGAAGTTATGCTGATTTACACCTGCTTGATTTTGGTCCTGCATATTTATTAGTAAGTTTACAAGTATTGTTTCATGCTAATAGAAAGGCTGGAGTGGAAGAACTTTACAGTAAGCACCCTTTTGTGTCACAACGGGTCATCCTGTCCTGCAGTTCCATTTATGCATCTACATAGGGGCCTCAGGGCTCTATCGTTTGAGCTCAGCTATTTCTTTCAAGTCCTGCACCACTTGAAAATCAATTCCTCTGCTTGCCTCTGTGTAATAATATAACACGTTCAGATAATATGCCCTGGACTGGAACTTGGATTAGTAAGACCTTAGCAAAAACAGTGGCATAGTAAAGGTCTCGAAAACATACAATGATAATATAGACCATAGTGGTAAAGCCATGGTACAGAAAAAAGAGAAACATTTGGACTGAATCATGCATGTGATCTGGTCTGACTATGGTTTGAAACCTTCAGAGACAGACAGCCTCACTCTGGTAATGACGTGTTATTGATATGGTAATTTTTATAGTAACAAATCTGTGGTGGAAGTACTCTGTGAAGGTTTCTTGCTTGAAAAAAGATGGAGAAGAAGCTGGTCTCCACAGTTCTGGTGGGGCATGCCCAATGCCTGACACAACATACATGCCCCAGCAGACCAGTGCAGCTGTGCTGGCTGGCCCATTGAGCTCCGCCCATTTCTCATCTTATTCGACCCACTTGCCATCCAAATCCATGGGGTTGGCGGGAAATGACACATGTGGTGACCTCTCAGAGGTTGCTGTCCACTCTGTGCTGCTCCCCACCATATGGTGAGCTGGATGGGCCACACACAGGTGTGCTGCTACTGGTATAGGCATGAGGATGGAACATAATCTGGCCCTATGTGGTCAGCCAAGTTGAGGGCCCTTGAAAACATGATGTGCTGGTAGCTCCCATGTGTAGAATTTGCATATTTGTTTGAAAAAAAAAAAAACAGAGAAAATCAGACACTGTGTAGCTGGGTGAAAACAGACACCCTTTTAAAGTTACTTCCTCATTTCACCCCTTTGTACCCACTGTCTGGGAACAAAACAAGTCATTCAAGCATGGCTTTCTTAGGGCCCATTCCTGCTCCCATCAAAGTTCACTGCAAATACTTCAACTAGCTTCAATGGTCTTTAGATCAGCTACAAAGTCCCCTAATCTTGCTCGCATGGAAGTCATTGGCAAAACTGCCATTGGCTTCAGTGATGCAAGATCAGGACTCAAATGAGCATTTTGCTATCACAGAGGAAGATGAGGTTCACTTATAATACTCCCTGGTAGTAGAGAAAGGGGAAGGATACAGATAGCTGCAAATGGAGTTGCAAGAAAACCAGAAATCCCTCTGCTCTATCTATCTATCTATCTATCTATCACCTCTTTCAAATGCAATTTGTTTCCCTACCATATTTGTAATATCTGGCAGACCAAGAAAATTGAAAGATTCTCCCAGGTTCAAATGGAAATACAGAATTGAGATTTCATTTCTAATTGATTTTTTATTCTCTCCCATAATTTCATTGGCATTTTAATTGCCGGGCTCTGTGAGTCCAAGAATAAAAAGAAATTACTGTGGTTTACTTGCTTTGGGTGGATAGTTTAGGGTACACTTCTCCTGATATTATTCTCTTAGATCAGAACAGTTTGAAACCTGCAAGCAGTGCCTGCAAATTGCAGATTCTTAATGCAAATTGCAGATTCTTAAAAGGGCAAAAGGAGAGTTAGACATTTCTGATGCTAAGTTTTATTTAAGTTTGAAATTAAAGGGCTTCCCTTTATCCTCCACTTTGCAGGAACTGCACACAGCACCACCTCTACTCCTCAAGCTATAAAATCAGTACTTTGGGGAACTGGGCTTTCTGCCTGACCTCAATCAGTGTATGTTTGGATTTAACCAGCCTTTCAAAGGATGATTCTTGCAGTTGTTGCAGTCTAGGTTGCACTTGACAGCTCTCCCTCTGAAAACAGAACCAGACAAATCCACCAGGCCACACACTGTTTAGTACCTCTGATTAGTTGCGCGAGATCAGGTCTCTATTTTGGCACAGGAAGGAAAAATGTTTCCTTGCAGCCCAATTACTATTTGCTTAGTGCCAGCCTGTTTGGGGCACTTTATACAAGGTCTGTCCCATCACACAATGCTTGCCAAAACTGCAATTAACCACTGTACATGAAAAACAACAACAACAACATTTGCTTTCTACTCCGATCTCTCTCCATGTTCTCAAACAAGCGCTAGTTTAATGGTCCCAACCTGAGAAGGATAGATAACACATTGCAATTGCAAAAGGGCCAGGACTTGCTGACTAGAACAGAGAACCAGGAAGAAAAAATAACTATAGTAATTTAATTATGAGGCAGGATTGCTCTCAGTTGTTAAAATCACACTGTGCAATATTTATGTTAGTCCCCAAATCTGGAGATATCAAAAATAACATGAATGAATGAATACGAGGGTCCTGGTTCTCCTCATACTGATGCAACTCAGTTGACTTTAATGAAGCTAGCTCCAGATACACACTCATGAAAATGAGAGCAGAATAAAACCCACAAAGCAAGTGTGGAAAAACAATCTGGAGTAACGTCTAAATAAAAGCAGAAATTGTCTCATTGACTGAAACCTTTACAATGGTAGCTGGGTACTCAAAAAAAAAAAAGATCACCTGTAAAATTTCAACCCTTCCTGCTCAAACATTGTTTTTAGAAAAGGCAAAATCACAAAAAGTACCCGTTCAACACACAAAACTAGTACTAAAACTCAGGCAGCCTGATTGTTATGCTGTTCTCCCATGATATATCTATGCCCTATGATGTACACTCATTACCAGCTGATTTCTAGAAGCATGAGGTGATCATTTTGACCTCCAAAGCCCTCATAACTTAGACTCCCTCCACTTCAGAGACCGTCTCTCTCCCTATATGTTATTAAGTGACCATCTGAGGTACATGAGCTATCATCTTTAATTGGGAGGGAGCAAAAGCAAGGACATTCTTGAGAGGTCTACTGGGGGCCCTGGAACTTCCTTTGTGCTTTGACACAGATCTAGGGACCTTCAAGTCATGCTGTCTGGCTTGCTCACTCCCCTGAAATCAGTGGAGTTATGCTAGTAGAATGGAGAGCTGAATACAATCCCCAATGCAAAATGGGGATAACAACACCTATCTCACAGGGGTGCTGGGAATTAATTAATTCATGTGGGAAAGGCACTTTGAGAGCTTGAGACAGAAGGTGCTATACAGTGTAAATGCAAAGCAACTGCTCTCTGTTTC
This sequence comes from Terrapene triunguis, assembly GCF_002925995.2. Lineage (NCBI taxonomy): Eukaryota > Metazoa > Chordata > Testudines > Emydidae > Terrapene > Terrapene triunguis. The sequence continues at coordinate 76,778,680 of NW_020664447.1, forward strand.
ATGTGGAACTGAACACTTTGCATCCACAAATGCATATTTTGCCTGCTCAGTTATATGTTGGCATTTGCCCACTGAGAGGAACCTACTCTATGTATATGCATCTTTAAGAGACCATTTCCCCTCTTATTAGCATGAGCAAACTCTGGAATGGCATTTCTTCTGTGTCACATGGCGCACTATATTACTGTTCCAGTATTTGTTGTAATCTGTCTGCATGATTGAATTATTTGACTATCTTTGGATGGTGAATGTGATAAGCTGTGGGACCTTAACCCAATCTTATAAGGAATGGGAAATACAGAACAGACCTTGCTTTAATATATTTTTGTGTAGTTTGGATGATATCATAGAAAACCAGTCTCCCTATCTTTACTCCTCTCCTCCAAACTCACACGTTGTGGATGCAATTGTGAGTCTCTCTATATGTTACTATGATTATTACAAAACATGGCATATCTAACCCTCTCTAAGAGGTCTCCATAATACATCAGTTTCAGGACAATGCAACTACTAAAAGAGGAAGACACTTATGGGTCTTTTCCCTTAAAAATAAAACAGGTAGGTAGAATGCAAAGAACTACATACAGGTGTATCAAAACAATGATACGATCCACATTAAACCGACAAAAATATTTTTGCAGTCTACAGTAAAGAACAGCAATAGGCATGCTCCCAAGCTGGGATAAATGGGAGGTTTCAGGCCACTCAGAGGCTGGGTTCACATGATACTGTCAAGGCCTCAGATTTATGCTTGACAGCATTAGTGCCAGGGCCACTATTTATGTTGCTTTAATCAGTCACACTTTTAAAATCACCGAAGCTCAGCATTTATATCAATGAGGTGATAATATTGCTGTCAGGCACCACTATCGATAGTTGTGCCATAATCTAAACACTTTTAATCTTTTCCTGTGCTTGCATTAATGAGTCTGCAAAAAGACAAGGGTGGCTCTTGTTATGACGAGTGGCAATGGAAGATACTGTGCAAATGGGAAAAAATAGGCTTTTTCTTTGCTTGTTTGTTTTTGTTTTGGTTTGGTTTGGTCCTTGCAAACCATTTTAATTTGCCTGTGGCTTTCTCTCTGACTATCTGTGAAGACACTGTCAGCACATCCCCCTGATTTTCTCACAGGCTACTTTTGGCTCTCAAAATATTTTTAGACTTGCTGTAAGTGTGGGGAAGGTAACCACTTCTCTAACTCATATTGAAAATAAAGAAAGAAAAGGGAAAAAAAATCCACCTGAGACTAATTTTAGTGGGAGGAATAATCTTTTTTTTTTTCCTGAGCCCACCACCAAAGCTACCACCTTTGTTCTTTTTATATTGTAAATAAAGCTTTAAGCAATTGTTTGTAATTAAATTTCAGTTCAAATATGAAAGTTAAAGAAAACTTTCAAAGCAAAATCTACAAACTGATTCATTCAAAGGGCCTGTTTTCGTTGCCATAGCTACAGATTACTATAAAGAAACTTGAACCAGACCTTTGACACCTACAAAGGTCAAAAGTCATTTCTGCCTGTGCTAGGACTCTTTTGACAACTTCCTGTATAAATTTGACTGTTATTTGCCTGTCTGGTCACCGTCTGACCCCAAAGTCTGGAAAAAATTGAGAGGCAGCATATATCTTTGTTTCACACAGACCTCAGAAAGGGCACTTTTAATCGCAGTTTGGTGAGAAACCTCTGCTTGTAGGCTAGTGCAGCCAGCAGCTGGGGGAACTCCTAGAATCTTACAGGTTAAGCATCAGCTTGCCTTGCGCTGCCGTAATTTGTCATATACACCCGGCCATGCATTGCTGTCTCTGCCTCAGAGAAAAGGTATCAATTTCATAGGCAACTTAGCTTTGTAACAGTAAACAGTTACCCCAGTGCTACAAATCAACTACTGAAATATAATGCATTGTATTGAATCCTACATAGTTCATGCTTCTCTAATTTAAACTTGATTTGTGCTCATTGGGCTAGGCCCTCTGCTGTGCCTGAGATCCACTCAGCACAGCAGAGACAGGTGACATTAGGAACCTGGTTTTAGCTCCTGATTCTCTGCCCCAGCACTGGCTCTAGCTCTAGCCTACACCAACTGAGACACTGCCAGCTAGAATAAATGGAGCACCATGCATTCTGGCCACACGCCTCTCTTCCCCATCACCCCACCTAAGCTGCAGGGGAGGTGGCATAGGAGTTGGCTATGCTGACTCTACACTCCAAGTGCAATTTCTGCACCCTTTGCACTTCCTGAGTGGAGTAGGACTGAGAACTTGCTCAGTCATTATTATGCTAAGCACCATGGGGAACTACATGTAACAATGTCTTTAAATGGTGTCTATTAAATGCTTCTTAAAAAATATTTTAAAAAATCACCAAAGATAATGTGTAAATATCTGTAATAGTTTCAACTTTGCGTAATTTTAAAAGCAGAGACGGGGCCTGCAAAAAAATCCTCAGTTGGAAATGATTCATTCTCCCTTTGTGATGTGAAGATCCAGCATTGCTCCTTGTCACTCACTCTGAGAGGGTGAGTTGCTGACCATGTCTGAAGGTGTGGTGTCCGAAGCTTTTAAAGGCACCAGAAACCGCAGCGTCAGCCTCTGCCAGTTAGTAAGCAACATTCTTTTCCCGTGTAGTTCCTGTGAGCTATCCATTGACGGTGCTACTTTTTTATCCCAGAAAACTGTGCAAACTGTGCATAGTGTGCTGAGACTCGCCCTATTTGGCCCCTTATTGGGGGCATTTATATATCTGTCTAGGAGATTTGTATTAAAATACACAACCATTAGACAAAACAAGGGAGAGCAAACATCCTCACCTTCTTGTCAGATAGCACCCACTGGAACATCAGCCACTGCTAGAAACAGGATACTGGGCTTAATAGATGAACAGTCTGATTCTGTATGGCAAATTCCAGCTTCCGATATAAAAGATGGGATGTCCAATACACCTGGCCTTCTTCTCAAAGACAGCCAAGGAAAGAAAGATGGGCATGCATAAATTAATGGGGTGAGGGATCCAGAATGGGGCTTCTATTCAGTAGTGTTTGTTGCAAACCACCCTGCTTAAAGCTTGTAAAATTACACAGGAGGAAAAAAAAGCTGTGCTTTTATGTGTTATTTTATCATTCACTTAATGATGCACTTCAGTTCACTCAGAAATAAAGAGGCAAGCTTGAATCAATAAACAAGGACTAACTGAACACAGTCTATCTAAAAGGCAGTGTCTGTGCATCAAACCTAAGCATGATAGCTATGCAGCACTGAGCGCCTTTCTTTTGAATACCAGGGGTGGAGAGTCCAGGAGATTATATTTATTTATTTATTTATTTGGGCCAGAGTCTTTGTGCTGAAGAACTGAGGGCCTGATTCACCTTCTGTCTTCCATTGCTTAAAACTGAAATGAACCCGTGATCAGGCTCTTAAAGTCACCCTTACTCACAGTGAAATCACAGGAATCACTCATGGAATGAGATGGTGTTCCATGTGCATATTGGACTTTGTCCCCCTGTATAAAAGATGAGATAACAAAGACAGGGAGAAGCCAGGAAGGATGAGGATTTTAATATCATGCAGTAGGTTGGGTGACTCGTGCATGGTCCAAGTGTGTTATGCAATTAGTTTGTATATAGATATAGATAGATTTCATTGTACTGGTTAAGGGAGTGATAGTTCTGTTGTGAAAGGCATGAAGGTTTTTTTCTTTTTTTCACCTAGGATGGACTAAAAAAACACAGAGCAACTTTTGAGTGCCACCCAGCGGGAGTGCCCTTCCATTCAGACTGTGTATTAGTGGGGACATAAAGGTGTTTGTAGCCCTACTTCCCCACCTGACCATTCCTTTGGGTGCCACAGGCCTCGAGCAATAAGAAAAAAGAGAAAAATTAGAGAAATGTAAATAAGGAAGGTAACTTGCCATTTGTCACTTTAAAGTCCTTATTTCATGGCCTGTTCCCTGTACTCCTGGAATTTTGTATCATTATCTTCTGTTAAAAGGATTCAAATGACATTATTTGCATGGAAACTCGCATACAAATGATGTCGTCTGTGCCACAAAGTTGCATTACAATGAAGGGAATGATGACTGTGTCACATGTACGTGACATTCTTTGTGTCATTAAATTTAAAGTCAATGCTGGCAGTTATAAACCACTCACGTCTCAAGCAAATACATCACTTCTGATCTGAAATGAATATTTTAAAACGCCAACTCCAACTGCATCAAACAGCAATAACCTGCAATGTCATCTTAAAAAAAAGGCAAAGATTCTAAACAAAGGTGGACTTATGGGAGTGTCTGATACACAGCAAAGCAAAATATTTTAATAAACTGTAATAATCCCCAGACAAACAGAATCCATAGTTTGATAGTTGGTTCCTGGAGACATTTTTTAAAGCCACATTAATATCATGTATTTTTTTCAGAGAGTATTATGCTCATAGATGGAGTCTAGGTTGTTAATTTTAGGTAGACTGAATGAATTAATTGTACAGTGGAGCCCGAGGACAGACCTTTCTGTATGTTGTTCCTATCCATTTTCTTGCCAGAGTCTGGCACTGACAACAGGCCAGGCCTCTGAAAGGTCTCCTCACTCCTCCACAGATTCAAAGGCAAATGATGACAGGAAAGGCTCAAGCAGTTCCCACTGCCAAAGTGAATGGGAGAACAGAGGAAGGACGCAGGATGGAAATAAGAAGGTTGAGAATTTTCTGAAGAAACTTTTTTTCATCGGTGAATGCCAATCCATCAAAACCGTAACTTTTCACAGAAACCTATCAATTTCAATGAAACATTTGCCAGGAAGCATGGAATTGCTGGTCAAACCAGAGCAGCAACCCCAGAATAGTGTTTAGCCCTGCAGCTCGGGCATTCAGGTGGGATGTGGGCAGCTGAGGTGCAAGTCCCTGCTCTGCCTCATTGTACCCTACCTGCGGGCTATGGCGTCAGTCTCTGGCCCAATGATATGAAACTAGTTATACAAAGCTCCAACCATTCAGAATAGTCAGTACTCTGGGTGCTAGTGTATTTACATGGGAGGTGGGCAAGCCAAGTTCAAGCCCCTGTTCCAAATGAGGAAAAGCAGGCCCACAAACCTGGGTCACCCCCACATCCCAGATGAGTGCCCTAACCACTGGCTATTAATTACTCTGGGATGGAACTTGTTCTCGCTCAGAACATTTTGAAAGGTCTTAATGTGGAACCTCAAAATTTTGCACAAAATTGATTATTTTTTTCCTGGCCAGTCCTGTTTCATGCCATTGTGGTGCTTAGAGACTACAGTGATGAGGACCATACAAGTAACTAGATAGACATGTAAACAGATCTGCTTCATTATTGATCCAATGCTTGTATAGTCCAGTTTTAAGGTGAAAGACATCTCAATGGGTTTTTGTAGTAGCAATAATAATTGTGCCCTTACTCACCTGCATCAATCCTGCTGGCTTCAGATCTAGCTATTAGCATTCTGCTACAGTTATGGGGAAAGGCACTTGAACATTTTCTTTAGAAAGTTATTGTTTCAACAGCAGAATGTGCTGTCAGATCTCCTAAAAGTTCTGTGTATAATTTTAGACACTCATTTAAATAGAAAAGTTCAATCTTTTAAATACCACAAGGAAGATCAGTCTTTGGCTAAGTTGTTATATGGCACAATCTTGCGTAAAAAAAGATCAGTCTTACATGATACTTAGAAAAAAGTTTCCTCGTGTGCATAAGGATCAGTAAACGATCAGGCAAAGAGAAAAAATTCTGAATGCAGCCCATTTCTTTTTGCTTATTGATAACATTTCAAATTTAATTGAAACATCCTATAGAGAAAGCCACTCTATCCATCCCTTCAGCTTTGATATGGCTTTTTAATCAGAGGACATTGTTATTTCACAATGAACATGGAAAACATTTAAAATATTTTCTAGATGGAGTGCATTACTTCTGATCCCAGATTTAAGACCACATTAAAAGGAGTAAATGATCAGGAATGGAATTCACTCTTTTAAAGTCTTCTGGGTTCTAAAGCATTGGTGCACGTGTGGAATATGCTAAGGGATGGATCTGTCTAGATACCAGGTTTAAGCAATGAGCTAGTTTTTTTTTTTCAAAAAATAAGAGCTCAGAGTTGGGTCAGGGGAATACGTTTTTCTAAAAAAGAGATTTGATGCAAACGTAGCTCCCACCCCAGGAATGTATAGAATAAGCCTGTTAGTTGGCAATCTAGTCTGAGGCTATGTCTACACTACAGAATTAGGTCGGATTTATAGAAGCCGGTTTTATAGAAACCGGTTGTATGCAGCCGATTGTGTGTGTCCCCACCTAAAATGCTCTAAGTGCATGAAGTCGGCGGACCGCGTCCACAGTACCGAGGCTAGCGTCGACTTCCGGCGCATTGCACTATGGTACCTATCCCACAGTTCCCGGAGCCTCCGGCGCCCATTGGAATTATGGGTTGAGATCGCAATGCCCGGATGATGCAAAGCAGTGCCGCGAGGGGTTCTGGGTACATTGCGTCAGGCCCCTCCCCCGCCGTCACAGCAACGGCAGACAATAGATTCGCGCCTTTTTACCTGGGTTACCTGTGCAGACAACATACCACGCCAAGCATTGAGCCCGCTCAGCTCAGCTCACCGTCACCATATCTCTTCCGGGTGCCGGCAAACGTGGGACTGCATTGCTAAACAGCAGCAGCAGCTTACTGCCTTTTGGCGGTAGACGGTGCAGCATGACTGGTAGCCTTCATTGGCGATCTGGGTGCTGGCAGCTGTGGGGCTGGCAGCCGTGGTGCTGCATTGCACCAGCCCCTTGCCTTTTGGTAGAAGATGGTATATTACGACTGGTAACCGTCGTCATCGTACTGCAGTGGCTGTCGATCATGGGCACCCGGGCAGACAATGATGGTTATTAGTCGTAGTATGCTATTTTCTGCCAAGTGCCCAATATTGTCTGCTAAGCACCCAGAAGAGGCCGAGGGCTATCTGGGTGCTGGCAGACATGGGGCTGGCAGCCGTGGGGCTGCATTGCACCAGCCCCCTTGCCTTGATGATGATGGTTATCAGACGTAGTATGCGCAGGATGGGGCAACATTGCTACACAGCAGCAACCCCTTGCCTTTTGGGCAGAAGATAGTATATTACGACTGGTATCCATCGTTGTCATACTGCAGTGGGCATCAGATCGTGCAATATACCTGAAGGCTTACTGCCAAGCGCCCAGTATTTGCTGCCAAGCACCCAGAAAATGCCAAGGGCTATCAGTCATGCTGCACCGTCGTCTTAAGATGTAAAAAATAGATTTATTCTCCATTCATTTGCTTCCCCCCTCCCTCCTGCTAAACCCAGGCTTTTGAGTTCAATCTTTGGGGGGGGGGGGCATTCTGTGTGACAGTTGTTTGTGTTTCTCCCTGA